>NC_088987.1:727500-1027500 GCF_963932015.1 Anas acuta | reverse complement strand
TGAGCATATGCTACTGTTCATAGTCAACAGACAAGTCAGTATCTATAGCCTTCTCTGGAATGAACTGGGAATTGAACGCAAGAGTGCTAACATTCAAAAAATATTCATAAAGGAAAAAATAGAAAAATAACTGTTCTCACATCCATTAATAAGGGAAGACGAGTTACTCTCTGCATGGGAAGAATGAGGAAAGAGATCATTGGTAAATTCCTGCAGTCTTCATGGGACTCAATCCGTGATAACACCTCTTTAAACGCTGGATTTGTAGCTCTGGTAGGAAAAAGAAGGAGGGAATTAAACAGAATGTTTTACCAAAGAATTGTGAAAGTTGCTAGACTATTAATAAAACATTTTAATAGCAAGGAAAGTACAGCTTGAAAGATTCGTATCACTTAAGCCTTCAGCTTTATTTATTTAGATATGCAAGACCAGCATCAACATTTAGGTATCTCCTCCCACAGATGAACGCGAGTGCAGACTCATATGTAACATGCAAGTAAACCATGGCTTTGACAAATCTATAAAGAGAAAATTTATCAAAGAAAAGGGAACGTAACATAGGGCAACAAATAGGATTGGACTATGCAGCCAGGCATATTTTCACTCTCAATTACTTCAAAGGAAGTTGTGCATTAAGAAAAGCTAAGCATGTAAGTACATGCTTTGCTGTAAGCCATAGGTTTTGCACCAAATACCATAGCCTTTGACTCTAGCTACAAAGGGGGGTGATTTTGCAGTCATTTTAAAATTAGCTCTTACAGCAATTTCTGAAGCGTTCGTTGCTGATAGACTTCATTAGTGCAATATTTTACATATGGATCAAACGTTGAAGCACTATGCTTTTCCACTATATCGCTAATATCATCAATAAAGATGTTGTTCTGATGTCTTGCTTCAAGTTCTTTGAAGAACCTGTGAAAAAAAGCAAAGGAATTACTCATTCTACCCCAAAATAGTAGACTTTTCTTGCAACATTTTATACTTCACCTGATACAACCCATGGCTTTTATTACCTAATGACAATTTGAATGGTTTGTTTGAGGGTGAGATCATTCCTCCTTTTGGCAAAAGAGTGTGGGACGTCTTTATATTATACATGTCAAAGGGTGGTGGTGTCACCTGGCAGAGCTCAGCAAAAGCAATGCTGGCAAATTACTTCCCATACTCTAGCTGCCAAAACCGAAAAAAGCCTTACTGGTCTGGTTGGACTGGAATTTCCAGAAACAGGGTTGAAAAGAAATGGAACAACTCCAAGCACAACATTAACACAGCACTTCCTCTTGTAATAAGGGAAGTGCAATACCAGAAATGTTCAAGCAAACAAAGTTAAGTGTGAACTGTTAAACTAGAGACAAAAACACACAGCGGGCTGAGCTTAAACAAGGTAGTCATGTACCATCAACTTTGATCCACCAATAAAACCAAACACAGACTGGGAACAGTGAAAAGGGAAACAGAAACTAAAATCCTCTTCTCTGTTGTTTGTCTTCTGCTCCATATCGAGTCCCTTTGGCCTCTGAAAGCTTCTCACTCGTTCTTGCCCTTCTAATTTTACCAGGAAACAAATGCCTTTATTTCAATGCTGCTTATTAGAAACACTTTGACTCTCCGGGGTATAAGAGCTCAAATCGGCATTAGAGCTGTTGCAGGTCATTAAAATTACCTGCACTAACAGTCTGACATCAGTGCAATCGCTAAAAAAAAAAAAAAGTTGATGAAAAATCTCTCTGATATCAGTCTTGTCTGAAGCCTTTACAAGATGCTTCACTAGAAGTATCCCAAACTCACCAGGGAAAACCAGCTAACAAAAACCTGCCACATAACACAGCAAAATAAAGGAGATACTTGGAACACACAATCTCGCATTAAGCTAAAATGTTTTGAAACATTTTCATTTTAACCCTTTATCACATTTTCTCTTTACTAACACTGGTTGTTTAGCAACACAGGTTCACTAAATTTTTGTCCAGTGGGCTTAGAAAAAGACTGAACTGAATGATTGCCAGATTCCCAAATGGTCAGTCACACAATCAAATGAGTATCTTTTTTTTGTTGTTTCTTTTTGTTTTGTGGGTGTTTTGGTTTATTTTTCCTGACACACGCACTGCAGATTTATGGACTGATGCTTATGTGTTGACATTTAATGACAACCTGGACGTTGCCTGCAAAGAGATATGACGCTGTCTGCTCTGGTTTATGGCTTTCTCCTCCCTTTTCCACTTAAAGAGGTACAGCAGTGTTTTTAATAGCACTGCCACTTTTGGAAGGCATAGTCCTGCAGAATCCTATCCTCCACCCATTTCATTTCAAAGCATGAGCTGTTTCAAGTTGTCACTAACTTGCAATATGCTACGTGCTTTTGTAGTGCCTAAGAGAGCAGTCCTAACTGGCAGAGCATACCAGCTGCAGTGAGATCTCCTGCAATCCATGGACAGGGACTGCAAGCTAACAGTCAGCTTCAAATTTCCACCCAGCCTACAATTTCCCATGAACCACAATAGTCAGATCTCAACAGCTGACCACCATGAGCTGCAGACGACTGGAATTCATTTCCACTCTGCTCAGACATGTTTATAGCTGGAAGAATTTCGTCGCACACTGCCAGCTTTACTTTGCTCAGGAAATACAGCGTTTCTCCCTCCTGTATGCATGGCACACTGACAAAGTGTTTGACCATGCTGGACCAAGAACTTACACTTCTAAAATTTATCTGGCTGTTCATCAATGACATCAGTCACAGTCATTTTAGGGAACAGTACAAGTCTTGCACACTATGAGATACTAAAAAGAAAAAGAAAAAAAAAAAAAAACAGGCCAGAGAGAAGCAGCGTCGCCAAGTCCCATCCCCCCAGAACACATCATGAGAACTATTAACTCTGGAAATCATGCGTAGAAGTTTGATTCAAAGGTTATCTTTTTGGGCATCCAAACATGGAAAAACAGACACAAAACCTTTTACTTAAAAGGTTAGAACTGATTCTTTCATAAAGATTGGTACTGAACAATTTAGTGTCAATTTAACCAACTACAAATTAATTGTACTCTGTGATTTTTATTTTTTGCTTAGGACCAGAAAAATTTGTTTCAAGCATTTGTTTCTGTTAAATACAGAACATTTTCTGGTTAGATCCAATTAAGTGAAAGTCAAACAGAATCAGAGAGAAAATGATTTCCTCTGTCCTGCCTGCGTTGTTTAGAAGAAATGTCCAAGTTGAAATACCCTCAAACTCTTCCTCTCCTGACGACTACGTGCCAAATTTAGAAATACAGATGCAATTAATTTCCTGTTTGTTTCTCTTTCTAGTTCAAGATCTAGAAACACTGAAGCACACACCAGTACAGGAGTTTGTCCTGTCCCTACGACAGGAGCTTCCCCCTCAGTGATCTGGAGGCTTGAGGTAAGGCTCTGCCCCTGTCTTCCAGCAGATGTTAACAAGCTGGTGATCATCACGTGGAGCAACATCCTAATACTTGCTCAGGCAGTTTCTTAAGCTAGCTTTTCCTACTCTTAGGCAGAGATTAAAGCAGTGCCAGGTATCCACAACTTCCTTAAAAACCCTAGTTAATTCAGCTGCGAGCACAGCGGTGTAAGCACAAGACTGCCTATTATTCCACACAAATCACCTTTGTAATTCACCCTGTCCATGTCCCTCTGCACAGCCTCCATACCTTGCTGAAGTCTCGGGTAAAAACGTAGTCTCCCTGACCCATCCCTGTCCAGTAACAGAAAAAAAAGTCACTGGAGTGAAATCAAACTGCAATTCCTCTTCTTCCACTTAGAGAGGAGCAATGATCAATTTCAAAAACAATGATCAATTTCAAAGAATTTCAGGTAACAGTAATAAAAATTTCCAATTTTTGCCTCTGCAAATGTGGATCTTCTCATCAGGGACAGATACTTAGCATCCACATCACAGATTAATTATTCAGAGAGAAGAATTTTGAATAGCAAAAAATGGAAAAAATACAGCCTTATTTCCATAGCATTTTCATGATGAATCACAATCAGAGCTTTTAGAAACAAAATGGCTGAAAAGGAGAGTAACTAAAGTGAGAGACTGCATCCACAGGTGTTTGAAATGAATCAGTTTGTGGGATTGCCACAACCTAAATAATGGAAAACAGTATGTATAGAGACATATTTATAAACCCCAAAGACTGCAAAGCTAACAGCCCACAAAAATGCCTTTTATCAGGCAATATCCACCAAGCACATAAAAGGCCAAACAACAACGAAAAGATCCTGCCAACCTATTTTTCATTCTGCAGCAAGCGAACAACTTGCAGCAGGCCTACCCATGAGTAACTGTACTAATGGTAATCCTCTTGCCTTTTCAACTATTTACAGTATTCTGGCAGAAATCCAGAGCAATAAAAACGCCATGGCAACCCTGTCAATATATTCTGTTATAGGGAGATTCCTGAGATAGCAGTGAAGTGCTCATAGCATCTCATTCAATGGTATGCATTTTAAGAAAAACTATTCAATCAATTAATACCCACTGACAAATGAGCCCACAAAGAACACGCTGTGGCACTAGAAATGTAAATCTTTTTAATAAATTACGAAGACATCACAACAAGAGTCCTCATTTTAAAAACCTTTCCCATGCTGGACAAAGTCGGGCTCCCTGTCCTCAGAAGCAGCAGTGTGTATCTGCATGGCCCTGGGCCTGAAGAGTCAGCCGCTCATTTACCACGGAACAAAATGATTTCTTTGATGTCACAAACAAAGAATTTATATGTCTTTTTGTGAAACTTTCTAACCACAGGAATGAAGCTGTTCCCATGTAACACTTGCTAAAATGGCACTGCTAACACACACAGCAAGCGAAGGCCTTGGATCGCCTGCCTGGTCCCTCCTTGGGCTCTAAGCACCTGGGTTGCCACCTGCGATCCCCAGCTGGACAACATCCAGCCACCAGCACTCACAACTACTGCCTCTGTTGCCATAAGCAAGCAAGCTAACCAGTCCTTAAATTCGGGAAGAAACATTTGTTAATATAAAAACATGAACTGTACAGAAACATAAATTAACCGCTGCTTAGTCTGCAGGGAAGTGCCTCAGCCAGGGAACTCCACCACAGCCTGGAGGTGACGGTGATGTAGGGAGTGCCCAGGAGACTCTGCAGAGGAAGGTCTGGGATCTGTCACTGTCACCTCCCCATCGGCCCAGCCACCCTCCTGCCCGGAGCACAGCGTTGGCCTGCACCGGAGGGAGACCACAAACACTCCCAGGTTTACGTTTCTCACAAGGGCACCCATGCTGAGCTGGCGACGGGCTCAGAGCTGGCAGAGAGTGGGTCTGAGGTGCGTGGTGCCAGGCAGTGCCGCTCTCAGCACCACACAGGCACTGCTCAGGAGCAGCGGTGCTGGCCACAGAAGAGGCTGAGGGCACAACAGCCGCAGGCGCAGCCAGCAAGGCCCGGCTCACGGGGGCTGCCTTGCTGGCTCGCCATGGCCTTGTCTTCACGCCTTCAGAGCACCAGCCGCTTTCCTAGAGAGCAGCAGGTGATATTACCCACAGCTGCAAACTATCATGAGTGCTTAACAGGAGGAAGAAAGTTGCAGGTTTTGATACTCCTGCACATAAAGCTGCTCTTGCTATAAAAAGCAAGGATAAATGTCTGCATCCATCATTGTCACGTTGAGACGGCCCCAGTGGAAGCTGTGGTTGATATGTGGTACCATGCTGTGGCAGCCGAGGCTTCCCAGGTACAGCCACCACACAGACCAACCTCAGGCATCCACATCTGTGGGGAGCAACACCACGGAACTCGTCCGTCTGCACTGAAGGCTTTCATCTCGCCAATTTAGTCCCGTAAAAGACTGCAGAGCTTTAAAGCCTCATCTAAACAAAGCACACTGACCCGACGAGGCATGAGAGGAGCCAAGGGAACACGCATACATCCTCCTGCTTTGACAGGCTTGCTAAACACGGCTATTTCTAGGCTTACTAACAACTTGGTGCCTTTTCAAAGCTACGCATTCTTCTTACACAAAAAGGGCGACGGCAGTTCTCTGGAACTAGGCTGACCACTGGAGTAGTTACTTCTTTCCCAGCCCCAACTAGCAGACTGCTTCTTCACCCCTTATCAGTCTTTCCATAGGGAAAGCAGAGGGCAAGCTCAAATACCTGTCGAACATAACAAACTTCACTACCAAAATTATGCAGATAAATAGTTTTCTTCTTCTGTGCTTCCTGCAGCAACGGCAAATCTGAAAATCGGAGCAAGATTCATAAGCTGCCACCAGCACAAGCCCTGCGGGACCCAGCAACACAGGCAGAGAGGATCTGTGCAGGTAGTGAGGCTCACGTGAGTGGGGCTGTAATGCTCTGCAGGAAAGGCTGCCTAACCACGGACTGGATAGATAGGGTTTGGCTACAGCTGGAAGGCTTTAAAATTTTAAGTACTGCTGCTCTACACAACAACTGTCTCTAAACACAAATATTCACATAAATAGCTCTCCCTGCAGAACTCAGGCCACAAAAGAAGAGCCAGAGGTTGCAAGAATTCAACCAGGAATGCTGCTGCTGGCACTATCTTTTTTAAACAGAGAATATGTTCACATAATACAGTGATGGGTTTCGGTACAAACAAATATCATGGTCGATGGGAGCTTCCTGCCATAGATCTGGTGATGCCAGCTGCCACGGATCTTTCCTAACTTTTTTTTTTGTTCCTACCATGCTCTTTCAGATACATCACCACAAATGCCATCTCAAAATAAGGTATTTTTTATTAGATGCCAAAACTTTCAGTTGCTGTAGAACACAAACTATCTTAGGTCACTGGTGGAGGGAAGATTTGGATTGTGTGTGTAGTAGGCTATGTGTTTTTTTTTTTCCTTTTATGAAAAGAAGCCATAGAGTTTGTTAAAATGTCATTAACTGAGCAGGAGGTAGAGAAGTATGAGTTCTTAGGCTGAGAATCTCAGCGGGAGAAATAAGAAAAAAGTATCTCCAGAAGTACTTAATGATAGAAACAAGAAAAACTGGACACAAAGTCCTAGACAACAGACTGTCAGAAGAGTTCTGACAAGTAACTTAATTACAATAGGAAGAGTTCCAAGGGGACCTTACAGTGAACCTCTCCTTATAAAACTCTGGGACACTGAGTTATGTACCATCTGTGCTGCATTTCCACAGGGAATATAAATTGACAGTATGGTTCTTCAAAGACAGTTTTTTCGGAAAAGGACACAAGGAAAATTAATTTGTCAAAATAATTTTCACAGCAAAACACATGAAGAATACTGAGAGGACAGAGCTCAGATGAAGTTCTGAATGCAAGTGCAGATAGGCTAAAAAAATTACTAACATTCTCTTTAAAGAGTTAACATAAAATAAGATTTTAATGGCCACTATTCGAGAATACTGACTGCTTTTGTTAAGTCAAAAAAGAAATTGAATTACCTTTCATCTGACCAACACTGTTAATATCATCAAGCTTTAGCCACCACCACAACAAATCGATAAACATGCACACATACAATCACGCAGTTGAGATGATATGGCAATTTAGCTGACATTTTGAAGGAGAATCATCTTTTGCTGATGAGGAAAAAAAAAAAGAACCAGAGATAGTATCACATGGGAGAGACTGCACAGACCTTAAAAGAAAACACGAAGTAACCCAGAGAACAGGTGAGTGGTTACAGGCACAGCCTGGGTCTTCACCTTTCCAGGTGAACCCAACCCTGCTGCAGAGGGGGCTGAGCAGGGCTGTTCAATGCCTTCCCTGGGCATGTAAATTCTCAAGCAAATTGAATCACATTATTTCGGGGAAGACGGGGCAGGGAGGGGTGGGGGGAAGAATTCATTGACAAAACATCCCGAATTACTCCAGAAAACTCACGAATAAAACTCATTACAAGAATGAGTTCCCCCTATACTTCAGTCAGTACTGGAGTTTCTAACGAGGGGACTTTCATCTCTTACTCTTGACCTTGGCAAGTGGTGGTCTCTTATCATGTGGTGAAAAGATGATAAATACAGGGTACATCTACACTGCCAAATAAAAAGCCCTAAAACCCAAACAAGATATTCAACGTACTGCTTCAGCATGCAATCATTCAGAAACAATCCCCTGAAGAGCCTACTCTGAGTAAAGCAGGAGGTGGTAGCTCCAAGCACGTGGAAAACAGGCAAATCAGCTGCCTTCATTTTCTTCACTTTTTTTTTTTTAAACAAAATGCTTCTACACAGTCTGTACTTTAACTACCAAAATGAGTAAACACAATCACTGAAATGATCTGAAGGTCTCCTTAAAATATTGCACAAACTATTACCATTTTAAAGGGATTAAGCTGTGTCTGTGCAAAGCTTAATAAGCATTTCAAGATCTGTTGGGTAAAATACCATGGAGACAGGATGTTAGAAAGAAACAGGAAAACAATTACATTGTCAGCATTTAAATGACATCACAAATTACCTCTGGGATATATCAGATTTTGAGTGAATACAAATTTTATGCAACTAATATTTGAATTTCACTTATGCAGCACTGGAAAAAAAAGAACAAGAAGTACACAACCAAAGGCAGTATAAGCTACATGTTGATGTTTCTTGAAGATATCGCACAATCCATCTGAGAGAAAACACAAGTTTATTCTGGCTTCTAGTCCCATCTGGTTTTTGCAACTGACTCCATACCCAGGCTCAGTTGACCAGTAAGATAAATGGCTGCAAATGCCATACACAAGGCCAGTTTCTGTTAAAAGTGAACAGCACCAACACTCGTGAACCGTACACGGTGTTCCTGCAGACCCTCAGGAAGCCCCTTTGGAAACGACCTTTCACACAGCACCTCAGCACGGGTGAAGGCACAGATCAGGCTGCCAGCAGAGAAACCTTGCAACCTAACACGAGAACTATATTGAATTTCACAGAGGACCACAAGTCAGGCAGAAAGGAACCTCAGAGGCATCCAGTTTTCTTTACTTTTAGCTGCATTCTTTCAGACATATCTGAACCAGAGACCGCAATGGGCAGCTTGAAAGGGATTTTACACAGAACATGAGGGAATATACTGAAAAACACTTTGTTTATCTTTTTCACTGTAAACAAATATTAGAGTAAAATGCTACTTAATATATATAATAAAACGCTATAACTGTCCACTATTTTAAGAGTGGAAATAACCCATCCTATTGGCAACCCCTGCAGAGATCACTATCAACAGTAAATATCTCGGGCTGAGAACATTTTCCATAGGTACCAGCCAAAAATTGCCTCCTTACATTGGTCACAACTGTTACTGCAGGTGCCACGTCAGAGCCACTGGAGAGGAAAGCTTTGATCAGTCAGGGTTACCAAGGGCAATTTGGAAGCAGGAGGAAGAGCACACTCGAACACCAACGAGGGCAGTGTCACCACTCTCCAGCCACTGTACAACTACCTTGCTGCCGTTTTGTTCTCCTACATCTGGCAACAGCTGGCCGCGGTTTAGAGACACTATGAAGGTGATGGATGGCACCTGTGAACTTGGGGTATTCCTTTATATTTAGATATTTAAGTGAGCAATTTGAACTTACAGGCATTTCGTATTTTCTGGAAAACCAGATATTTTCTCAAGGAACTTTTTGCATAGGTAATTGCTAGATACTTACTAAATTGTTATTTTATATACAAGTATAGAAATTTCTAAAGTCATTTAAAAGAGCATTTGCTCTCAAATTCTGTTCATCCAAGCTGAGGGAAATATGATTCTGTCCAGACTGGCAGTTCCCAAATATCAAAATCTTCTATCTAAACCTGTCTCAAATAATGAAGGTAAAAGAAAAACCACTGGGTCAGGCATCCAAGCACCAGCTGCATATCATTTTCAAGTTACTGTTTTCCTGCACTGCTAGTCATTTGCAAAGAACCATAGCACAGGTCAACCCAGTGAGTTTTCTCAGCTGCAGAAAGAACTCTCCAAACAAATAAGCCCTGGATATTAAAGCTGAAGAGTTCAGCAATTAGCGCTGATGTCTGAACCATGAGGGAGGCAACCTGAGGAAATACAAAAATAAACGAACTGTCCCAAGCCATCAATATGACACAAATGCCTATATGTGTTCTGTCAGCAACTGAAATTTAGAGAAAAACAAGTGGTGTTTTGGACTCACTGCTCTACAGTATGTCCTCTGGACTCCTTGGAGTCTCCTGACAATCAAAAACGGCCCCATCAGCAGCGCAAGGCAGGGAGAAAGGCAAAAATCACAATTCATAAACTTAGCAGTGCTCTACATGTTGAAAAAAGTCAGGTGTGCCATGTGGTCTCAGTGGTCACCAGCACCTGCTGGGGGTCAGTGAAATGCCCCGTCTTCTGCACATCACAGTTTGCCCGTTCCACCCAGCGTCTAATCTTAGTGTTTACATTTTTTCCTCCCAGTCTCACAAAGAAGCTAAGTAACAAAATTCTGCATTCTCTTTAAGCAAAGCTTCTAACGCCTGGTTAATGCTATATAATGCACTAATGCTCAGTGCAAACACTTCTTAAATGCAGACCAGGACCATATTATCCCATGGGGAAAGATGAAGGTACATTACACATAAAGATGCCAGAAAGAGGTGAAGCATTAAGGTAATTTACAGAAAAGTGATATGAAAAAGCTTACCTGGATCCTGACATGCCCACACACACAGAGTTAAGATGCTCAGATGAGGTGTTAAGCGACCTCACAAACCCACACAGGCACCTCTATTGGAATCAACATGCAGAGTTTGAATAGTCTGAACCTGTCCAAATGTGCTTTGTTCTTGCTTTTTTTCTGCTAGTGCTAACCTTTTGATATTCCCTAAGCTTTTTGCCTTTTGCTAGCCTAATGGCAGAGAGAGAAACAAAAGCTAAAGCTCTCTGTCCCCCTATAAATTTGCTGATTTGGCCTGTCAGACCAATTGTTCTCCAAGACATTTCTCTCATCTCCCTGCTACTCCCCGTTCCCAAGGCACGCTCTTGGGAAACTGACCTCTTTTGCACCACGTATTGAGACTGCAGAGTTTTTCTGCCTCGTGAGATGGATCGTGCAGTATTCTCAGACTACACAAGCTTTTATTTCTGAATAAGCTGACCTCTGGCATACCGACCAGTTCACATCTCAATTTAACAGCTCTCACTGGCTCTGGATGCCAGTCGTGTGATTTCTGTGCTCTATCAGTTACGAGCTCTCACACTACACTTACAGGCAAGTAGGCAAATACACAATTAAAGGCTTCCTGAAGCCACCTTTCAGGATGTTTTAATACGCAAACACGATATAAGCTGCACGGGCTATTCAGACTCACTGTCAGAAACATTCCAGTGACCTCCCGAAAGCAGAGACCGTCCTTACTGTCTGTGTTCAGCTTCTAACAAAGGCAGCTTTGTTCCATTAGAAACGGCCTTGCCATGCACTACGAGCCTATCTTGGGGTTTCTGGAGAGCATCCATTAAACATGTTCTGAGTCAAAGTTCCTAGATACAACTTCTAAGCAGTTGTGACTGAAGATGACATTTTTATCAGTTCATGCTCTTCAACTCCCGAAACCTTCGTCCGAGCAACCAAATCCACTGATAACTACACCCGTAACCTCAGAGTTATTTTGTCTTTTTAAAAAAGCTAAAGGCTGCTTAAAATACAGCACATGTGATAAATGTCCAAGTTTAGGACACTTTTGTAACAAAATGATGAGTTTTGCTACCTTAGAAGAGCTTGAAAATGAGAAGTGGCAGTTAGCTTGGAGGTATTTATTGATAAAGAGGCTTTTGTTTGAAAGCCACTCGCACTGTTTACACAAATGAAGCTGTAGAAAGTGAGCACTAAGTTTTGTTATAGCTTAACAGTATTGCATAACTCAGGAAACAAAATATGCTTTCATTTAAGTTTAAAAAGGAGTTACGAATTCTGTTTTTACTCCAAGTTATACAAAAACAAGTTCTTAAGCCACTACGCTTCCCAGACAAAAAAGAATAAGATTATAATGTTAGGCTAGTGTGGTATTTTCCATTCTTTCCTTTTTCCCCTCTCACTGCCTTTGAAGACTATTAATCAAAAGGGTTTTAAAGAATTCCCCTAAAAATACTGCTATCCCCTCCACCTCAGCTTTAAATATTTTAAGTGAGAAATTTAAAAGTAGGTTTAATGGGTTTGAAGGCTCATTCACTGAAAACACAGGAAAAAACAAATACCTATTTGCACACATAATTATACTAATATGTTCAGCTGTGTCTTCGAACCATCCCGAAGGAGCAGCAAAGTCTCCAGGCTCATTAACGTTTAGTGTCTATTAAGCTATCCAAAAAGATGGCAATTACCCCCTAACACATGATGTGGATGTAACACCAGTATTTGTCTAGCAAAAAATGGGCTCACAATAGTTTACTTTTTCCAGTCACATTTCAGGTAAACAGAGGCTTTAAAAAAGTATTATTCCTTGAAAAGATGGACTTGGGTAACCTGTACTCCCTGACAACACCACTGTCGTGTAATTCTCCGTCCTGGGGTGGGAATTACAAGCTGGGAAAATACCCAGCCTCTGTCTGAAGGCCTTAGTTACAGGAAAAGGAGAGAAGTCAAAAGGAATGTAGGGATGCTGAAATGTAGGGATACCCAGTAACTCCAGATGTACACCCATTATACAGCTCCTACCTTAGGTTTGTGCTTCACACAACACATCAGACTCCCTAAATGCAGGTTTAATGCTAAAGAGTTCAGAAGTTCATGATTTCTACAGGGAAAGAAACGGGATGAAAGAAAGATTAAAAGGTGGAGAAGACTGACTCCAGAAATATTCCTAGCCTGACAGCCTCCTTATCCAACCCCTAGCCCCATTTCTGAAAAGAGGCTGGTACTTTTTGTTCCATAGAGACAAAGCAAGGCACATGTCAAGTTGTACGATGCCAAGAAGATCAAACAATATCTTAACGAGGCCAAGTGCATCCTTAAGCCTCATGCTTTACTTCAAACTGGATATAAGGTACAAGAAAACAAGCATGAACATTTTTATTTTTTAGTTATGTCAGCCATAGGAGTTCTCCTTCCAGCACTGCTGTAGATCACACCAAGGCACCAAGCAAATGATAACTAAACCAAACCTCATTGAACAACTTTTTGAAGAGTTTAAGGTTTTCATAACCCTGAAGTATGCTGTGAGTGCACACACATCTGCACAAGAAATTTTAAACAATCCCAGCAATAATTATTAATGATAACAAAAGAGGCTTCTCCGCATTTGTGTTGTGCAAGATCTGCCAACATTTCCTTTCCATTAGGCCCCATTTGTACTGTATCAATTTCTCTCATTATTGACTTCACACCGAAGAAATTAAAAAACCAAACAAACCACAGCGCAGCTCTGAGCATAAGACACGTTTCCTTCAAAAAGAAACCCAAGTCCCTGCTGCCAGGTGCTATGGCATGCGCAGCACTGTTCACAAGCAGCAGAACTCCTATGCTGTTTACATAAAAGATACCAAAGTCACACACTATGCTGCACATTGAGTACTCAGGAGAAAGTAAACAGTGATTCAACTGATTAAGTTAAACACTGGCAAGTCAGTTCCTAAGGGCAAGTATGCAACTCTTGCTCAATTGTTAACAGTTTAATAGGGGCAGAGTAAGCTTAATTTCATAGACTGTAGAGACTAAGCACAACTGCTTCATGTATCAGCATCTAGCTTTGGAACTGTTCGGATGTGAAGGATGCTTACTCCTACTGAAATACACCATGTTCTTTCCATCCCTACCAATTTTCAGATAAATTAATAGCACATCTATCTCATGAAACGAGAGCTCAAACACAGGAACAAGGTGTGTCTGTCAGTCTGTCAAACTCACGTGCATTCTCACCATTATTTGTGTTTTACTTCTTCAAACGGGCATGACAGTTTTGGAAGAGATGGTTACCACTTTAAAATCATCTGAGATTCAAATAAGAAACTCACTTTTATGTTCACCTAGTATCATGTTAAGTGGACATCTCTAGTTCAGCCTACCTGTAAGCTCTCCTTACTAAACCAGTACAGCCAGAAAACAAACAAACAAAACCAAAAATAAACACAAACGGTCAACTTTAAAAATAGAGAGTATTCTAATGAGAAAAGCTAAATTTTTCCAAATAAGAGCAATATGACTCTTGGAACGCGAACATAGGAGAGGCACGGCCTGAGTCTGCAATACTACCATACATCATAAATAGTACTCAAAGCTCTGCTGTCCAAGGAGCTGGTTGGCTCCTCAGGTATAACAGGAAAATATAATCCAAATATAATCCAAATAAACAGAGACCTAATCATATCACAAAACCAGAATCTACGGTCAGTAAAATCAAAACCTTGGCTTTTGGATTATGTTAAGGAAATTCTCAGCACATAGATGTGAAGCACATAGATTACAGTGAGAGAGAGCCAAATTCCATTCCAATTCAATGACAGGCCATAGAAAGCCAAAGATTCTGAATATTCAACAAGTGTAACATTTGACTTCTCATTCTTAAAGCGTTAGGCATACACCTTTTACTGAAGTTTCAACCTTGTGGCTGTTGCTCTATTTTGTGATAACACAAAAAACACAATTTTGTATACAACATCTTATTACATGCTTGAAAGAAATTCTGACTACTATTAGTAATCGTCAGGGATAATTAATAAAATGTTTTTGCGTTTCTACACTTACTTTTTACTTGCTTCGTAAACATCCGTGATATTGGAGAAAAGGTGATGGCTCTCCGTTTTGGTCATGGTGAGGCTCAGTTCTCTGGAATTTTTAAACATCCGGATCAGAATCTCCAGGCTCAGCAAGTAAGAATGCTCAGAAGATATCACTTCAAATATTGCCTGCAAAGTGGAAGGGCGAAAGAAAAGACTTACTATTGACTAGGTGGGGGTAGGTTTTGTTTGGTTTGTTTTAAGGAAAATGTGTGGAAGGGATGCAGAGAGAAGTTGTTGCATGTAAACTAGAAATTGTAATGCAAGCTTTCATTTCCATGAGAGTTTTATCATTTACCTTTGGAAATTAATGATTTCATGCTTGGAAAAAAAGTGTGTATTGAAAAGACTTTTCACTACAACTGCAAACAGTGTTCGAGGACAACAACTTAACACCAGCTGTGATCACTCCCTATTCATACCCATGAGAGTTTGTTTTGTTTTAAATTTACAAACATGTCCATTTCTGCGGTCTGCCTGGAAGCTTCACATTGTAATACTGCTGCTCACCAGCCAGAATTAGCTTTTGCTCTCTTAAAAGAGAAGCTGAAAAGTTATTTACTTAAAAAGTACTTGCTTCCCCAAGCATCTGCAGAACAGCAAAATTCCAGCTTTAGTCATCTATCAACACTGATGCCGTGGAGACTTAACACATGAAGTTAGGAGCAGGCACACGAGAAGCTGAGATATCTGCGGCTGGAATAGGAGCCTGGAGGCCGAGCAGCCAGGAGGGGTGGCAGCCTCCATCTGCTTTAGTGATTAGTGAGCAGACAGCAGGCAGCTAAGGCTGAGGGGCAGACCTCCAGTACTTCCCCTCACCTCCCCCTGAGGACTTTCTCTCCAGTTTATCACCCCACCACTTAAGGACCAAAGGCACTGTAACTTCCATCAGCTGGCTGGCACACAAAGCAAACTTCTAGCAGACTCCTGGACTTTGAAATCCACATACTTGTTCCAGTGGAAATTTTATTCTCTGACATAGAAACCCCTCCAGCTTTTAAGCATCTTTTACCTCTCTAGGCTTGATTTGCTGTTAGTCCGCTGGAGTTCTTGTACATACAGAGTGGGAGAAAAATAAAACTCCGAGACCACTTTTGTCATAAGCTCCACAAGCCACATTTTGTCATCACGTTACTAACACAAAATACCATCCACAGAGACAATACAACTTTGCTCCCATTATTACCTGCATGTATAATTTCATCGGTTATTTACAATTAACTTCTCCAGGCATCCTTAAACCAAAGAAGAAGTACTCTGGATGCACTACTGCAGATCTGAGTACCTAGCGATAATGCCCACGGCTCTGCGGAGGGGGACAGAGTGTCTGCAGGTGACAGCCTACAAGAGGAGTTCACTTGGACGTCTGATGCACATGCTCTAGAGAAACCCTGATCTCCCCCAGTCAGGTATAAAACCAGAAGAGACCACAGGCATGCTGAAGGCAGTCCTCCTGAATAATCCCATCTGCCTCTCACGCTTCTCTCTGCTGTGCCCACAGAGAAAGGATTTGCCTCGAGAGCGGTGCAGTGCTTTGACTGCTTTCCATCCAGGCAGCTTTCAACACAGGAAGAACATACAGACTCCCATTGTTTTTTGGAGGGGTTTTGTTTATGCTTCTACTGAGGGCCCTCATAGACTTCGTCCAGTTTGGTGACAGAAAGTCATTAGCACAGTCAGAAATAAATGGGACATTTTCTTCCGATGTCCTAGGATGGGAGAGGATATCCTCTTACCCGTGACCCAAACATTTCAGAGGATAAAAAAGGATTAAGAAACGATCAACTTTGACATATATAACCGCACCACGATCACAGGCTGTGGTGGTATTTACCAGCTGCTTGCTAACAGTGTCTGAGTGACACATGAAATTATGTTGTGGTTAACTTGGTTTTTATCAGCACGAGCAGATACTTGAATTCTGATGGACACTCTACAGAACTTAAGAGACCAGAAGCACACTGGAGTTTGTACACATGCATAAGGTTAGAATTTCCAGCGTGCAAGAAAACTGGAGTATCTATGGAAAATTATTTCAGTCCACATCAGTCTATACATATATGATGCATTTTCTTTAGGTGAAAGATGCAGAGATCCAAGTCAGTGATGTTTGGTGAAAGATGGGGTGCCTATGAATGCTGGACACTGACATTTAATTGAGGTATAAACAAATCCACTTTTCTGCAGTGACAATATATTACGATAGCCAAAATAATGCAAGAGTAAAAAGCAATTTAAATAGATAATAAAATAATTGATAAAAGGCAATTTAAAAGAAATAAAGCAAAAACACAATAGCACAATTAAGTCTTAAGAATATTTCTTTGGGTTCTCTCTGAAAGGATGGGCCTCTAATATTCAAATTAAAAAAAAAAAAAGCCAAGCTGGAAACATTTCTGATAACATTACAGACCTCATATTTAAAAGGCATCTAAAGAACTTGTTTTCTCTGAAGAGATGTAAATCTGGCTCCAGGAAATGTTGACTAAAGGCTTCTAAAGGCTACGACTGAAATAAATGCCTTGTGTTTCAAAGCTTTTCAGCAGGAGGAGACAGAAAAGCAGAACACATAGCCTGAACTGCTGCACAGCTGACAGCCCCCAAAAGCAGAAAATAGTCAAGAAAATGTAGGATTACTACAAACAAACCAACCCCTACTGTCTCATCATGTATATGCAATATGTGTCTGTATTGGGGTGGATGGGGCTTTGGGCAACCTGGGCTGGCGGGAGGTGTCCCCTGTGGCAGGGGGATGGAACTGGATGATCTTCCAACCCAAACCCTTCTGTGATTTTATGATTCATGGAAAACCCCAGCTGGATCTCATCTGGCTACATTCACTGAGGTATGTCCTGAAGGAAATTTTGGAGCAAATTACCATGGCAGGTAATTCTACAGTGCTGCTATTAAAAAACAAAACAAACAAAACAAAAACTAAGAAAAGAAAAAAAAAAACACCGCCTTTTTTTCCCCCTATTAAAGGACATACCTCAAGAAATGCAGGTATCTAATAGCGGGCTAGGTCAGGCTATTCTTTTCAACACCTCTCATTCATTGTGACATAGCCCCTGTAAGTAAGGAAAGAGGGGAAAGCAGATAAAGAGGACAAAAGGTGCAAAAAAGAAACAGAGAGGGACAGAGACAGAAAGGGACAGAGAGAAAAGATAACTGTATCAGTTACTGCTGCTGGTTTCTGTATTGTTGATAGCACGGATGCTCCTACTTCATTTCAGTGTGAAAGACATACATTAGTTACACCAGGTGCACACTACTCATGTTCAGAATTGTTGACAGGATTAGTTACAACTCAAGGGCACTGCAAAAAGTTGTTTTATCTGCCACCTCCTACCCTCTGTGAATGCAAGTGTAATTTTACACCTTCCCAGTCCAGCACAGAACAGGGTTGCTTCTGTCTACTACTGAGTAGCCATGAGCCAGGCTACACCCGCTGCAGTGAGCGTACCCAGGAACCACTCCAGCAAGACCTGCAGGTGTTGGCAGGAGACATGCAGCAGGGATCTGTGCACATCAGCAAGAGACAGGTTTCATTTCTTTATTCTCCCTTGAGAAGACAGCATGCTTCACCCTAGGACAGGAAGCAGTGTGTTCAACTTGCCTCCTTACGAACAAATACTGAGTATTAAATCAGGCGTGTGTGACAAAACAAAAAGTTAACAATAGAAAAAGTTATCAACAAAAAAAGAACGCGTTACTTCAAAAAAGTACCTCTTGTCTTTTTCTTTCTTCCTGGCTGATTGTTTCCAATAACCCATTCTTTTTCACCTAAAAAAAATAATAATTTTTAACACATTTTGTAGAAAACATATAAAGTAAACAAAACCAAACATGGAGAACTATTAAAACACTTCACAAAGAAACAACAATTTCAGTACTGAACTAAAAATTCAGATAAAGAATCCATCCACTTCTGAAGACAACGAACCATGAGAAATAAATTTTTAAACAGCTGGATGTTTATAGTATTTATCCAAAGAACAAAAAAGTCATTAAGAATTACTACAGCAACAGCTCTCACAGCTGAATCACTGATGTCCTGCACAGCCTTCCTGGATTTCACACACACATTGAAGCATGAAAATTGTTTTTTCCTTTTAAGACAGATGTCTTGATTGATACACATTTATCATAAGGTTTATTTTCTGGTTTGCCTGAAACATCTTAGCATCTTCATTTGTGGAACAAACACACCTAAAGGTCTTTCAGGCAGGTAGTTTGTTGACCAAGAATTATTCTGGAGAAGCTCCATCTTTACGCTAAAGGGATATGCAAAGTCCTAAGTAAATACCTCTGTGTTTTTACCATCCCCAGCCCTACAATGATATTTCTGCTCCCTCTGCATCCTACAGCCAAATCAGCCAAGATGTTTGCCCCAGCTCCCCACACAGGACCGTCACAAACACCAGCCTGAGCTGCACACCCTGCCGCTCGAGGCCAGGTGCTCGGCTACCGCACACCACGCCACAGACTTGCTAAGTTCATCTCCTCCCAGGGTGATTCATCCCTTCCCAGGGTGAATCGAGGGCATCATGCCATTTAGCAGAACATTAAAAAGCACAGGAGGGTGAACAACAGGGGAGGACTGGCTCTGTGCATTTCCTAGAGGACCGATTGATCAGCACAAGACACCAACCAGGCGGTGGGGAAGAGGCCAGGACACAGCACCACGCGCAGAGCAGCAGCGTGGCACAGGACAGGGAACTCAGGCACTCATCAGACTTAACAGATGCTCTTCCATTCTCCCGTTTCCCTTTTGGATTTCTCCAAAAGCTCCTGACGTACTATCATCAACAGCTGCTTCTTCTTCCTCCGCTCGCTCCTTGGATTTTAAAGGATATATGATTTGTAATTTTATTCTTGCATACCAGCCACCACAAACCTGGATAGCAGGCTCAGCAGTAAGATGGCATAACATTAAGGGTGCTGCACTCCAGTTTGCAGGCACGTTGCTTGGTAATACACACTTACAAAGACAATGTAAATATCCCAATGTATTTGAGCAATTGCTCTTTTGAATATGTTACAGGTTCCCATGCTCACCACGAGCATACACTTCTGAATACCAAGCCAGAACTAGTTAGCTGACTTTCTGCTAAACTACCTTTCAGTCAACAGCCTGAAAGCTTTAAAGCACTCATGAGGAAATAAAATGTCTTTTTTGGATGCCATGGAGGACTTTTCTAAAAATATGCTGACACAGGAAATACCTATGAAGATATCCAAGAGATTACAAAGCTTCCTGTTAATATAGCAATTGTAAATTTCCAGTGAGAACAATGTGGCAACTGCTAAATTTATGTTCCAAAAACATAAGCTGTGTTTGTGATTATCATCTAGTCATACATGTGTGCATGCATTCAAGGTGCACGTATAAGTTAGTTGTAGAAGCAAATGGCTCTAGTTTATGCACTGAATTAACTGCAAAGCTTCCAAAAAGGAGGAGGCCCAAATACAGAGACTGCTTCTGGAATACTCTAAGAAAAAAAAATCAATTCCTATTTTTAAAGTGCCCAAAGTGTATTAGCTGAAAGACTAAAAAAAAAAAAATCATATTTGTGATGCTATGCCATCAACAATGACTTAATATAAGCTAAGAAGATAGCAAGAAAAAAAAAAAAAAAAAAAAACTCAGAGGGACAACACTCCAGCTACTACTGCTGTCTCCCCATCAGGCTGGACAGCTTTCTTCCAGAGGCTCAGACATGACTGATTCAACTATGGCAAGGAGGAGGAGGAAATGATGAAAAGAATGAGGGGTTAACTCTGCAGTTACTTACAAGAACTTCCTCTGAAATAAATAGCTACACAGAGGGGAAAAAAGAACTTACAAGAAATATTTTAGAAATATGCTGGAGTGGCTACACCATAAACCAAAATGAACATAAGCCTTTTGACACTGAAGGTCAAGGGAGCCCTGAAGATCCTTGACAGTAAAAACACATAGTTTTGTTTGATACCACAGAGGAGAAGCAGCCGTGGAAAGGTCACAGAGCGGCTCAGAAAAGCAACCTGCAGCAGCTTTTTGAGCGGCAGAGAAAAATCTCCATCATACTTGTTGCACACCAGAGAAAAAAGATCAGAAAATGAAATATGATGAGTATTTGTGAGAACCTGAGCAGCATGGGCAGTCAAATGAAAAGCAAACATGCTCCATACTCTCCGGGCTCAGAGGTAAGGATCTGGCAGGACAGGCATTTACATTCCCAGTCCAGGCAGACGTGGTGGAAGCCCCCAGAGCAGCCTGTGGACATACGCAAAACCTGAGCAGCCACAGCCTGGGACAGCTGATCCCAAGCTACATCCCTTCCAGCCCGAGCCTGTTGCTCTCTGCATGTGAAGTACACACCGTTATTATCCCGAACAGACTGCTGCATTTTTTGGGAAATAAATACATTTAACCTGACACACAAGGTAGTACCAGTGCATTTGATCTGCAGTGAATTCCAACAACACACTGCAAGAAGCTTTTGGAATATACTTTGTAAATACTGTTTATCCTTCCCAAATTAAATTTTTAAATGAACAGATGAAAGCTGGAAGGTGCAGAGACAGCAGGTAAGCTGGCCCTTAAACTGGTCACCTGCTCAGCCCCTGCCTGCTGCCCGATCTGCCGCAGGAACCCAAATAGGAAGAGGGGTCAAGAGAGCGATTTGAAAGGAACCGGGTGTAAACACCACCCTACTTCAGAGTCCTTAAATGTTCTCTGAACAGCTCAGTTTTACTTTCACAGGTGTCTGCATGCTGCAAGAGGTGAGGAACAGCTTTTTTAACATAGTCTAAAGGCTTTGACAACTCCATACACGAAGGCTTCACAACCCCTCACCCCCTCCAGTAGCAAGCCTAGTCAGAGCTGCACCAGCTGTCAGGCCTGGGCTGCCCAAGGAACCACCCGCAGAGATGGGGGAGTCGCTCTCTTGTCCTTCCCCCCGATTTCCTAGCGTATTCACTGCTAACAAGTACCATAAACCCACCATGCTTCTTCCCTACCACACGCTGAAACCCAGCACTTGGACATTCCCCAGCAGCCTCCTGCCACAATTCAGCACCCACGTTTAACACGCGATGACAACACATAACTTTTCCAGAGAGTTGTAAACAGAGACGCCGGGAGCTCTGCAGGTTCCCACACTATTTTCACAGTGCACTACCTTTTCCCATATACTTCCCACTTCGAGCCTTGTAAATCAAGTAAGGACACTAAACAAGTTTGCCACATTCGAAATGGGAAAGAACAAGTCTGGTTCGTGTAACCGTAAGCATGACACACCAATGGTCCTCTGACTGAGCCAGTCTGTGTACTGCTTTGGTCTCAAGACTAATTAGTGTTTTCACAATTATTATTATTACTGAATATCATTCTTTCCAGCTCTTGAGTATTTAACTGCTAGTTTGCCTAGAAGGCAGAAGAATACTAATTTGACTTCATAAGAAACAAACTTTTTTGTAGTATTAAGCAAAATTAACTGTATTTCAAATACTCAATTTGTTGAAAGAAAATTCAAAGCAAGTATTTTTAAAACCACTTTGTTTTGGCTTCTTTATAGTTATTGAATCAATGAGGTATTCATATTTCAATACCTTGAACTGTCAACATCTCTCAGACAGCTCTGCTAAACAGTCTAAATAGCCTGCAGAGCTTATTCAGCATTAGTTACTCGTTTATTAGGGTATACACAGCTAATGGCCCCAGCTGTCAAATACTTTAGGTGATCATGTGGTATGATAGCAATCCTTTCCTATGTCATATATAGAGATGAGAGGTTCTACATTCTACAGGTTACAAAAAATAAGTTTATGGCTATCCCCAGAAACCACAGAAATGATCAAAAGATAAAATTAACCATAGAAACACAGAATTTTTACTCTTTGGTCTCAAAAATATGCATACTAGGAAAGCCTGCAGAATTATCACTTAGTATCATTGATTTTCCAGCTTAGCAGCAGGGATGCTAGCAAGATCACAGTAATGATTAAAAGAGCTCAATGCTACTTTGTTTAACAATGCTAAGAAAAACCCGCTGCATGTGCTAAATAGGCTTTGCTAACAAAAGCAGAATGCTACCATCTGAATAGCTTTTTTAAATGCTTTCCATTACATATATGCAGTCAATGAATTTAGAGTTGGCTTGTAGCAACTGCGAGCATTTCAGCAGAAACTTGTTTGTAACTAATTAAAGCCTTTAACAGGATTCACATTTTTAGTGAATTATGGTGTTTTCTTACTTGTTTTTTTGTTTGTTTTGTTGTTGGTTTTTTTTTTTAAAAAAAAAGAATTGCTAAATTTGTGTCTTAGCAAGCAATGCAATTGAGAAAGTTCATTTTATAGTCTTGTTTGTAAAACAAAGACCAATAACTGATCAGGACTTTCATGTTGTTCTTGTAAGATTGCTACTTAAGGTTTGATCCCTACCACTCCCAACTTGTTGAAAGGAACCATAAAGCACATATTCCACTTCAAGTTTACATGCTGTTAGAAGTTAAATCTACTTTTTAAGGCTTTCTGGTGGTGGCTCATTCAGAACAGCCCGATGCAGTGATACACATTAGCCTAAGTCCTAGCTTTTCTAGGACCTGCACTGGCATGGCTGCCACCACTATCAGGCATGGCCTAAGCCACCATTTCTGGGGACTGTGGAAAGTAGAAAGGCTTATACTGAACATGCAAACAAAAGAGGTGTGCTTGATTATTCCATCCCGCACATATTAAAAAAAAAAAAAATGTATCTTAAAGGCTAAGATTATGAAATGCAAAGGAATTTGGGTTTCAAAGTTCAATTTAATTTCACTGTAAACTACATTGACATTTTTTCTTGTTAATTTCAACTCAGATCCTCTAACCAGTCTGCTGCCTGGCCACATGAGCCTACAAACACTTGTGCCAGCAAATGAAAATGGGAGATGTCAGGGAACCAGGGAAAACGATTCTGGCAGGAACATGAGTCTACACCTACTAAAACTGATGGAGAAAACATGACTTATGCATTTTTAAGCTGCTGGAGTTACTTTACACAAAACCCCAGTAAAAGCTAAACTGAGAGCCCAAGATTTTGATTGGTAACATTTGAGCAGTTGCAAATCTGTTGCTAAAAGAATATCCAGAATACCTTGTGTTGGTAAGAGAACCACCTTGTATTTTGCAAGGGGAAAAAAAGAAGAAAAACTCCAGCTGAATATTCCAGTAGCAAGTAAAAAGACTTGTTTCAGTACAGTCTCAGACACTGTTTGGCTGGCTGTGCAATGACTTAATACTCACAACTGACAGCTGACTCCACGTTGATCTCAGGGGCTTATAGTGAAAAACAACCTTTTCATCTGATTTCTGCTCTCGGGGCTCAGACTCTTCATCAGAATCTATATCCAGCGCTTTTTCTTTATAGTTCTGATATAACACATTGTTTTCTATAAAACAACAACAGCATGTCATTAATTGCTAGAAAGTTAGCTTAGTTGCTTTCAAAAAAAAAAATAAGTAACATTTAAACAATGAAAGAAACGAAAACGTCAATGTGCTGTTCACAAACTCCAAAAGACAAAGATAGTATCTTATTTAGGATGGACAATGGTGCAGTACAGTAACAATGGATCACTGTACCACTACCAAAAAAGATCCACACTGACTGAATTAAAGAACAGATGTGTCCTTTGTCAAGAAAAAACAGACAACAATTTTTTCTTCCTTGGTTTGCTGTACAATGTTTCATAATTAGCCAGCAATTTAAGAACGGAACAAGCGTGTCAGTAGAGCAGTCACTAATCCGGAGGTCTGGCTATTTTAATCGGAAGGACCATTGTAAGTCCAATACACGTCTACTTTTATTGCCAGCTTTAAAGCCTCTCTTCGCACTTCACTAAGTGAACAGAATAGCCCAAACTTCAGAAATCTCAAGTCAGAACTATTCAAAACAGAAACTTCAAAGTTTGCTTGAATAAGCATGGGGCCTATGAATCTGAAAATGAAACGTGCTTTTCACCTGTTCCAGTACTGCCAGCATTAAGTCCGTTACAACAATGGCAGAGACAGAGATGTGAAGCGTTCCCTTCCCATTTCTCATGAGGGTGAACCTGCCATCACACATCTATGGACTTACTGCCAGGCAAGTGTTTTTTTTGTGCTGAATTACTGGGAAAAGCAGCGAACTTGACAAAGCTCTGAATTAATGAATAGCATGAAAGGGCGGATACATGGGCAGTGTTCCTCTGACACCTGAACTTGAAGGCTAGGTAGCAAGAAAAGTAAAGGATTAAGGAGTCAAGGAATTCACTCCAGCGGTCCCAGCATTTTTGCTTATGACAAAGAGGGAGAAAAAGCTGCATTAACCATGAACTTTGAGAGAAACAGTTCAGGGATCTGCTGCAGGGGATGACCCTCAACCTCTACGCTGATCCACAAAAGCTGTCTCACACCTGGCAGGAGTCACAGGAAACAGGCAGGAAGACAGTCCCAACCGGAGGGCAAGCCTTACCTATGTAATTCCATAGAGCCGTAAGGGCTGAGATAGACACATCAACCAATTCTTTTAAGAGGAACAGGAGTCTAATTTGAGAAGATACCCTTCAAGCAAAAGCATGTTTGTAACCTGCCATTCCATATTCATCAAAATATTCATTGAAATATATCCAGTGCCAAAACTATGGTTCCATATTATAATCAATTCAAGTACCTAAAAACAAGGTACTTAGTCTTTGACCCAATATTAAAGAATTGTGCAAAATGGTATTTAAGTTCACTTCTCTTGTGATTGAGCATCCCATCAAGTCTGTACAGAAAAGGGCTTACCTTCCCCATCAAATGTCCCTTGTCCTTTCAGCGTTTTCTTCTAACAAATTTAAGAGGAAAGAGATATACACATTAAAAGAAGAAAGCAAAATAATCAACAATAACAACAACTTCCACTTTATTCCAAATTAAAGGCCCTAATCTATAAACCTTTTATGTTGGAGAAGTATTTGTGGAAACAACTGTTTCATCAGAGAAACTGAAAAGCTACCACAGATTTTTCTATGCATATGTTGTTTATATATTTGTCCTGAATGTTTTATTGTTTTTATGCTTTCAAAAGCATAACACATACTAACTTTACAAGAGCTCAGCGAACTTGTAACTCATTTCACTGTCTCTGGGCTTTGCTGCAAGGCTCTAAGGTGATCTGAGGGGATCTGAGTAGCTGTCTAAAGCATTCCACACACTCTGCAAAGAACAACCACATTAGGCATTTTGTAAATGAATGTTTACAAAATGAGCAAGACAAACCTTTGAAATGCAACAGTTGTTTTGGTGCAACAATCTGGGTCTATGTAGTCAATTTCAAAAGTGCTACTGGCAGAAAGATTTTTGTGTGTAAAGACAGGGCAATATCACAGCAGCCTACTTTAAACAGCTTCTTGCTGTTACTGATAAAAGTCTACTACCAAAACAATTCCAAAAAAGCTCCTTTCTCAGTAGTTCACAATTTGATCTATTGCTATTTCACCACTTGTCCCATTTTCACAAAAACTTCTGTAATTTTTAGTTTGGCTAAAAACTGTCAAAAAGCTGATAATTATTTTAACAGGTACAGCATTAGCCCTTTGCCTGGAGTACTTTATAACACATTTCCAAAACACTCTTCGGAAATTTACCAGGATGTTTACAAAAAAGTAACTTGCAGGTGTTGGAATTAAGCCACAAAAAAAGATAATCAAAGTGGCTTTGTCAATTTAAAAACCACACTCTGATTTTTTTTTAAGTACTTTTACAGTAATGTCTCAGCCAGCGTAGGGTGTAAGTTTATTTTTCTGTCAGTCCATTTTCTCTTACAGCCAGGACATAATAAACTCAATTTGACTCTTTTTTTTTTTTTTTCCTGTTTCTACTTTCTGGGGAACAGGTTTTATAATATCAATTTGATTGTGAAACTAAACCTAAACGTGCTGGGGAATCCAGCAGGAAATGCAAGCGTGAGGCTGCTATTACCACATTTTTGAGCTGCCTAGATTTCAACAGAACTGTGTCCCTGAGGTCTCTGCCACTTCACTTTGGAAGCACCACTCCTATAAGTCATCTGTGGGACTCGTCAATGACTGCAAAAAGGCTGTTGCTAGCAAAAAAAAAAAAAAAAAAAAAAAAAAAGGACAAAGGACTAAAAACAAGCACTTATGGACAACTAGAGATTGCACCCTGTTCTAGCATGCAGTCTACAACACTCAAAGCGATCCGTCACTCACTGCTCAGCACAACTTACCTTTGTCCTCCCCAAGCTTGAGAATTTCTCTTTATCTTCAACCACCGCTTTAAGGATGGGCTGCGACATCCTGTTCTTTTTCTTGAAGTTGGACGAGCTGTCGAAGTCGATGCCGCTCACTACGGCCCTGCGGTACGAGGTGGAGCGCAAGCCGCGTCTCAGCGCCCCCGGGCTGTCCACGTCCCCCTCGGCCTCCTCCTCGGCGTCGGCTACCAGGGGCACGCTGAGGCTCTCCACCATGCTGCGGACCTTGAGCACCCTCCTGTTGGCCTCCGCATTGTGGCCGCCGCTTTTGCTCGTCACCTTGATGTCGGACGCCAAGCTCTTGGGGATGATCTGCTGCGTGCCCACTTTGAGCGCGGCGGGGCTGTTGGTGCTCAGGACGACGGCTGGCTGCTCCGGGAGCTGCCCCTCGGGGGCCGGGCCCTGAGGAGTTAAGTCTTGCTCCGGGGAAATCGCCCGGGAGACGGCGGCGGGCCCCGCTGGCACTTGCTCGGGGTTCTTATAAGGCTGCCCGTGCTGCCCGCCGCTCGGGGGGCGCTCATTTCCAGCGGCCGGGAGCTGCGGGCCGGGGCTCGCTGCGCTCCGCTGCCGGGGGCTGGGAGCCCTCCGGGACCCCCGAGCCGGCTGCCGGCCCTGCAGGGCGGCCGTGCCGTTCTCCGCGAGCCCGAGGGGGCCGGCGGGGCCCGGCGACGGGAGGCGAGGGGGCTGCTCGGGGCAGCCGGGGGGCCGCAGGGTCCCGTTGGGCGCCGGGGCCGGCTCGGAGCCGAAGCAGGGGGGCGCCGTCCGTGGCGGGCGGGTGCAGATGGTTTCAGCGGGCTGGGTGACGGTGAAGGCGCACCTGTCCTCCACCGGGAAGTCGGTGACGAGCACCCCGCTGGGGCTCTGGTACGACTGCGGCCGCGGCTTGCCCCGGCCGTGCTGCCGCGGCGTCGCCCTCCTCTTCCACAGCGGCGCCGCGCTGCTGCCGCCCAGCTCGGCCTCGCTGCCCCCGTCCATCGCCGGCTCCGGCTCCTCGCCGCCGCCTCCAGGAGGAAGCAGCCCCGCGGCTCGGCTCGGCTCAGCGCACCGCCACAACCCCGCACGGCGGGCGCCGGGCCAGCGGAGGAGGGGACGGCCCGGCACGGGCAGGAGCTGCCCCGGCTCGCCCGCACCCCCGGGGCCGCGCTCCCCGCCGCCGGGCTCCGCTCCCACCTGCGAGCGCCCCGCTGCCGCCCCGGTCCCCCCCCACACCCCCCCTCGGCGGCTTCACCTCATCGCGGCGCCCCCCCCGGCCTTTGGAGGTGGTGGTGGTGGAGGGGGGGGGGTTACGGCGGCCGCCTCCCGCCCCACCTGCGGCTCGGTCCCGGCCTTTCCGCAGCCCTTTGCGGGCTGTCCCGGCTCGGCTCGGCCCCGCCGCGCGGCTCCTCCCCTGCCCTCCGCCCTCGGGCCTGCGCCCAGCAGGTACCGGCGGCTCCCCGGGAGCTCACCGCAGGGCCCCGGGGGGCCTCACCGTGAATAAACGGCGTCGCACCTCACCAAAACACGAATTAATTCACCATGGTGTTAATATAAATAGGGGTGTCCCCTGGGCTGCCAGGTCCACAGAGTTCAGTGGGGAGAGGGCAGCACCCAGACCAGTTGGGATGGGTGGCAGGGCTGGCCAGCCCGCAGGTGCTCCAGGCCTTTCCTCAAAGCTTATTACTTGTGGTAATCCTGCGAGGAATGCACCAGGACTCATCTCTCGTGCTGTGGGCAGCCCTGGTGTCACCCTGCCACCCCCTCGGCCCCCGGGGGACACCAGATTTTCGCCTGGCCGCTCCTGCCACAGCTTCACTGGGTGCTCAGGTGCTGGGCAAAGCTGGGAGCAGCTTTCTGGTACGAAAATGGGAAATGAACAGTGAAATTTACTGGCAGTTCTGGCAAATGACAGCAAAACCTGTGCTAATAGGTAACTTAGAAGAACCAAGTGGGATTTAAGAAGAAAAGCTGTGCACGTGCTTTGTGTGGGGGCAGCGTGTGCTCGGCCCCTCGCCTGCAGGCAGGACCCTGATAAGGCCCCAAGGTCAGGACACCCACGGGTTGTGGGGAGCACCCAGGACACGGTGCTGACTGCCCCAGCACCGCTCTGACCAGGGCAGGAGGCTCGGGGCAGGCAGGGTCCCAGCTGGCAATCTGTTTTACAAGCTATCACGTCACAGTATGCAGAGCATTCAGCACAAGAGTTTATTTAGTTCCAGGATTACTTGTCAAAATAACAATTTAGGATTGTTGCTTTCCTAGCCTTAAACCTCAAAACTGCGTTACTTGTTGGGCTTCCCTCAGACGCAGGGAAGCTGGAATCCAGGTCTGATTTCCATCCCTGTGCAATGCATCTGGCCAGGGACGGCAGAACAGAAATACCCTGAATACCTGAGGATGCTTGGATCCTGGCCTGGGATAGTCTCCAACCCAGAGTGTTGGAGGTGGGAAAATCAGGCACTGAAGAACGTGTGGTGCATACCTATGGCTGTTCATCTTGGCCTTCACCCTCAGCCTTTCTGCCACCCACAGCTGTGAGGCACTCCGGCCATTTACATCCCACTGAGCTCCAGGAAACAGCCAAGTAGCTCAGGCCAGCGGATGCTTTGTTACGCTGAGCACCTTTCCTCCCACCTGGCTGCCGGGGCTGCCATCACCTCCAAGATGCAAACTTGATTTCTCCCCAGATTTCAGCCTAAAAAAAGTAGCACACAAAGCTTTCATGTGGAGACCTGGGCCTATGGCCGATCTGTTTTACAGCACACAACAGAAACACCGCATGGTGAACGCTTTGCTGGCGGAGCTCTGCCACCCAGCAACCACCTTGGGGCTTTCTTTAGGGCCCCAGGCTCAGGGGTTTGTAGCAGGGAGTCCTGGGGCCATGGGGAGAGGGATGCAGGGACGGGTGTGCTACGCAGCTGTGGCACAGACGGTCCCTGTACGGGCGCACAAATTTTCCAATGCCAGTCAGCAAAACCACTTGCTTATTTAAAGATGGGCACCTGCTTGAGTTCCTGGCTGTACTTCAAGGGAGAAAAGCCAAAAGAAAAAAATAAATTGTTAGAATTTCAATTGCTCTTTTCTCCAGACTTCAAGAGTTCGTGTATCAATGAATTGGAAAAAAAAAATAGAGTAGATTAAAATTGCTTTATTACTCATCCAACGACATGTACACATGCATGAACTTTAGATAAATAAATTCTTCTGCCAGAAAAAAATCCAGGAAAAACAAAATAATTAGTAAGAATAAAATGAAGCAAAGCACATTAAGATTAAAACTGACAAATGTTTTGTCTCACTAATGAGAGAAACCTTCAAATTGCCACACCAACTTCAAACAACCAAAGCACACACGGAAAAGCCACGGGCATAACCTAAAATGCTAGTTCAGTTGTCACTTAGGATTTCACAGCCTTATGTGGTAATTATAAAGAAAACTCACACAGAGAATTCTTTCTAAAATTATCTCTTAACTTTCCACATGAAATTGCCAAGAAATTGGATACAGTTGCAGCATATTACTTAACTCATAAATCCTAATTATTAATAATTGAGGTAATCAGCTTTTACAAGATTATTCTGTCACACATACTTATTAACTATGATGCACTTACAAGAATAATTTTTGCTTCTGAATGGCCACCTCAGCGTTCGATTTCATACCCTGGATAAAAGAAATACGACTCACAATAAAATTAAAGTTGTAATAGAAGTAGAACCAACTATATAATTTAAGAGAAGAAGGAAATTGAAATGTAGTTATTAACACCTCATACAAAGTAAAGTCTCAGTGTAAAATCAGTAAGGTGCTTTTCTAGCTGAGAAAAATCTGAAATGAACTAAATAGAGGCAGGGAGAGTGTGCCTGTCTGTAGGGCTGGTTACAGACAAGGCTCAGCTGTTTGCCAAGCGTAAAACCCCAAACATTGCACACAGGGAAGAAATCTGCTAGTACAGCTTTCATCCCTGTCTTCACAGCAATCAGGTTACCCCAGTCAGTGACCTTGAACACTCACTAGTGAAAAATAAGTCAATCCTCTGTTTCCTAGCTAGTGCAAATGACCTAAAAGCTGATGTAATGAATCTGCAGCAAACCAGAAAGCATTTCTGTACCTGCCTGCCACTAAACATGCCAATATCGCCCTTGCTACCCAGAAGACTGTTTATCATAGCTACTACCGGGCAGACAATTAAAAGGCATGCACAGATCTGTTCAGTGGCGAATGCGGTTATTCCCTGAAAATCCACCAAGAAAAATGAGGGATTATTCATCTTTCCCCACATTCAAATCAAGAGCATACTTTTCTCAGCCTGATAACCTCTTCCACAAACCTCAGTGCACCGGTAACCGAGTAAACTGGGATGGCTCGTGCATATGGGAGATCAGACCGGAGAGACTCCGGGTCTCTCTTCATGCTCAGCACTACACATGTACCTCTATGCTGGAAGTTTCAAATATATTCAAAAGTTTTACCATGCTTAGCGCTTTTACAAGGCCGGCCTTGTGCTACCAAACCACAAAGCAAATGCACAGAACTGCTGTCATATTATTCTTACTCCTTATCTTCTTCTGGTACCACGTGCAGATGATTAGCTTCTTACGCATTAACAGCTTTTTCATGTTATCCCAATGGAATTTTAGAGCTGTGGAAGAGCAATCACTGCATTTATCTCAACCGTTATTTACTTCTCTAACAAGTACATAAGATGAACTAAAAGGTTTAAAATCCAAATGAATTACACTGATTTATATGAACTGAATCTCCTAAGCATTAACTCTTCCAGAAAGTTACAATGTGCAATGTGACAGAAGAGGAAGAAAAATAATTGGGCATTATTTATGTTAAGTTTCAAAAAGCTTTCATATACATTGCCGAGCTCTTGTATGTTGGGGGTCTCTAGTTCTTCAGCTTTGCAGACAACCTGGAGATATTCAGGAAAATTCTCTAGAAGTATCTTTATATAAAGGGACTTACATTGTTTGCTGCACCAATGCTTCTTAATCCATACTTTCATCAGTCCCCTCTCTCTCCCAGTTGTTTTGAGGACATAGGGAGATATGAAACAAGAACCAGCGCCCATGGAAACTGACTGCAGCAGAAATAAACGCTGTAAATTTGCTGTGAGTTACACAGCTTCAAAATTGTCCTTTTTCAAAGCCAGGTCCCATGCGCTGCACTGGCAGCTATGAGATATCAATATAAATATTCTCTTTAAGCTCTTTTCATGACTTCAGGCAGTCTGTTTACAGTTACTTGGAAAAGAGCCAACTGTTCTCAGAAGATTAGTGCCAGTCTCCATCTCGTAATTAGCATGCATGAATGAATAAGACTCTCACTGTCTCCCAGAGCCCTGCCACGACAACAGGAGCGACAGAGGTCACCCCAAACTGAAGCGCAGACCAGATGCAAGAGTGCTGCAGCCAGGCCACTGGCAGAATGCTTCTGCTACTGCTTCCTGCGCTCTGGCAGGGCCACGAACTTCAAGGGAGCGGTGCCAGTGCGAGCAGGAGATCTGTGCTGAGGAGGACACTCGTTCCCCACCGCCACAGGCAATCGCAGAGCACCGCCAGCCCCAGCACCCAGCAGGGACGCAGCCTCGCTCCTCTCCCCGCCCTGCCCGCTCTGTCCCGTACTGCTACAGACTGTGAGAGATTTTGCTCTGGGTAACACTCAGCTAAATTGTAAATATAAATCGATCAGACAGCCAAAGGTGGGTTCCTTAATTCTTTCAGTTTTTCTCTCAATCGTTTTTGCTGTTGCTAAAATGATCAGCACAGGCAGAAAGCTCTGCAGCATTAGCTAAAAGCTTTCAGGGACAAAAAACCCCAACAGATTGCACTGCAGTAATACAGAACCTGTTGGTGCCTGCATTCTAATTGCCTTCCTTTCAGCCAAGGCATATGGAAACAAATGTTTCACTGCCAGCTTATTCTCTCCCTATCCCTTGCCCAAAACCACCCCTCCTTTCTCACCACGGATGGTCCCAGTAAGGTCCAGCTGTGGGCACTGTGTAAAACCCACAGACTGAGTCACTTCAGGTGCATCAGTGTGCCTCTGAGGTACTTCAGATGCGATCTCAGCTTACATTAATGGGAAATATACAGCAGGATTTGATGTTTCCATCAAGGACTAACAACTCTGAAGCAAGTCTCAATACTTACTGCTAAACTGGGACGTAGCTTGGAACAGGACAGCAGAAAGGGAGTAGGAAAGAATGAGCACCCACTGAGACATGCCTGGTGCTTGAGGTCTGCTGCCTCCTTGGTTCTTGTCATGCAAGTTATGAACTTCCCATCTGCACCATTATAAAAACAACCCTATGTTTACTAACACTTAAGCTGATGCTACTGGTTAACCAGGTCTGTTAACAGCAACCTTCCCTAATAATGTTTGTTCACTGCCTGCATCGAGGGTGGCTCCTCAGGGCATCTCCTGCAGCGTGAGGGCAGCTACGTAGCAACCCCAGCTGTCATTGTCCGGTGCCTGGGAGCTTCCCAGCAGGAGCTGTGCAGACTTCAGCATCGTGACCGAATTGTGTGTATGTGGGATTTAATTCCGACGTGAGAACCAGTTCCTGCCTTGCTGGAATTATTTGTCCTCTTTTCCTGTTGCTTTTTATTTTCCAACAAGTTTTATATCTACAATACTTTCACTAGTAAAAATTGCACGGACTTCAGTGGAGATAATTAGTTCCACTGGGGTTAGCCTATTGTTAAAGTAGGTAATTTCTATAAAATGTTATCGAACTTTCCAAAAGTTACACCTACTTGTAAGCTTTGTTCAGTGAATGTGCAATGAATCTGAATTTTAAAGGAGAATCGAGAAACAGAAAACTGAGTCCCTTCATCTCCAATTTATTTCTATACAGTGTTTTTCCAGTTTTAGGATTGCATTTACATGTCTGCAATTCTGAAAGTGAATTTCAAATCATTAATCCAAAGAATGCCCTTTCTGTAGGGGAACAGTCAAGGAAAAGGCTCTGAAAAATGTAGATATGAACTCTTTTAACTGATTACAATAGTTCATAAGATGTTGCTATTTCAACAGCCTAGCAGGAAGATAAGGAACTTCAAACATTTCCCAACAAAAGGATTGAAGCATTGCTTGCCATAGCCGAAGACATTTTGTGGTTGCTATTAGAAACTAAAGAAAGCTTGGGAGCCTGCACAACCACATCTTTGCAGCTGAAGGATGCTATTTTCTGTCTGCTCTTTCTTTATTCCTTCTTTGCCTGCATGTTGCAGAGAAAATGCCTGAATTAATGGCAGGGGGATGAGGGAGCTGGGCGGATATTTCCAAAGAGCTAGTTCTTAGCCCTAGTTAAAAAAAAAAAAAAAAAAAAAAAAAAAGGCACCTGAAGAACCACTGTGTTTGTGGTCAACTTCCATAATGATAGATAATAGCTTATGGGTTTGATTCACTGCTGGTGTCATTCCTTACAGCTGGGGCAGAAAAAGCACCCATTTCTGTAGCCCCTTTAGGGCTGTGCCTGTCCACCTCATGCTGATCCTGCACCCCGGGACCCCCAAGAAACCCCAATGCGGTGCTGCAGCTCTACAGACAGGGCAGGCACTGGGAATGCAGGCTGAGACTTTCAAACCTGCATCTCTCTGGTTAGACACCCGAGCCCTATTTGATGGTGTACCTTAACTGGGCTGATTTTCAGGAAAGCATGGTTCACTGTCAGGCAATGACACAAGTGATTAACCCAGAGTTACTCACCTGACTTTCCCTTTGCTGTATTAAAATCCTGGAATTTTATGGCTGTCATAGCAACAGAATCAGAAAATGAGGAAATCTGGAGTGTGAGGCACATAAGCTTATAAATGTTTTTCTCTAATGAGTTGAAACTCCACAGTGTGCCTTTCCTCCTTAAAATGGAGTTTGCCATTTGTCCTCCCCACATTCAGATTCCACGCTTCGCTTAGCTTCTTGGCTGAGGTCCCTTCAGTGGAAACTATGCACCAACACATACGTAACGGGTGGGATCTGGGTTCCACGAAAGGCTGCAGGAGTTTTATTACTGACTTCAGAAAGACCCTGATTTTGGCTGTAACGTGACTAATTGCACCTCCATGACAATGAGTTTGACAGAATTCCTGCATCTGCGAAGTGGGAAGCCATTCCCTCGTTTCACCGTTCCTTCTACATTGTAACTCCCAAACTGTGTGCTGGGAGTTCTCCAAACAACGTGTAAGGAGGTTTTTGTGGTGCTTGGTTTTTTGGAAAAAATCAGTTTATGAAAGATTGCTCCTTTCCTAAACATTCTGAAAAATTGGCACTTCTTTTATTATTTTTCTTTTTCAAGCTATTAGAAGTGTTCCCAATTCAGCTCTGAACCTGCTAGTTAACTCAAATACATTTTAGTTGTCAGGATTTAGTCTGTTAGTGTGTGCTGAAATTTTCCACTATGGTTTCATTAAACTCAAACACAATTTTGTAGTTATCGCCCTCGCGGTCAGATTTCTGCTCTTATTTTCTAGCAATCACTTCAGTGTTCCTCTCATTTGGAAATAACTTCTATCATATTTTCTATTTTCTAAGCCCTTTTTATCTCCTTCACCTTGACTGACTTATTTCCTAACCTACTGTACAAAACTTCAAAGTTCATTTTCATCTCTGCTTCTCTGAAGATCCTTAGGACTGAAGAGACATATCCCAGGCTGACCTTTTGTTGCATTCTTCCATTTTCTCATCTACTACATCACCATTTTAGAACTGATTGGCTTTCTTCTTCAGTGAGCCCTTTTGACATCATTCCCATCATTCGCTTCTCTAAAAGAACCTTATGTTAATTAAGAAAGGAGGCTATTAACAGTGAATGCAATTAGATAAGCAATGCACAAGAATCCACACAGCCCTACCAAAATAATTCTGATAAATTATACAAATGCATACAGCTTTTATGTGTATATACATATGCATACATGAAACAAGTACACAAAACCCCAAAGCACATCTCAGCACTTACATGCAACAACTCCCATTAAAAGCTGAGGATTAAAACCACAGCTGAAGCATCGCTTAGAAGTATTTGTCTTATTACCTGGTCAGCTGCAGCTCTAGCATTGCCCTCTGAGCTGGAAAGGACCCATTTTTTTGTCAAGTTGCAAAGATGTAAATGACATGTCCATGACCAGCTAGGAAACCTCTTGACAGAGCAGAGACTTAAATGTACATCCTTCAGATTTCAGTTCTGCCCCTTTCTGCTGATTCTGCCATTGGAGAGAAAGAAAATGCAAGTTAGGAGTGACTTCTGCAAAATGAAGAGGAAGTCAGTATAAGAAAAGGCACACCAAGCCAAGCTTTGTGCTCTTTGGTAGTATTGTATTATTATACTTTTCATCTTGCATTTTTGATTTCTTTTTTATAGCCTGTCTAATTTGTGTGATTTTTGAAGGGGTCCAGAAGTTGTTCTATTAAGGACTGGTCAGAGAACCATACATTTCAGCCCCGCTTCTGCTACACCCTCTCCATGACTGCTGCGACAGGAAACACAGACCTGGCACCAGCAAACTGCCTTCAGCTTCACCTCTCCTGTACCAAGGAGACCCCCAGCTGTCTGTGCAGACACCTCCTTCCTGGGGGGCTGTGCTCAGTGCAAGCTACTAAAAGCAATCACAGAGAACCTGGGTTGGTTTTCAAACACCACCGAACTAGCACTGCGCCTGCCCTTGTGTCAGACAGCAGACAGGGATTTCTCCTGCAGCAGTGAGGCGTGGGTAAAGGTTTCAACAGGCTGAGACAGTTCCGTGCTCGCACAGCTCCCAGTACTGCAAAGCGTTACAGAGCACCACTACAAAGCACGTTTATTGCCTGACCTGCGAATGGCAGCTCTGGCACTGGGATACTGGAACCGATAGATGCAGTTGTGAGGAAGAAAAAAAAAGGAGAGAGGGTATGTGAAAGGGAATATTGCGGGAAGGAAAAGAAAGACCTTCAGCTGAAACAAGAGCAAGTTAGAAGCAGAGTGAGAAGTGTGAGAATTCATACAATGCTTTCAACGAGACTAAAGAGAGAAAAGAGTTGGGGACAGAGAGGCGTTTTCTGAGCCAAGAACAGATTCCCAAAAGAGAAGTCTGGATTCAAAAGGAGGGGAAAAAAAAGATGTGGACAGACAAAGTAATGTTTTGCCAAAGGCCTCTGTCTGAAGGAGAACAGCTCGTGCGCTCTGCCGAAGCAGTAAACTTGGCTTTCTGAGATTATTAATTTTATCTCTGAAACAAGTTCCCTTAGACAAAATATTTTTATTGCTTTTCACTTGGCCTCAGAATTACTGCTAGATTAATTTTATGCCTGAAATCAAACTGAAGGTGACCAAGACCTTGAAAAAGGCATTCTTCCAGAGAGGCAATGCTGGACCCAAAGTAAGCAGAGTCCTTGCCCAGCACAGCTGCGGTGAATGAGTTGTTTTATGGATGTGAATGAAGAGCTTAAATACTTTTCAAGTCACTTAGAAAAAAAAACTTACTGTGGGAGCTGTGGGGCCTGCCTTACCCCCACAGGTCGGCAGGACAGCGTGCAGCGTAACAGCGAGCTCGTGTACCTTACCTAGTGGGGAATTGCTCCGGCAGGCAGGAGCTGGGGCACGGCCCGAGACTTGTCTAAGGTTTGAGCCAGGCGGCAGTGCTGGTGGTCCTCGAGTGACTGGGAGCTCTGTGAACCGTGGTTCCTGGTACAACGCTGCTCGTAGTTATACCTGGTCTTATCTATGATGCTTTGGCTTTTCATTTCTACAGGCTGAAATGACATTTTCAATGTTGTATCTTTTCACTTTATGCTGAAGTATGCTCCTCTGGGGCGTGGCATTAAAACTGGTAAGAGTGGGCTAAGGTATGCACACATACAGCAAGGAAGTTTCTTCGCAGCTCTCAGAAATTTTTGTCTGGCTCCTTCCTAGAGACCCCTGCGTTGTTAAACACATATTTCTGGATCCATGTGTGGTGTCAAACGCTCATGTTTCATTTACATATTTATTCAAATTTTCTTAGGAGATGAAAGACAAATAAAGAGGCTGAAAATGTTGAAAAATGCAGTCTGAAAGCAAGAGAAGAAAAAAATAACATTTCTGTCATTACTTGGAAAACCTAAAAAGAGGATTGCAAGCGGCAATTTGTCTGTGATTCTGCAAAGTGCTTCCTGTTCTTGTTTCTGCATGTTCCTTCTCCTTTGAGAACCTGGACAAGGAGGAAAAGGGATGCTGGCACCCCGTGTGTCCCTGCAGCACCGAGCTGGGCGCATGGGGCTGGTGCTCGGGAGCAGCCCGCTGCCGTGCCGGCTCGCTGGGGCATGGAGCTTGCTGAGGCACGGGCTGACATTCCAGGGCAGTGCTTCGAGGCAGGCTGTGTTCTTGTGTTGTCAGTGATAAAAGACAGAAGCTAGAATGAAATACAGAGAACACATTTTTCTCTCTAAGAGAAAACCAAAGAAGTGCTACAAGCCAGTTTACCTAGCTTGGTGTCTGCTTGCTCTGTATGATAATTAATGATTTATTTCAAACAGCAAAATAACCAAAATAAATTAACTTAATCATCTCACTTTGGGTTATATAGGCTTATTGAAAAGAGCAATTATTTTCAAGACCTAGCTAAGGGACATTAAATACCAGATACAAAGGCTTGCACGTGGTGAACTCTCACGTGCCGAGTGGCAGAGAATGTTCCTTTTTGTCAGGCAGAACACTTCTCCTGCCAGATGCTCTCTATGGATTGCAGTGTGTATCAGTTTGTGAGTGCCTTTACGGACTCCTGTGACTTGGCAGCAATCATACAGTCAATCTCACAGGAAAGGAATTTGGCCTTACATTGCAGCCGGAGCCATGGCACAATCCACACCTCTCCAGCTGTATAACGAACAATTCTTTATGATCCGCTCAGCTCAGCCTGTCCAAACTCCTTTGTAAATACTCATAAACGACTTTACTGATTTAGAATTAATTTTTGAGCTCCACCAATACATGCCAGCTTTAAACAGATTTAAGTGCATGCAGTGGGAATACAACAAAAACGACAGTTCGCCATGTACAATGGGGATGCCGCAGAGGGGAGTTCTGCAGTAGCTTCAGCGCTGAATTTTGGCCATCTAGAGAGGCAGCAAAGTGCAAACCAGCTAGGATCCATTATAAAGAGTATGACAAATTCAGTTTTCCAGTGGAATAAAAATAACTCCTCAGAAGAATTAACAGTTGTTATAATAACTGCAAACACTAAATAAATGGATGAACATTTTCTGCAGAACAGAGATGTGCACATGCCGTAACGGACAGACACGGGATCCTCTCGTGCCCCGGTTCTCTTTTCTTTGCTGTTGATGTTTAACTTCATTCCAGTTAATGATCACATTCACTGTAGTGCCCCAGCACGAGGACACGGAGCCTGAAGCAGCCTCGTATGGCACTGCTATACGTCCCCAGCGCATTGGAAGAATGGAGACACTCGGTCCCCCTGCAGACACGGAGTAGCATTTCCCCAAACCGTCAGGGAGAGGTGCGGGTGCTTGGCCATACCCAGCGCTGTGCCACGGGCGCTGCAGCCCCATGTCATGCTCTGCAAACTCAGCTGTGTCCGCTGTCTGTCCCACAGGCACGGCTAGAGCCAGTGGCCCCAGGCAGGCTACGATTCATCCTGATTCAAAGTCTCAAATGCCTTTACCAGATATCCTGGGAATCCCAAGAGGAATATTTAAAGCAGAAGCAGGCAACATGAAAAGGGACAGCCGGCTACAGATGTTCTTATCCTTGTGAGTGAAAACCTAGGAATACTTGAAATACTCCAGATAGTTATGACTGGCCAGCGAACGCCACAGCAAATACCTATCTTTGTTTTAAGTAAACCATTAACAGAAGAGTCCAGTCACAATGATAAAAACCACACCAGTGTTCTTGGACTAAACTACTTACCCAAACTAGCCAACAAAAACTAAAGCTACAAAAACTGAAATGGTTCAAATATAGGAGAAAACACAGAAACGGCAAGCTTCTATGACACAAACATTTTGAAAGCTGATCTCCAAAACATGGGAGATTTATTAGAAGTACGTCATACTACAACAGAAGAGGTCTGCTCCAAAATTTCAGTCTAAAAATAGCCTTTCTCACAGAGTCCTACTTTGGATGAAAGTTGTATTTAAATTACAATATAATTAAATGCCTTGCTTTGCCCTTTTGCTGGTACTCACTGCAGAAACGGGAAAGAGGGATGCGTTATTTTGAGATGAACATTTAAACACCGCTTGTATGCTACACACTTCCATGAATTAAATATTTGGGCACTTTAGGCACATTATTAAGACAGTTATATATGTTTATAGGCATCAATACACATATTTTTTTTTCCCTAGTCTAGATCCAGACTTCCCTCTGCCCACAGCCACCAAATGCGCCCACAGTGCCGGCTTTCCCAGGCACCCAAACTGGCAGAGAGCAGGCTCAGAGGCAGGTACGCAGCCAGGAACAGGGCACAGGACGGGTGTCACCGTGTCACCGCACCCTTCCCGACACCGTCCTGCATGCCTCCCGAGCTGAAAGCACCGACCCCGACCACCATGTCCCATTTGCTGAGGATGGGACCGCTGCAGAGGCTGTAAGCGTGCCATACAGAGCGGCCCCAAGAGGCCCCTGGCAGCGCTCTGCAAGCCTGTGGGAAGTCCTGGTGAATGTGGGGCTGAGCGGGGAGCGCTGGCTTTTTGCCCGTTCGGCTCCTGGTTTCTTTACTGAGACTGTACAAAGAGGTACAAAACAATGCCAAGCACGCTGCTCTGCAAGCTGATGTTAAAGCTAGTTCCTTTCTTTTTCATTACTTATGCACCTATCTGTATTCATATATTCATGTACACATTTCTGTAAAAAAAATGGCTGGCTTAGAAACCACTCTGTGATTATTTCTTCTCTCTTTGTTCTCAACCCATCATTGCTAGTACCTGCAAGAAGAGTACTCGGCATGCCTCGCATACTTCCAGTCCTCTGGATAGAGCAGCTGAGGTCAAGGATATGTAGCAGACCGCCAGCATATATGTACAGCGTGTTTGTTTGGGGAAATACATATTCACAGCTGACTTGTCACTGACAAAGAGTCCGAAGCCTCTTTATCAGGAAGGGTACTACTTTCCATTGTCCCTGTCCCTCCCAAAGGAAACAGAGGTTTCTCTCATTTAAGCACAAGAAGGACAGGCAAATAATGAATCAAAAAACGGGTCGCTCCTTCCAGGAGCATGGAAATCCTGCTCCTAGTAACCAGAGGTAACGCCAGGATGGTAGGGCTGCCTGCTTCTGACACACAGAGAGCTTTGCCCAGGACTGGAGAACAAGATAGCAAATGGAAGGCAGCCACTGCACATACATAAAAGCTCTTGTCAGGGCAAAAGAAAAGCTCAGCATGGTTTTAGTTCTGTATTTGAAAAATACAGTATGAAAAGGTCTTCACAAAGAGCTAAACAGAGGCAGCGGAGCTAGCAGTCCTAATAGACCCACATTAACAAGCAAGCAAGCAGGCAACTTCTGAATCCATTATAAGAGAGATTTCAATACTTTTTTTTTTTTTTAATTATTATTTTCTTTTAATTGATCTCCTTTCTCCTCTGGGCTGTACACCATCATTTCACTTACACATGCTTCACATTTTGTCCATTCTCATGCTCTTTGGAGAAAGAGAAGTGAAAAGACTGTATTTGGAAAAAACAGCATGGAACAATAGATTTAAGTGCACATTTGCCATGAAGAGTGCTCACTTAATAAAGACCAAAAAGACCAATGTTAGTAAAGGAGTCCTTTTAAATAACAAAAATAACATGTAAAGTAGGGCCGGCTGCAGTGACTGTGAGACTTGGGAAATATTTCACGCATATCAAGGCTATAAAGGTGAGACGAGAAGCACAAGTGTCCCGTCTCCAACACCAAATTCCTTCACACTGCAGTTGCTCAGCAGGCAGTGTGCTCTTATGGGGAAAAGGATGTAGCTGGACTAAAACATGACCGGAGTGAGAATGGCTTAGACATGGAAAAAAGAGCGCAGAACGGGCAGTTCCAAATCCTGCATTCACAGACCAAAAACATACTCAATGAAAATGAATACATGACTTAATCATTTTAATAAATAAGGCCTCTGTTTGGATTTCCATGGTTTGAGAGGAAGTTTGTCTGGCTTTAGTTGCCTTCTACCACTCCTAGCTGTGGCAGGGGCACTAGGAACACTCTCCAGACTGTCCCCTACTCCCAGAGCTCCTCTCGGCCCCCTCTGTTTCCAAGTTGTGGACCTCATGCTGGCACGGGGACACCAAGGGTTGTCCCCAGCTAACAAGAGATGCTGTTCGTGCATCTCCTTCACCTCGTGGAAGAAGTATGCTTAGCCACATACAACCGCAGCACCGTTTTTATGTACAAAGAAACTGGATTATAGTCAGCTGGCTGCTCACGGATCGGTTGTGCTGTATCTACGGCAACAGGCATCAGACTAACGCATGTGTGACATAAAAATCAGAGCCCCGTTAATCCTTTGTTTCTTCTGCATTCAAATTCCCAGGCTAGATTAAGAACTGAAGAAGTTTGTGATTTACATTCCTGGACTGATAAGCTCATTTCCTGCTAACATTTACAAGCCTCCATCTGAAAATGTAGTGTGACTAAAACTTGGAAGGTAGAAAAGTGTGGAAGTGCCTGACCTTAGCTACTGCTTCACCTAGGCACAGGAGGACACGTTTGTGTCACACACACACTCACATGTCTGTGTGCAAGTCGTGTATTTGCACTTTTTGCTTGAATAAATCCATCTGTGGGAAGGGGGCTTTAACTCATTTCTGCAACATCCAAAGTTCTGAGAGAAGAACCTGGAATATTTCACATCATTTTTTCAATGCAGAGATGATTAGCATCGTGTAAAACTGTACCATGTGCATCTCAGCAGGAGTTGCCTCTGCTAATCCTTGCCTCTTCAGCTGAAGGCTGGAAAGAAACATCCTCGACTACTACAGAGGCACAGGAACACAGCAAGTGTCAGCCTGAAAATGACATCTGTAGCTGGTTTAGAAATCTAAGATTCTCCCCATGTATTTTTAACAATTCAACTCAAATCCAACATTCTTTAGGTTTTGAAATTATGTAGGAAAATGTTTTTTCAGGTTTCTATCTGGGACTACCAGCACAGCAGTAGGAAACCACCAGAAAATGTGTAGCTATATGGAATTTGCAAAGTGGCTTGGGAGAACTAAGAGGTTCACAAAGTGTAGCTGAACCACAGACAAGCATCCGAACTGCAATTTCTTTTGCAGTGTAAAATATCTCTTCCCTAATATTTCTTTCACATAGAGGTTGAAAGACTTAAATTTTGTACGTGTTTCCAACAGCACTGCTGATGTTGGCTTTACCAAACATGATGGGGGCTGAGAGCACACCAGCCTGCGGAGAGGTGGAGGTGCTGCACGCCGCAGAGGGGAGGGCTGAATGATGCACAGGGGCACAAAAGCAGTGAGAGGGGGACTGAACAACATGCATCCACAGCTCCATGGGGGAAAGAAACCTCACTGGTGGTGCTTCACACTGACCATGCAGCAGTGGGTACCCTGACTGCCGTGAATGCTGCTCATGCTGCCACTGTTGCCACAAATACACAGGCTGCTTACTTTACTATGTCTTTGTTCACCTTATTTTAGCCCAGAAAGGAGTGTAGCAGCTGTAGAAAAATGAGAAGCAAATGAAGAAAAAGCTAGCTTTCCCAGCCCTGGAGGAGATGTAATCCTTGGATTACAAACGGAAGAGCTTTTCTCCCCGAGCCTCCCTTGACACTTAAAGCTCATTCCTAGCAGCATTTTTCACCTACTTCCACAAACTGCCTCAGTTCATTTCACAGAGGTTTTCCACAACTGACTCACCCCACTTGGAGACAGATGATAAAGTTAAAATATAAAGGGACAGGAGAACTTGAGAGAAACCTACCGCTTTTCTTTGCCGGTTTGGTGGAGAAGCGCAATCCCCACCTGCTGTACTCTGCTCCCAGGTGCTGTTGGATGCGAACCTAACAGCAAAGGAGCCTCACCGAGGCACATCACCCTCAGGTGACACCTTCCCACAGACAGGTTTATTCGCACGGGCAGGCGTGTGTGTGACACTTCCATGCTGGTGCAGCAGAATGCCATACCTGACTGTTTTTCACAGTAAATAAAGAAAAAATATCAAGAGAGCACCCAGGCAAACCTGCACCTGATAACATCTGACAACACAGGCAAAGCACCAGAATCTGGTGCTTTGCTTTATGCAAAATGACCTGCACCACTGGACAACAGGAAGACAACTTGTGTCCTTTATGTTACGCAAAGCATGCAATAGGAAACACAGTCACCATTATCCCAATTTTGTTCTCATCAGGTGAGAGGCAAGATTTGTATCCTTGCTGGGAATCAAGTTAAGCCGGCAATATGAGTTTTTGAGAAAATCCTCTCCTAGAAATCACTAATGCACAGTATTATGAAATTTGCCACACACCAACTTGCACAGTACACGTTTCCATCCCTTTTGCACCGTATGGTGAGGTTATTAATTTGTCAATGCAAATAATTCACAGATCACTCAATCACACACATATTTCCTTACCTGCCCCTTTCCCTTGCACATAAAAGAAGAAGCAGATGCTTAAAGAAAATAGAAAAGGATTAAGTTTTATTCTCATTTACTTCCACGCAAGTTCTCTGCCTGTGTTCTTTTCAAATCTGTATACAGCTCAGCAATAACCAAAAACCACATCCCTAATCAGACTAAATTACTGCTGACCCCAATCCTATTTAAATTCTGCCTGCATAAAATAGAGCTACTGCTAAGACATCTAGCTGATAATCTCTGTTGGACACTAACTAATAGTTATTTTCATTTACAGACGAGAATAATATACATTGTAGTTTGCCAATCCTATTACTCCAGAATTAATGCTGGATATTTGAGGGAGACAAAAGAAAACAATGCTTTAGACAGTGATTTATACGCAGTTGCAAGCAATCATTAAACCAGCAATTACATCACTGGCAAAAATCAGTTTGTAAGAGAGAAACTTGTTTAAACAGAGTCAACGAGCAACCTGTATTATCTGCAAACATATCAACTGACCCTGAGATCCAGATGCTGCTCTTTCTCGTATTGCCTTTGACTCCTGAGAAGCTGCTACTGTACACCATCCTTATCTGCTAGAGCCTTCTGTCTTGCATTCCTCCCTGATATTCTGTCTTAATTCCTACCACTGAGAACACATGCAGGAACAGCCTTTTTTTTCTGATCTTCACTTTGCATACCACAGTATAATCAACCATTCACTGCTTGCTCTGGTGCCCCATTGCTGACTCTTCTTGAAGAACGCACCCAGGGAGGCCCTGATACAAAATCAGCTGCTCCATCAGATTTATCCTTCAGCAACATTCAGTCTGAGGTTCTGGGACATTTCAGCTTGCTCTGTTCACTGTGACTGCTGCAAAGAGCAACCAGCCTTAGCAGAGTGCTTTAGACACAAGCCCAGTTAAGCGACAGTTACACTTACAGCTTAGGGTGCCTTTAATTCGAGAATTGAAGGAGCAAACAAATGCTGGTTGGTTTACATGGATCTCTGGAGAACAGCACTCTGAGATTTACATGTCAAACTCCACTTAAGGCATAGTTCCTTTGGTAGTCACTGCAAGCCTTCAAGCTGTGATGAACACATCTGGTATTAATAAGAACCATAATGTAATTAAATAGGAGTCCCACTGCTGTCAACTGCAGCTCATGAAAGTAAGCATAAACAGTTATTTATAAGAACACTGAGTTATAAAGAAAGCATTTGAGAATCAGTAACAGAGAGATCTGCACAGTCGGTCACTGCAGGCATCTCTGTTCCCGCGAGGATGAGCACACAGCTGTGTGAAAGGCAGCGTGTGTTGGCTAGGAAGGGAGCCAGTGTGGGACTGCTAATCACCAGGCTACTCCTGCTCCGGCACCAATGTCTGGGAATTAAATCTTTCTGCCCACACAGGAACTGTGTGTGTAGAATGGAGTTTGTGCTGTTAAATATATACATACACCCCGCACATGTATATTATATGCATGTATACAAATATGAATATAGGCATCCTCACCCAGGAAATTTGACGAGGGTAGCATTACTACAAAAGAGTTTATAGGTATCAAATCAAGAGAAAGAAATAATAGTGTATGAGTTATGTGATCAGTCACAAGTGATCAATATGATAAAATTGCTATGCAAAACAAAGGCAGAAAGATCTGAATTTAAATATGAATATAAATAATGATCCTAAACTTGTTCAGCTTAGTGGAAAGACTTACAGCTTCTCATTGACTTAGGCAATTTCTGAGTCTGGCACATAAGGTTATTCCAATTATGCAAACACTATCCAGAAGTCAAGGCTGACTTATTACATGCAGAAAGAAGGGGTTATATTTGCAAAGAACATTCATTAATGAATATCTGTATGGCATGTTTATACAAATGTATAAATGGCTTATAAAGAACACAATATTCTAGTCTAAGGATAAAAAGAGAGTTTTATTCTCTATTTGTATATTTTGTTATGTGATTATTACATTAGTTATAATGAGCAACGTGAGCTATGGAATTACTGCCTTAATACTACAGGTTAAGAACCAAGCACATTTTTGTCCAGCTACTAAGTCAGATAGGGACTTCTCATGAGGACTGGAGCAATGCATGTGCAGGCCAGCAAGTTCTTCTGCAAGTGTGTATGTATCTCTAGATCCACAGTCTTCATCTCTTTGTGTGCCTGCTTCCCACAGAGATCAAGACAGAGTATGAGAAAGCAATTGTGACCATTTAACGTTAACATGTGCAAGTTTGTTTTATATGTGCTTGACATACACAGTTTGTTTCATAAAAAAAGCAGGCAAAGTAGCCGTTTGGTACTAAATGGAGCCACAAAACCAGCAACACAATTTCAAGAGCAAGCAACTTCGAGGAAGCCTTAGAAACAAATTTGTAAGAGAAGCTGGTTTATATACAACCACATTTAATAATTTGTTCTCCCCTCCAAATTAGCTTGCTTTTCTTATTCAATTTTGCACAATTGTATGTAGGAAACACCCTTTACAGCAAATGGGAAGAACAAGTTAAAACTGACAGGATAATGCTTCCTGCCAACTGTTGCCTTCCCTCAGTTTGTCACCAAGTGGAATTTTTAGCATCTATCAATCTTTGGAGCATATTAAAACTTTGCATGCTGGGTTACCCACAGATCTTGCTGTTCAGAGCAGCAGCTGAGAGACCCTCATGTGTTGAAAATGACCCCAGGAGCACACGGCACCTGCCCTCTGTGCTGCCCTACTGAGCTCAGCGTGCTCCACCTCAGGCTACAGAGCAGTCTGATTTGCCTTGTGCCTGGAGAGAGTTCAACTCAGGGCCAGAGGAGAAACCATTTTAAATATTAAAAGGGAGAGGAAATAAAAAAAATAAAAAAAAAAAAAAGGAAAAATTCTCAAGAGGGCAGATCCTAGAAATCCTGAAGTGTGAAGTCTGAGACTCGGCAGGCAGCCAAGAACCACAGTGCGTGGAGGAGATGACACGGGGCTTGCAAGGAATTGGCAGGCAGTCGTGATGGGAGATGCCAACACCACACAAAGAGAGTGAATTGAGTCAGAACTTATAAAAGGAGATGTAAGAAAGAAAACCCAGCTCAAGGGGAGAATGAGAAATAGGAGACATGATCCAGGACTTGCAGCTTAAAAAACATCGGACAAAAATAACTGAAAAACCTAATTCACCGGATTCAGTCTGGTATATGGCAGAGAAAGGCAACAAAGAGATGGGGCACAAAGAAAAGCGCTTACACAGAACTCAGATAAAGCAATAGTCCAGAGACAGCAGTTGAATCAAAGTCCTGAATTCTTTCTGGGCAGGGCACTTTGCAAACTGCAGGTTTCTATTATTGCTTCTCTCTCCTTATCTTCAGCCTTTGCTTATGCAAAAAGCAAGTCAAGGCTGCAGGCTCTGACTGGAGGTGTTGCAAGGGAGGAGACAGATTTAACAAGAATGCATTCCTTTTATAAAATTCTGTTGGCTTCACTGGAGACTTCAGACAAACATGCAAGTTTAGACTTCACATTAAAGCTCTGCTGCACATGACTCTTCCAGCTAGCCACAGCTTTATTTCTGTTTCTACCTGCTTGCCCTGAGATTAAGAAATAAAGACTGCTTGCTTAGAAAAAGCAGAGTTCTTGTTTCAGGAGAGTTTTACATATAAAAAAACGGTGCCATTTGTTTTGCAGTCTACAAGCATCTTCAGCTCTTACCTCCGGCTGCAGCACCAACATGCTATCGGTGTTTGTGGGGCGTGCACTTCACCTGACATCTGAGCAGCTCCTAGTGAAGTCACCTTCACTCCTTCAGGCTCCGACCTTTGATCCTCTGCAATCTGACATCATTAGACAAGGATAGCGTGCTGAGTCTTTGCCTCACGCAACTTCTTTATTATTTCTGCTTACTTATTTTGATTTACCACAACTAATGTAGGCAGTCTGACTCTCAGATCTAGGCTGTACAATGCACGGATGCATATGCACATACATAACAAACACCAGTATACAAATCAATTATAATACCAATAATTTCACTAATTCTGCTCCCTTCACACCTATTTTCCCTTTTTATAAAGTTGTTTTTTTTTTTTAACAATCAATATAATTAAAAAACAAACAAAAAAAATTCTTGAATTCTTTGAAACATTCTCCAAGATCAAACAGGTAATGATGAGTGGGTAGGTGTGCAGCAGGAGGGTGGGCTGGCTCTGGGTTTCAGAAATCTCTTTATCTCAATGAGCACACACCTGAGTGTGACAGAACAAGAAAAGCAAGACCAAGTAGGTGGGTGTCAGGCTGCTAAACTCTAGAGACCAGAGATAACACCTTCCCCAGTGCTGGGAGGCAGTTGGGTCCCTGCTCGCTGCTGCACCCACCCTGCAAACCACCAGCTCTGGGCCAGCCTGCCTTATGGGGTGATGGTGTTTTAAAATTATGAAAAAGTCCCTTGGGTTTCCCATCCTCGCTGGGCCGTCCGCGCTATTGCCCCTGTCCCCACCAGGCTCACCTTGAGAACCGGGTGCTGCTGGGCCCAGCGGAGCAGCGCACGCAGCAGCCCGCAGAGAGCCCTGAAGTGGGGCTGCTGCAGGACCTGAGCTGCGCAGGCGGCGATCCCAGCAGAGCCTGCCCCTTTCTGCAGGTAAAACCTACCTCCAGGAGCACCACGGGACCCACAAGAACCCAGAGTGATGCAAAGTCTGCTCCCACACGGCTTCCAGCACAAAGACAGCTTCCACTTGGGAGCCCGAGGCAGGTTTTGGACCTCTGGCACTGAGGATGTCCAAGGGGAGGCGTTAGATCCAGCCACAGCTTGAGAAGTGGCAAGCCATCAGGGAGTTGTATTGGTTTGGGTGAAAATTAAATAAAGGCAGCTAATCTCTTAGGAGAAAGCTAATGGCAGAGTACGGCCTCACATGTTTATCCAGGGTCTCTGGAGAAGTACTTGGAGCATTTACCATGTAGAAAAGCAAGCCAACCATCTATTTTTAAACTCACTTGATTCAACACATATGGGGCTGAATTCTTTTAGAAGTAATGTCCTTCTGATGTAGTTATTGAAATTGCCACTAGACAGGGCTGTTTATCTTATTTTTAACCTCAGAAATATTTATGAGCCCAGCGATGTGCTAGAAGGCCAAGAGGAGTTTGTGCTACAGACTCCATGAAAAGGGCACATGGCTCTGCAGCTCACGGCGCTGGCGCCAGGCTGCAGTTTTTGCATTATGCTATTTATAAGCTTCTCGCTGGAGCCGAGGGGCTACATCTGCAATGCATAAATTCTCTAGTCATTTACCAAGAGCTAGTGATAAAGAGATGACAGATTAAAAAAAATATATCCAGTTCTTCCTCCGTTAAACTACAGTGTGTGTCTGTGGGATGTGAAAATAAGCAACACATCTGGAGATCTACGCAGACTGTGACAAGGCACTGATTGTGCAGCTTACTGACAAACACATTTTGCCAGGAAATATTTGGAAAGGTGCCACCAATTGTACCTCTGGGAAACAGAAAGGTTTCAGTTCCAGGTAGGTGACACACAGTCAGTAAGTCATCACGTTAGTGCCAGCACACCGGACTCAAGAGCTAGGACAATGCAAACTTCTTAAAATACTGTACTGTAGTTTGACCACTAGGTAATGACATGTCTCATTGCATATGCCTTGCTATCCCTGTGCTCTGATGCCCCTCCAAAGCAGCGGTTCCAGCCATCAAGTAATGCAGAAATGGGGTTAAATGCCAGTTGGCATCCGTGGAGCTATGCCAGTTTGTATCATCCAATTATCCAGCCTTTTGTGATAAACTCAGGGTAAAACACATTGTCTTTAAATAGAAGTAAGCACTCATTTTGAGATGAAGCAGACAGAGACCAGCATTTTCCGAGGGCTCACGCCCTGATTTACATTGCAGGCAACCGTGAGCAGGAACTTCTGGAATTTCTGCAGCTGTAGCTACAGCACTGATTTCATGTTGTGATTGCAACTCAAACAGCTGTGAGCCACAGCCAGCACTCGTGTAGAGTCCATGTAGATAGTAAGAGAGGTTGGTGTGCTATCCGAAGTTTTAATTCACTTCCCTGCTGGTATGGGACACAGGTTATACGGTTCCGTTTTAGTGTCAGGCACAGTAAGTGTTTGGGCAGGCACCGGCTGCTAGGCTCTCTCTGAGGTCCTGTGAAGGCTACAACAGGACTTGAAGTGCCTACATGCTGCACCACAGGTAATGCATTTGTTGCTTCAGAACACACTCATAAAGCCTTTGGCTCTTTCTCCTCCCTGACTCAGCTGCATCTCACTTCCACACGCATGGCCCAAGGCCGGCAGTGCAAGCAGCCAGCCCCGCGCTGTGGGAGCAGGCCCGGGCGGCCGAGCTCCAGCAGCACCCCATGTACACACACCCCTTGCTCAAAGCGTGGCCGTGCCAAGCTACCAGCCTGACTCAGGGCTCCTCGCCCGCCCTGCACGAAGCAGGTGCTGCATACACGGAGTTTGGCATTGCCCTGCAGCCCGTTCCTCCTCCCGGAGGCACACCCGAGGCCCGAGGCCCAGCTGCGCCATGCCCACGCTCACAGGCCCCGGGGAGCAGGAGGAGCGGGGCAGCGGGCAGCCGCCAGGTGCCAGGATCCTGCCCACTCCCACTCGGGACAGAAGAGCCGAACTGCACCTTCTGCCCCGGGGCAAAGTGCGCAGGCACAGCCCAGCCACCAGCACGTAAACGGAGGCTAAGTCATTATCTGCTATTCCCAGCACTAATCATTTCTGTGAAGCTTCGGAGCTCAGTGGCAGTTCCTGCACCTGTTACCTGGCTTGTGGGTCACTCCTCAACTCTCGCAGAATTTTTGGCTGACAGCAAGGAGGGTTCACGGCCGTCTGTAAGCTGAATGCTCATATCCAGCTGCTGGGCACAAACAAGGAAGTAATGATCCTTTTGTCAGCTTCACTGATGACCTTTGGACATTGGCAAAGGACTGGTCAGCTCTGGCAGATGTGTAATGCAGAAATACGCTTCTGCAGCTGTGTAAGGGAAACACTGCAAGAAGATACAGACAGGAGGACGGACCCAGAAAGCAAAACTGACAACATAGATAAATACAGGAGCATGGGGCATGCCCGTGAATTATTGTGCTTCGTGCAGTTTATCTCTGGAACTTGCCACTTGTCCATACAGAACCTTGGGCCTCTGCTGAGTTCTGTGTTTCCTGCCTGCCCCTAGACTTCAGTTCTGTAAATGAGTAACTGAATATCTCAGCTGTCTGTGCAGATGAATACCCTGCGGACCGTGAAGAACTCTGATCTTGTGGGGACAGGAATGTATCGGTGAGGGGAGAGCAAGCTGGGGTTCAGCTTCATCCTGTCCTGGGGGTTGCTTCCATTCATTTTGTATTCCATCCTGAGTTTTTATTCCTGCTGCCACATTTGTATGGAGACCTGTGAAAACAAATTAAAAACCTGCTAATCCTAGTGCCAAAGCCATTTTCACATATAATCTTTTGAAATATATACATAGAAATATGAACTTGGAATGAAAGTTAGATCTTGAAACATGAGTGCAATGAGTTGATTTACTCTATATATACCCAAGGTATCAGATTTTCATAATCTTCAAGGAAAATGCAGATTAGAGATATTCTGATTCTGTGACATTGCCAAAAGAATGTCAAAACAGAAGGTTGTTTATTATCATCACTCAAAACAATAACTCGGAAGTAAAAATTAACTTTGTCTGGAACATCTCTCATTCTTTATTTGGAATTAAGCTCCTGATGTGTTTTTCAAAATCTGATCAAAGCACAAGATATAAACTAACATTCCCTTGTATTCTATCTAGGAAAGAAATGTTTCACTTTATTCTAGCTCATTCTCCTCTGAGATAGCTACATGGAATGGTGTCAAGCCTTTACTCTTACCTTGTATTCCCAGATCTTGGTGTCCTGAAACACAGTTCTGCCGTGGGACTTCTGCAAGAACACAAGCTTCTTATCCCTGGCTTTCAGTTACAAGGATGCGCTATAAAAGCACAGGAGGAGATTAAATCACCAGCAAAATGAAACAAAAATACATAACTCTTAATTCTAAGTACTATGGTGACATCTGAGTACAATCTGTCTTAGAAAATTACACATTCACATTCTACTGGACTGTTGTTTTTTGTTGTTTGTTTGTTTTTTTCCCCCACTAAGATTATATGGGTATTTGAAGAAGTGGCAATCACAGCAACAAAATCTCATTTGTAATATAAATACCTATTGTACCATTGTCTTCAGTGAAACTCAGCAATTCACACTGGATCAGGGTTTGCTTAGGGTATTATGTAGCACAGAACACTGGTAAACAAAAAACTAAATCTCCTATTGATGTCTGTCTGGAACAATTAATTGCACAAATGACCCTTGGGATACAGGATTCAGAAATACCCAAAGGCAGGGAATTTTCAGTTCTTTACGTGTTTGCCAGGTTTGCCAGAGTTAAGGACTGAGCACACTTCTGTGTGGGGTACAAATGTGGGCTCTCCTCAAATTCTGTGCTCTTCTTTCTGCTTAATTATAAGACCAAGACCCAAGCAGTCACTCCTGCACCATATAACAGCTGGGTAATCCTTGTATTTTTAAAGATAAAACCCTAATTGTGACACCACAAAATTCAGTCACAACTGCATCCAACTGACAGGCTCCTGCTGCTCCTCTGGTGCAGGCCATTGCTCTCTCCATTCTTTGCTCCTCCCAGGCATTTTTGTGCCTGCCCACCTGCCGGGACACCAAGCTGATGACTGGATATTGCAGTCATCGAGACCAGACCAATATCTGATATGCCTAGAAGACCACTATGGGTAAGCAGTATCTCTAGATTTTTTCCACAGCCTCTGGCAAGCAATAAAATGCAAAGCTCACTTTGAACAGCCTCAACAGCTATGGCTGGGAGTTGTTGTCTTTTGACAATTAATCTTGAGCGCTTTGTTCCAGATTTACCAGCAATCAAGGCTTGATTTAGGCCACTTCTCCTTGGCAATCACACTGCAAAGTATCTACCTGTTGACTTTCTGTCATCTGTCATTTAGCAGGAGAGAAGAAAAAAAGGCTCAGAAAAGATCTAGTTTTCTCACAATAGATAAGCATGCAAACAGGGCAATGTGTTGAACGTTTCTTACTGACATCTTGAATCTACCCAAAACAACATTTGAATGCTTTTGGAAGAAGAGAATGTAATAAAGAACCACCCACACGGTATCTACTCTGAAACGCAGATTTTGCTTGCGTGCGAAACAAACCTCTGAAGGCAGAATAATGCCATGAGAAAGGAACTAAGAAAAAAAAGTATCTGGGCATTTGGTAAATGGCTAATAAGCGTGGAATGAAGTTACTTCAGATTAACTGAGAAGACCGCAATTTAACAGTTGCGTCGACCAAGCTTTAGGCTTTCATGAGGTATATAACAAAGTGATTTTTATTAGGAGGTTTGATCCCCTGTGAGATGCTCCCAGCTTCCCTAGCAATAGCCCTACACCTCAACTCACAGCTCAGCCACCCCGAGAGTACAGCCCCTCCCCAAAATTGTTCTCCACTCACCCGAAAACAGTCACAGAGGTAATCAGTGACACACTTCCAGGTGTTTTCACTGACCTTAACCCTGAATTTTGAGCCCCAAAGGGACTGTCAGCTTGTACTGGATGGAGAAGCTTTAAGAGCCATGGTCAGCGCCCCAGGCAGTGGGGGAGCACACGGTGCTGCTGCCTGTTATCCTAACCCAGCTCCCTCCACCAGGAAGGTGTGGATAAAGAAATTGGTTCATGAGTAGAGTGTGAAGGAAGTTCTTGAAGGAAGGGAAGAAAAGGCCTTAAAATACATTTTAGATGTGGTTTCTGTTTTGCAGTTTTCTGGGAAATAAGGCTTACCAGTTCCCTGTGGCAGTCTGATTGAGGAACAAGCATTTCAGCACTACTTGCTTCCCTCAGAACAAAGTAATGATGTCTTTGAGGTGATACTTCTGCAAAACACAGCTCCTAAGCTGTTCGTGTGCCTTCCTCCCACCTCTCTGAGCAGATGACTTGATCCAAGCAGCCTTGTACTGGCTGTGGAAGGGGTGAAGGTGGGGATCTTGTGCTCTGCAGCATTTGTGGTGAATGTGCTCAGCTGCTCATGCCAGCAGGCAGACAAAAGAAGAAATCCAAAGCTTGACCGTGCTTCTCATCCTTTTGTAGAGTACAAAGGACAATTCAGTAAAACAAGTGACTTGTTTTTACCAGCTCCTTATAACCACTTGAACATGAGAAGCTAACATAAGCCTTATCCCAGCTTTTCCTTTCCTTTTTCACATCCTATAGCTAGAAAGTATTTTTAAACAACGTGGCCCCACAGGAGAGCTTTTAAACAATAAACTGGACACAACATCAGACTAAAAATAAAAGCAATAGCAGTTGCAGCAGCCACACTCAGCCAATGGACACTTCCCTGCATTGTTCCTACTGAAGTGCTGTGATTTTGTGAGCAAACCACAGCTTGGGTGCTGCCCTGGGTGCCTGTGTCCCCATGGGTTCCTGCCCAGGTGACAGTCACAGCCAGCTGGGCTCACTGCAGTGCATCACCCCCTGCCAAGCTCAAAGGATGCTCTTGCCAGCGTGCCCCTATAAGCCTGTATTTCCTAGGGAAAGTGACTCCTCAGATGCATCACATCTGGGAGCAATAGCTTACATGTGTTAATTTAATTGCCCTTGGGTAAGGAGTTAAATAAGGCAACTGGGAAATTTGTGGCAAGGGAGGTGTGGTGAATCACCTTTAATTTGCATTTACAGCAACAGACCAGGGCACCTGGAATTACTACCATAAACAGTTTTCATTTATAAAAATAGAGAAAATTGATTCCACTTCATTTAGTTTGTGTTTTCTGCACTTACACTCCACTGGGGTTGGCCATGGATGGAGAATTACTCCTGAATAGCTAAGTAATTCAAATAATGATTGCTGTTCTTTAACATACTTTGATATTCCTAATCACGTGCACCCTCACCAGCCCTAGCTGTTGCTGCTTCTGCTGTCAGCCTGTGCAGGTTGAAAAGAGACTGTAAAATTTGACTTGGCAAGCAATTCTTCCTTTTATTGTTTTAGAAGACTTCTGAAATGGCTCTGTGGCCTCACTACATCCCACCCTGCTGCAGCGCATGAGAGCCTGGCTCATCAATAGGGCAAAAAGAAATGAGGGGATCCTCTTAGGAAATGTAGGAGACACGTTTTCTGGCTTAAAACCTGGAAGGGAGAAGGCAGTATAATGGGCAATCTTCTGCCACTAATCACATGGAAGGCCTTGAACACAGCACAGCTCATGCCGTTCCCTGGAAAGGGCGTGAGAAGGGAAAGGCAGGACTTCTCTGCAGGGACTATGAAAAGAAAAACTTAATAAGAGGTAGTAAAGAAAATCAATTAAAAAAAAAAAAAAAAGAGAGAGAGAGAATGAAATATGCCCCATCTTTTTGGCGGACTTGTAGTGTTAGATGGCGGTTGCACTTGATGATCCTGAAGGTCACTTCCAACCTGGATCATTCTGTGATAAACACTCGAGCTCAAGAGGCTGGACATTTCCCTGCTCTCGGAAGCTTTAAGGGTGGAACCAGCTGTGGGTCAGCAGTGCAGGAGAGCACCCCTTGGCCAAGGAGGTGGCCTGCTTCCAGCGAGAGGCTGTGTCCCTCCCTGCTGCAGGGCTGGTGGCCCATGGGCTCAGCCGAGTGGCCCAATGGCACCAAGCTGGGGTGGGGTGGGCCACAAGGCAGGACCTCAGCTCCTCGTTCTGGAAACTTTATCTGCAGTTTTATGTTCATCTTGTTCCCAGTTTCACCACAAAGTGGCACTACAGTAACTGGCATTCATTTCAGTCAGTGGATAATGAAGAACTTGTGACAGCCAGCTTTTTTTTTTTTTCCTCTCCCCCCTGCACTGAGTCACCACTAATTCCCCTCTGCTCATGCCATAATAACCCCCACAGAGGGCTCACTTCGTTAAGCATGCGTTAGATGGGAGTTTACTGCCTCAAAAACATTTGCGTGCTGAAAACATTTTGTTGCAATACTTTCTGCTCAGTCCGTTTTCCAACATTTGGCTAATCTGGAATAATAAAAAGTAAAATGCTATGTTTGCTTTAGCAAAACATCAGCCCATCATACTAACATACAAACCATCAGAGTAACTAGCTACTGAATAGTCGAAACAAAACTCTGGGAGAAAACTAAGAGCAGAGAATCTTTCTCCGAGGAGTGCACTTTCCTCTGCAAGGATGCTTGCCTTCTTTTTCCCACCTATTCCAGTACGATTTCTTCTAGTGCAGGCAAGACCTAAAATAGCTAACTGACTCATAACAATTAAAACAAAATTATTAGTTTGGAGCCTATTGAATGCCACAAAAGCAGTGCTCCTGACTGTTCATTCAGGCTCCCCGTGCACGCCTGCTTACAGCTCGCTGCTCCCGGTTAGCTGTGAGCTAACTGCGCCGTGCCAACCTGCCTGCAAGGGCCAGTTTTGTCCATGAGGAGTGTGCAAAAAATGCTGTTAGCCACACAAGCAGCAATTTCTGCAAACAAACCTGAACTCTCACTGTGCTCTTTTTGTGCCCAATGTCTTTAAGGCACTTCATGCACCACACTTTGGCTGACTTTGCTGTCCATCAAACATGGCAAGCAGCAAACGCGCTGGCTAAAGCCAATGCACACAAACTGCCCTGCGTGCACAGTTGTGGACAGCCCTAGAATTCAAAGCTGGTTCATTACTGATTTGTAAATAGATAAGAGAGCCATCTTCTTCAGATAAAGTACCTGTGTAAACAGTTATATTAGCTGGTATCAGTTTTATGGTACTAATCAGCTTATTGTAGTAAGAATTCATTTTTGCTGTGTATGAGTAAAGACAGGGCAAGCTGGCCCTTGCCACGCAGGACAACCCAGAAATAAAACCTAATTGCTTTTGTTGCTCAGTCAACTAACTGCTGCTCACACTCGCTCATTCTGGAGCTGACTGCTTTAATAGTTGCTGTTACGCCATGACTGGTGGCAATTTATCCTCAACCAGTCATTTTCTAATTTCATTTGATTAAGACCCATGGTTAGAGGTATATTATGATGATAGTGTTATGACAAACTGATATAAAATACTTTAACGGAAATTGAAGTTTACCTCTAAATAGGAAAAATGTTCACTATTAAAATGAATACATAAACTATATGTATTTAAATAGAAAATATTTTCAGATGAATCAGAAAATGTAGAACAATTTGAAAAAAAAAAAAAGCAGGTATGAGGAAGGATGAAGAAAAGGGCTAGAGGCAATATGAAGATGCAGTTATTAACTAAGGACAAGTGCTGTGTCTAACTAATATACCTGTTCACTGTCCTCTGAGCTCATGGTGACTACACTGCAGTCTTAACTTTTTTCAGTAAAATTGCAACAATTTCTATTGAGCAACAGTTGCACTAAGCAGCAGCAAAACAGCGCAGGGTGGAGGAACTCCTTCCTGACCCATCATTCTTAGCAACCTCAAATATACCATGGGTTATATTTGAAAATAGAAGAAATCTTAACTCTGAGCTAATTTGTTTTTCGAGGGGTTCAGATGTCTTTTTTTTTTCTTTTTTTTTTTTTTTTTACTTTTGTAAATTTAGATGCGATGTTTTCTTATGTGTCACATAATTTTGTCCGTGCTTAGCTGATTATTTGAACTGAGTAACAATCACCACAGAACAGAAAAGTGAAGTAACTGAAGTGCCTGTCCTCTGGCAGGCCTTGTGCCAAGTCTGTTTTTTCACGTGAAATTCACAGATCACTCTGGGGGAGCCAAGCAAACCTTCTGCTCTTATAAACCTGCATCCTTCCACGCTGCCCTTCTCCTTCCTGCTGGAAAAGCGTAAGAGATTAGTGCCTCACCGAGCTGCTTTTCTTGTTTAGAAAGCACACAACCGCTTTCGAAACATTAAATCAATGGAAATCAGTGTAAACCCAAATGGCTTCATGCCAGCTTTTCCTTTTAGATGTGACTAACTGGCTTCCTGCAGCAGATTTTTATCTTGCAGCTACATATGAATGTCCCCAGCTAAAATGTGTAAGGCATTTGATTATACATAAGACCTAATTTTTTCTGGCAACAAGCTGTAGTTCCCACAAAGTGTAAAACTAGCAGTATGACATGATAGATTCCTCACACGTCACTATCTATACTGAATTATTGGTACTTTTTACTTCTTTTTAATGTAAACAGTCTTTATAAACACATTATCCCAGATTAAATATTATTCAGCTGGAAAAGATATTTCAAATTTTCTTTAATTATAATACACACAATGAAAATCGGGGAAAATCGGACTAAAAATAAAGTGATTTTGTTACCTCTAACAATCAATGAATCCCAAATTTACTTTCCAGGTTTTTGAGTCAGAACACATCTGACACTTCAGTTAGGAATTACCAGCATGTGATAAATAAAGCAATAAAATAACATCGTGCAACAAACCTGGCACAAGATTTCTAATAGGGCTCTGACCTCTCAATCTGTCAAGCTAATTAGGAAGATCAGACAGCCATTAACAATGCAGTCCCCCCGGGACACGGGACGTGTTATTAACACAGCGCGACACGGGAGCGCGCAGTGGTGTGAGACTGCAGAGGGTGTCTCCGTGCTGAACCGCGGCGAGCGCGAAGGCGGCCACGCAGCTCGTCCATCACGGGCTGTCAGCTGCACCTCCCTGTCAGACGGGGTGCCATACAGGATTAATTACCCGGAATCAGCAGCCCCAGCAAAGCACTCATCATCTTCCAGTCACTTTTCATTTATAACTACTAAACTTATCTTCCCCAACAAGGAAGGTACGTCCTCGGGAACACCCGCAAGCGTGACTGGAAGCGTGATGGAAACCTTAGGGTTCAGCAACTGCAGGTGGTCACCCTGGTGCTGGGGGAGATGGGAAGAGCACCCGTGTGCCCTCTCCACCCCCAGCTAGCCCGCAGGCTGACCTGCCATGGGGTTGGGTGGGCTGTCCCACATCCAGCTGGAGTGGGCTCTTCCATGGCTGGGTAATGGAAGTGCAACGTGCCCTGACACTGAAATGAGGGAAGAGGTCCCAGAGCAAACACCTATATTAAAGATGAACAGTTGCTAAGTCCAAATGCTACATACCTTGAGCTTGAGACTCTGGAATGGCTGAAGGCTTGAACGTGTTCGATTCAGGGGCCTTTTTGGTGATGATACAAAGTACAGAGGATGCCGGGATGATTCTCCTGGAGTGCCCAAAGGGTCGTGCTGCCCGGAGCAGTCACCAGGCAGCAGCTGAGGTGGTGCCAGAGCAGCACAGCAAGAAGAAAGTCCTTGGCCAGTAGTGGGGACAGCAGCACGAGGAAGACAGGGTGCAAAATGCAGAGGAGCTCTGGGTGGGCTCTCAGCTGGCATCGGAAGCTGCTGTCATTCAACATGCTTTGAATCTACTGGGGTTCATTTAATTTTAACTAGGAATGAGAACAGTAATGTTATTTTTACTTGCTATTGCTTTGTTACACTTGCCATCTAACTTGATTCATGGTAATCCTTTTACTGCAGCCATCTGCCAATTTGCAGTAAATTACTCAGACATGCTGAGCCTCTTTGGTGGCACTAGAATGTTAATCGCAACCATCTAGGCCTGCTCTCCATCAGCCAGAGCAGTGTGTGCCCTTTCCTTGTCACTGCTGAACACATTTCCCAAAATGTGCCCTCGTACCCAACTGTACAAGGCTTTCTTTGGACATATCAAGAACACCTTATCCTTCCTTTCTCAGTGATTAAGCTGGGATATGCTACACTGATTTTTAGCTGAGGTTAAATGTATTTTTAGCTACAGCTTATTGTACGTTTCTCTAAAAAGGCATCCTTTTGGTATAGTTATTTTCCCCATATCATTACAAAGCAATATGGATTTCCAAACCTCCAAAGACTAATGTGAATAGTGCTCTGGATACTTAAATTCATTTACTGCTCATTCAGTTAATGAAAGTGCAGATTCACTCCTTGCATTGCAGCTGTTCAGCGCCTGCTGTGCCTGTGCCTGCTCCCTCATTTGGAGAGACAGGTTATGATTTACATCCATGGAGAAGTGGAAAAGATTTTTTTGTCATATTTTTGTCATCAGCAGTTGGAGGCAGTCTGCAATTGCAGACCCTTCTAAAGAAAACAAAGAGTTTTCTCATGTCAAAACACGGCCAAAACTTTGCCGCTGACTAAGCAGATGTCTTCCACATGAAGGGGGTCTTCAGAGATGAAGTGGTAACTAAAGGCTGTCTCGTGCAGCAGGCGTGCCAGGAACCGGGCTGACATCTGGAGCTGAGCTGTGAGGGGCCAGCTTTGTTCTGTCAGCAAAACTACCCTGAAATATAGGGGTGCATTCCTGCAGAATCAGAAAGCCAGGACAGCTATGATTCAATGATTAGGGCCTGCAGAGCGTATATCCACCTAGTTTTGTTTTAGCTTTCTGATTTAAACTGCTTTGGCATAGGGTGGTGCAGAATAGACTGGCTTCATTTAATACTCAACAACATTGAAACTCCAGTGACATCTGAATAAATTCATCCTCAGCTAAGTTCCCACCCTGTACAAAGGAAGGCTTTGGGCATGCAAAACGAGAAAAGCTGCTCTGGCCCAACACACAAGATAAACTGGATTCATTAGTTCTATCTTTGTGTGTGCTTCTAATCGTGAATGACTTCTGTTCCAGAGATGCTGGCTGGGACCGGAGGGTTGGATTAATCCCCAACAGTCCTCCTCCAGCTCTGGTCAGGAGGCTCTATTCACAAAAGCATTTCACTTCCTATAATTCTCTTTCATAAAGCCACTGCTAACCCCAAGCAAATCACACCGAGTCGGCAAGAGTGCCCGAGAGGCTGAGCAGGAGACGCTTCTCAGCCTTAATTCATGGCGTGGATTATTGACACATCAAGGTTGTCTAAAAGGCTTAGTTTGCCCTAATGCCACACAGCCTCCCGCTACTTGGAACGCCGTGAGACCTACACAGATGTACATTATGGGATTTTCAGTGTTTGAGGGGGAATAAAAGGAAACAGCAAATGCTTTCCAGCTGGCTTATTTAAATGCTCTTCATCTTCATCTGAGCCATGTGCAGGTTAATTTCAGCTGATGACAGATCCCTCATCCAACTGTCGCTCCAGATAACACGAAGCGTTACACTTAGCCTGCAATGAACCTGAACAAGGGAACATTCCTGAAATCATATGTCCGTGTGACTGCAATCAGATCTTCCTGAAACATATTAACTTTAAGTACAGAAACAAGGCTCAAGGTTTGAACCCCCAGCCTTAAACTAATTACACCCTTTCATAAGGAAAGCACCACGAGTTGAGTACGGAGGGAGTTAACACCTTCGGGACCAGCTGGTTTAGGTTGTGCTATCTACATCCTGCTGCTTACCATGAGAGATAGGCTGGCTGCTAGAGCTAAGTGCCAGATACAGGCCATATGGCAACGATGCAATGTACAATTAAGAATAATATATACACAGAAAATTAATGTCCCACACTTGCCAGAGGCTCCCCACACACTGAAGAGGAAACAGAATGGACCCCACAGTCCTCCAGCCCATTAAGCTCATTTTCGCATTTCTGGTACCCACCAAGCTCTCGACATACAGCAGCGTTATGCACTGTGGAGAGGAGCAGCCAGCGCCTTGGGATCCTGTCCCTCATCACCCCGGCTCACAGCCCTTCTTCCATCATGAGGTCCGGGCCAGGCACCTGCTCAGCACCTCACAGCAACCCCGTGCCGTGATGGATGTCCCGAGTCACCGCGCTCACCGGGCACTGCCACCCTGCTGCCATGACCAGGACCCGGTGCATACATAATGGGGACTAGACCGATAAATCCATAGGGACCAGAGGCACAAGGACTTAAGTACATAAATATGAACCTGAGAAAACAGGAAAATTTAAACCAAGCAGTTCTATTACTTATTGGCATTATTTTCAAAAGTTGTAAACTTTCCATGAGCATTTAAAATGAAATTTCCAGAAACCATAAAGGCTCCTGAGACAATCCCTCTGGGATAAAAAGTACAGGATGGAAATAAAGTGTTTTTTACTTGCCATCTTCTCTAGTTAATGAAGAAAAAAAAAAAAAAAAAAAGGTAGTTTATTTTTGGTTTTGTTCACCAGGTTTTACCTATACACTCTTATAAAATAGGGAAGATGTAAAGTTTTTCATCTGTCAAGGCAGAAGGAAACTTACAGTATATTAATTATGGGGCTAGACAAATATGCTCCGATAGGAAAGTGAAGAGTTTAAAAACAATTCCTCCCAGGATAAACTAACACCCGTGTGCCTCCATCTGCAAAAAGAGCACCACACCTCACTGCAGGTCCTGACTGTACGTGTCACCTCTGGTATCTCTTCCTTCGGTGTTTTCCTCATGGAAGTTTGGCAGTCACTCCAGGCATGATGTTAACCTTTCCAGCTACAAGTAGAGGCAGAATCAATTTTTATTCCTTACACAAAAATGAAATGCCAGTGGTTTTCTAGATCATTTGTCTAAATAATAAATATTAATGAACTGATTTAGGCCTACAAAGATAAAACCTCTGCAATGCAATTAGCCAAGGCAATTATGAGAACAATAACACACAACAAAATGCAAAACCCTTTTTATCAATCAGTGCTGATGTCCTTTCATCAGTGCAGTCAACAGTGATTCATAACGTGCCAAACCAAAGAGCTACTGTCACTAATTAAGGTGAGACATCCTAACAGAAAAGTATGGAAAAGATCTGAAAACAGGAAACCTGAAAAACATCATAAATTTCAAGCCAAACATGCTCACGTATAATTCAAAAAAACAAGTCCAAGTGGACTATAATGAAAGTGCGTGGATAGACAGAAACAGAGGGAAAAAGCTGCAGCACAGATAATTTTACCTCCAGCAGGATAGCTGGGGTCAGCTTGCTGCAAAGCGATGAGCTCCAGGGGAAGGAACAGCTTTTACAATTACCACTTTGTCACGCTCTTCATTAAATAATTCAAGAACATATAACACCATTTGCTTATTTTAAGATTAAATTGCGAAATAAATCCTCTGAGGCCAAAGCAATATTGCAGCACCACTGATGTACCCCCATAGTTCCCTTTATAACTCCAGGGCATCAGATCTCATTATAAACAGCCACGTATTTTTAAATGCCCCATCAAAGCTATTGTTTTAGGAACTCTGACTGATGACTCCATGGTAATAAGTGATGTGCTCCAAAGAATCTGGTGTCAGCATAAAGGAGACAGGATGACACATCGTCCTGACCGTCTGGGTGAAGCTGGGCACCGGGCATCCTGAGGCAGGCTGGGGAATTCCCCTCACGGCAGCCTCAGGGTGGAACAAATGGCACCATTAGGCAAATGTGCTGCTGAGCGGCTCAGGGACTCACAAGGTGAGGTGCAAACCTCAGGGCATGCTGAGGCCGGGCCGAGCAGGGCCACAGGGGCCAGCCGACAGTGGGCTGGCACACGGCAGTGCCCCAGGCACCTGCAATGCTTCCACAGCATTCGGCCCTGGTGGAAGACACACCAGGCACTGCTCAGGGCTGGGTCCGTCAGCTTTCCCTCACTCCTCTGAGAGGGATGGGCACTCAGCACAGACTGAAATTTCATTCCATGCTTAACTAATTAAAACAAATACACCATAGCGTGCATGGGCATCACGGACTTTGTATCGAGCAAGTAAGTGTTCATTCATGCTCCCTGTGGAAAGGAGAGGAAGAGCTATCAGGGCCTGCCGAGGGGGCTCCTGCCCTCGCAGCCCACAGATGTCCTGCAGGGCTGGGCAGGGCAGGTCCAGCCCCTGGGATGGGATCCCCGAGGTGCCTGCACCCCTCTGGCTCTGGGATGCTTGCAGCACAGCCCCGCTGCTCCCAGCCGCACAGCGCTCTTCTGCCCGCATGTCCCACACAGTGCTTGAGCTCCGAAATTTGTGAGCTTGCTGTCACAAGATACAGGCAAGCATGCAAACAGGGGAAGGGTAATCTGTCTTTATGGAAAAGGATAGAACGGAACAACTTTTCCAACCTTAATGACTGTATGATTCCATGATAACTTACCCTGAATTAATCTGCCCTTAAATACTGTTAACAACAGAATGGCTCATGACAGCAGTCATTAGGTTATGTGAGGTCTAATACCATTTCTTTGAAAACCCATAATTAAACAGGTATGGCAACAGATAATGTAAAACATTAGCTTTAGACTACGTGACTAAATGCAGAAAAGCAAACGTGCTGCTCTTGCTATGAAAATGCATAGTCTGTCTTTGCCATAACGAATATGGGCCAAGTAATGGGAAGTTTGGATCGCGTGGCTTTGTTTTTCGAGAGAAACCTGGGAGCATGAGGCCAGCAGAAGTGTTCCTCGTGTGCTCCCTCTGCCAGCAAAGACCACGTGAACTCACGCTGCGGCGCGCTGCCTCCCGGGGGACCAATGATCCTGAGACCACACAAACAAAGCTGGAAAGCAGATGTAGCTCTTTGTGCCTCGCAGAAACGCAGAACAATGAGAAAGTGGAGCATGCAGACACAGGCTGCCACTCGGATCTTTGTAACTTTGCAGGGCATTGTTCTCTAATTTCCAGAAGTGCGATAAATCAGTGACAGAGCTCCCTCTCCAACTGCTGTGCTGGAGGTGGCGATTTGACAAGAACAAGATGAGTGAGAACATGGAAGTATAATGGGACCCTGTGGCAGAAAAGGTGCAATAGCCATATGACCACAGACACAGAAAAAGGGCGAGGAGACAATTACTTCAAACTGGGAAAGGGAAGGGAGAAAAGAAAAAAAAATGTATTTGTCATCAAATTAACACTAATCCCTAGGCCCAAACTGCCAGTAAAACATTTTGCAATGACTCCTCAGTGGGCATGAATGGCACTGGGGAATAAGCGATGGGGTTTGCAGACTGCAGAGAAACACGGTCAGCGTCTGGCCCAGGGCGTAGTAACAGAAAGTCTCCTCACAGCTGTGCAGCAATCTATGTGAAATATCAGTGACTGCAGATGATGGAACTGGTTTAAAATGAATAAACAAACGGGCCCATACAGGGCTGCGATGGATCATTTAATATGAGAGGGCTGCTGGGAGGATATTTAAGCTGAACATCATGATGAAATGCAGCACCAACAGCCCTACTCCTGGACTTTTTATTACAGTGCATTTGGACAGAACTTCAGGTTTCTCGTTTGCTGAATGACACATAAGGCTCTATTGTAAAACTATCTTGAATAGTGATTGCTGTCATGTTGGCCATAAAGAAAAGCTGAAAAGAGCAGTAAGAGAAGCACACTGAATTGGCAGAACTGATATCTGACTTTTCATTTCTCCGCCTCTAACATTACATACCTAACCAACACAGGCTCTGCAAGTCGATAATTTTAACGGAGAAACAGCCAACTACAGGTTAATGCACTGTGCTCCACCTGGGTCCAGTGAAATCAAAGACACAATTCCCACTGCCTTCAGCAGACAGGATCATGCTCTGGTGGCCTGATCCAAAGACAACAAAAGCCAACAGAAGATGCTCATTAATTTCAGCAGGCTTTAGATTGGGTCAGGATCTCAACCAGTTGCCACCTCATGTATGGGAATTTTGACATCAGAGTGGCAATAAACTATCTTTTTCCCCTCACATCATCGTGGCATAACTGATGGGAGGGCAAGACTTAGTCAGAAAATCTTTGCATCTCGGAAACAAGACCTCTAAAAAGGACCATCCACAAGCAAAGTGCTTGGAATGAAACTGAATACTAACCATATGCTGAAGAAAAAAGCAATGCTGACTCATAGAGGAAGCTGCACTAAGGACTCATGCTTCACTGCAACATGCAGTCAGCACATAAATAAGCATCTTCTAAGCAAAAGAAGTCTTTGCACTCACCTGGTTTGTTGGAGAGAGAACTGTATAATGAATACCAGAACCAGAGGTACTACGTACGGTATTGGAGGTACTACAATGGGAAGACTGAAAAGTTGGTGAATGAGCAGAAAAACAAAGCTACGTCTGAGTACTTAACTTCTTCTTGCATCTTAAAGCTTATTTGATCAAACAATAATTTGATCTACAAATATAAATCTAATTTCTCCTACAGCCTTGCATAAAAGTCGTGTGTACTACATCAAACAGCCTCTGTGTCTGAATTAATCACAAAGACCAGAGGTTTGCAGTGTTGCAACCGTTGCATCTTGAGAATACAGTTCTGTTTGCACCTCTGTCTCTACCAGTCCAAGCCACTGGGATGACTGGGGCAGCAAATCAGGGCAATCTTAAAAGGAAGCAGTACAGAAAACATCTGTAACCAACATTGTTTGGTGATACTTACACACAAATGTTTACGCTGTAACCTCTCTGCTGCTCTTCAATTGCCATGCAGTTAAACATTTTGTCATGGCTTTGTCAAGTAGGGGATAGGGTTGGGAGAGGTAAATCCTGCACTACTGTTCTCAGTCTCGTTTTGTGCAATTTGTACTCTAAAGGTGCGAAAGCAGATCTACCACATTTCAAAGCCCATGCTCTGGTCCCTGCTCACTGACACGTCTCTCCACGAAATGGCATGCTCCTTGCTTTGTCCCCATTGGGATGCGATGACAAAGCCGTCAGAGAAAGAGGTAACGAAACTTGCTGAAGCTACACCGCACACAACGAGTACAGGCTGCAGAGAAGAGCCAGCAGCTAATGAGGAAGTTCATTAGAAGGAGGAACTGGATCTGATTAATTTCTTTGTAACACTGATTGACTTGGACAGCACATTTCACTAACATTTATGTTGCAGTGAAACCTAATTATGATTTCACTGAGTGACAGGATAAATTGACACAAAACATACAAACATACAACCAAGCTTTGAAAGGGCAGATTAGGTGGTTCTTTCTAATTGCTTGGGAACTATTTTTCAGGATTACTTGGGCAGTTCAGTATACATACAACCAGATGAAAACCTGGAACAGCATCCCCAAGCCCTAGTCAAGGCACATTCCTGCACTCCACGGGTTGCTGCTGCTGTTGCCTGCCTGCACAAATGAGCCAGATGTGGAGCTGGTTCCTGCCCGATGGCCTCCCCTTATGCAACAGCATCACCTGCCAGGCCTCCTCGGATCCCCAGGGACACATTCAAACATATTCCATGCTACCAAATCCCTCCCTCTGCTAACCCTTCTGTTCCTTTGGTTGTGACGCTGATCAAGAGATTAAAGACGCCACCCTGCCGTCAGCTCAGCGAGCAGCAGACGCCTGACTCTTAGAGCTGAAGGTGTTTTCTACAGACTGGCTGAAAAGGGAAGGTGAGCGAGGAGAAGAGGTTCCCTGCAGATATGTGTCATCTTAATGTTTTGGTTTTAGTTTTGACAAAAGCATTTGTGAATATATCAGAGGGAGGAAGAGAAACAAATGCACACAGGATTTAGTAACCTCTGAGGGCACAGAGCAGCACACCTCTCACGTTACCTCAGAGGAAAGGACAGCTGCTGAGAACAGCTTTTTATTTCCACTACTGTCCCCCCTACATGACACTCGGTCAGTACCATCATCAGAGCGATATCTGTGATGCTGAAGTGTGCAAGCTTTTCCTCACGGGCTGAGCCACACAGAACACAGCAGTGATCTTTGTGTTCGCTGGTGTGAAGATGTTCCTTTATAGACAAAATTCTGTCTTCATGGAAACAACATGCAGGACTATGATATAAGACAACATCTAATTACAACACATCTATTACTACAGAATAATTGATCAGGTTTATGCCCCCAGTGGCTGCCTCGCTCAGCACCTACACACCCTGCGCCCCCACAGCTCTGCGCCCCCCTGCCAGGCTCTGCTGAGCTTGGTGCTTGGATGGGTGCTTAAGGGCTGCTGCTGAAAATGGTCAGCATTGCCTCACTTAGTTTTGCATTTAAAAAGTAAAACATCACAAGACACATGTGAATTTATCATCCAGCATTAGACCAGCATTGACTTGTGTTTGAAAAATTGTTTGCATTTCAAGTTCAGAACGAGATTTGAGTTCATGGGGGTTTTGTGCAGATATGTGCACTGGCCAGGAATAGCTGGGGCTTGTAAGACAATTCTTGACAAATCCTGAAAAACCCTTTTCACACTGAATGTGGCCCAAATTCCTCTTTGAATCTCATTATGACTTATCCTACCAGCACACTGCTACACTGCTCAAGAATACTAGAAGTGTCTAAGCCTTCTTTTTTTTTTTTTTTCCTCACCTGGAAAAATGACTTTATCAGATGAATTTATATAGAAGAGATCTTTCTAGATCAAACTGAAATTTTATACAAACATAAGATCCTAACTTCCAAATACACATCTGTTTTTATCCTTGAAGCTGACCTATCATTATCATGGACTGCTGGTGTTTAATATGCAAGCTTCCCAATTTGTCTTTGAAAAGTTATCAGAGGAATATCATGCCACAGAATATATAATGACTTATTTAGTCCCTCAAGTCCTCCATGTATGTGAACCAAAGAAAAATGGAACAGAAGATTCCATACAGCACTAAATCAAATGCAAATTGACTTTATAGCATGCTTACAGCTAGATTAAAAAAGAAGGTGGTGGAATTTAACTGTATTCAAATTCCCTATCATTTCCTAAGATGTTTGTAAGCTTGTGTTTAAACATTGCCAAGCTCTGCTGCCTCATAAGAGCTCCCATTGCTTTATGCAGCACCCGTTTAAGAATAGCATCAGATTTGCAAGCAACAGAAGTTGAGTTTCCATGCTTTAATGTCATTGAAAGGAAGCATTTCAGAGAGCTACTGCTCTGAAACCAAAACAAAAGATTATTGCATTGGAGTCGCTTACTCCAGGCTGTTTACCATTGTGTTCCTGCTACCTGTTAACAAAGCCCGCTCTGCTCAGAAAAGCTCATGTGTTAATTTGTGTGTAATGACATCAGGAAATAAAGAGGAGATTATCTCTTTGTCTTAGAGCTGATCTGCAGGAACGCAAGTACTGGGGGAGAGTTCAGCCTTCTGCTTTTCTGTGCTTCCTTGGCAGACAGCACATGCAGACTATTTGACAGGTATATACAGGTGACTATCAAACAACAGACCAAATTGTGATTTATACTTCCTGTTAAAAGAGTCTGAGGAAAATAAAATAAAATAAAAATAGCAAGATTTTTTTTTTCTCCACTTTTCTTTACAAATACCAGGAATTTAGTCCAGATCTCTCGTCTTTCTTGGAAACTGTGTTTCATGTATACGTCATAGCTATTTACTGCAGAATATCACAGCTGAAACATGGTAAAAACACCGACATTTTAACAGAGATGCGCTCTCTCTGACTCACTCTTACGGGCTGGAATTACCTCAGTGGTAAAAAAGCTTTCATTTAGAATCAAGGAACTTGAATAATTCTCTTATTACTTCTAAAAGTGGTGAAAGAGTCAAAGAGAACACAGCAGATGGTAGATTACAGTGAGGTGCTATTTACAATAACAAAATTCTGAGGTACGTGAAGCCTCTTTGAGCAGAAAGAGAAAAAAAAAAAAAAAAGAATAAGGGTGTAGATGCCTCCTTTGCAAAGGGACTGCCGTTCTTAAAGGCTTCAGCTAAGGCCCAAAGCATGGATGTTAAGAGGGTTTGACCTAACACATAACAGCAAATAGTTGGTTTTGAAAGTACAGGCCAATATTTTAAGTGGTGTGACTCTAGAATGAATATGTGATTCTTATTAATGTTTCTATAATAATAAGTCAAATTTAGGAGTTAGACCATGGCTGGAGAGGAGGATTTTTTGCACCAAGGCTGAGGTGAGCAGCTCAGCTCCTTCCCGCTCCCCCAGCTGACCACCTCTGTATGGAAGTGTGCTCTTCTAGAACCTGGAAAAGCACATTGTGCAGGTTCACCAGATGATTGCTGGCTTCTGAACAGTGACCATTTTCCCTAATCCACAGATTCTCCTCCAAAGACTTTTTTTTCCCCAGCAGATGTTGAACAGATGCGTTTTATTATAAACAGATGGGGAAGATTTTTCAATTACCAATTATTCAAAGTGACAAAAAAAGCCTGTTGCACAATTTACAGACGATACTGAAATAACATTTATGCACATTCAAAAAGAATATTAAAATAATATTATTAATCTGGATGATATGGTCCTTATCACTCTATTTTCACAAGGTTTGGGGCTGTACCCTACTTGCTGCAGGCGCAGCACTGCAGGGACAGCCGCACCCTGCCCTGCAGCTGCCCCTCTGCAGCACCAGCCCTGAAGGAAATTCCTGGTGGCTTTCACAACATCCTGGCAGCACTGGGAAGTCAGAGAGCTCCAGCTGAGCAGCAGCATTACTACACACCAGAGCAGTGCACTCTGACTAAAGCAGCTGCTAAGTACGAGCTGCCCTTCTCACACCCCAACACCCAACACTACAGTTCCGAGGAGAACGAGACCCTGGCTTAACATGAAGAGATACATCCCTATTTCCCTTCTGTGGCAAACAGTGTAAGTGGACAGGCAGCACATCATATTTGTCATATAGCCCTCCGGTAGGTTTGAGGTGCAGATGCAGGGGAGCACCCACTGCTCTCATCTATGAAGCCATTTTTTTGCAGGAGTGTCTTTGAAACAGTGCAGCCAATACAAGCACCCATTTCCAGCACTGCTGCCTTAGTGAGGAACATGACTTACATCAGAAAAGTTTAATTTATTCTAAAAAGCACTGTCCTGAGTCTGAAGAAGAGAAGGACACATAGGAGAAAAGGCCAAAAAACTATTAGAAAAGAGGGAACTCCTAATCTCTTGGCCAGCACACCTCAGCTACTCTAGGGAATAGTAAGGGAAACCAGAATTACCAAGTGAGAAAACTTCAAGCATTTTCTATTTTTTAAACATTGTCTCTTTTGAATGTCTTATGGTCATGTGAGTATAATCTTAAATGAAGCCTTTGTTTGCTCGTTAGCCTTGGTGATGGTGTGGAGACAGAAAACCAATTGCAAGAAAAGCCTGCTGAGGTCCTGAGTCTCACTGCAGGTGCTGCTACTGCTTCCCTGCAGCAATTCGACAGCAACACACACGAGATGGGAGCAGAACAAGATAGAGAAAACACAACAATGCCCTGTGACAGCACCACACTTTCATGTACATCAGCAGGAGAATGAAAGGCAGGTGGGCAGAGGGGAGCTGCTGGCAGAGCACTTACCCGCCTGACGAGCTGCAGGCAGCTGAGAACATCCTCCAGGTTGTGAAGCTGTTCAAGAGGGAAGTTTCCATTCAGCACTCTTTTTAAACAGATGTGCTATGCCATGATTTTTTTTTTTGTTGTTCTGTGATGGTACTTACATGTTAACTAGAGTTCCCATATAGCTCAGTGATTTTCTAAAGATTCTCTTACAGTACTGACATTTTCAATTTCCTCCAAAGAAAATCTTCCATCTTATACAATGACTCCCCCAACCCCGATAACAACTGGAGAGGGATAACAAACTGACGCTTGTTCAGAAGCTAAATCAATATCAATATCAAATAATTTACCATTATTGTCTCTGTGACTGTCTGGGGTACTTTGAAGAAGGTGATGCATTTTCCTGCAGTCTCATAACAAATGCTCCCGTTAGCATAAGTCAAATATTTTAGTACTGTTGAAGCCCTGTAAGGCTTTTACAGTGTGTGCTCCCTCTCCCAGTCACCACTGGGAGCAAATGTAGAAAAAGCAAAGGAAAATCACCGACAGGGAGTAATCTTTTGGCTTCCAATCACTCTCATCAATGCCTCCGGCAACTGTAATTGCCTGATTTTCAGCAGATTTCTTTTTCAAATATTAAAACAAGAACATATTTTCCTCTTAATTCCTGTTTGATTGCAGAGGGAATTTGTGTGAAAGGATATTCCTGGATATTCAAATGAGCTGTTAGAAACGATGTCTCATGAAGTGTTTAGAAAACATACAAACAACGTGCATTCTTTGGGATTCTTTGTCAGGGCAGATGCAACAATAGACCTTAGGAAACATGAGCAGATGTTATTCTGCACACTCTACATTTCTGAGTCTTTAGAAATTCATGAGGTCTTTTGTAGGTTTTATGAATCTTCTAATAACCCTGCAGCTGTTCAATTCAGAACTACAAAGATGTCCTCCGACGTTCGCTTGAATCTGCAAGCACAGAAGGCAGCACTGGAGCAGCCAGCACTTCTCACAGGTCTGCAAGATGTTGTCTGGAAGGGCCGGCCCGGCCCTGCTCTGAACGCAGCCACTTTCCTCACCCGACCTTCACAACTGCCACGCCACAGCTTTTGTAATCCTGTCGCATAGCTCCCATCCCTTTTAACCAGACATCTCAAAGACAGTTCAACTTTTTCTGAATATTCCCATTTTCCACATGGCCAGCACTATGATTATTTTCTGATTTTATGAAAAGAATCACTTAAGTTGTCAACAATAGCACAGAAACTCATTTACTGCATCACACTAGTGCATTCTCATAAATATATTCTGGTCAGGAAAGACACAAATCACATTGCAGATGGTTTCACTAGAAAATGTGTATTTGATCAACAACAATTGCACTGCGCTGCGCTTGGTTTGATTGCTGAGAGTCAAGCTGTTTTACGCTGACCCTCTTCTGACAGAGCTGCATTCCCTTCTGGATTGCGAACAGCCAGATGGAGTGCTCGCGTCTTTGCTCATTCTCCATTTTTGTTGTCTCACCTTGCATTTAGTTTAAATTCATTGTTGATTTTATTTAGTTCACGGTATCTACTGTTAATTTGGAAAAATGCTACTTGATCTTACTCATGTAGTAACTGATGTAGTAATTGGATGGTCCTCTGGAGAAAAAGATGTTTTAAATATTATGCTTGGCTACTCTCCAAAAGGTAGGCAGCAAATCACCAGCTTCTGTCCTTGATCCACCATTTGAAAAATTCACTTCAATTACCTTTAGAGTTCCTTGAATGAGGCAAATCATCACTCTAAATGCAAAGCATCTGGGTGATAATTGATCAAATACGGTAACCGTTCAAAAGAATTATTTCTGTGCATGGCAATATAAGTTTACTTTAACAAGAGCAACATTTATTTTAGCAAGAAAATTTGCAGTCTACATTCAATATATTTATTCCTTAAAATAAGACCTATCCTGCTGTATGTATTAAGTATTGTCAGTAATAACACATGGGAAAATACTAAGAGTGTTAACTGGATTTGATGTTCATAAGCACAGAAGAGAGAGGCATGAAAGACAGCAATATGTAATGCAGCTCATAGAATGAACTGCCTTAAAAAAATGCTGTGAAGTGAAGCAGACTTGAAATCATGGAGGCAGTTCTTCAGAAAATAAAAATGTAGCCTACCCAGAATTTCTTACAGGTAATGCTTTTACATCAGCATGTAATTCAGAAACTCACTGGCAGAAGTCGTCATTTAAGCTAAGAATGCATGGTCCTGAAGGATGTGTATTACAACAAAAACGTTTCTGGTATCTTGTTATCCTTCTCAACCATAAGTTATGCTTAGGAAATAGTAACCTATGATTGCACAGATTAAATCATTTTTTACAACTGCAATTCCCAAACTATAGCCAGTTGGCTCCTCTTGGTCAATGGAGCTATGGTCACCAGTCTGCAACAAAAAGTTGTACGAACTCCTTGGTTCCATGTGGCTGCGCTCTCGGTCCACCACTAACACAAAACTTTATGACCAGGGGGTCACAAATGAGATGAGAAGACATATTGTTGTCTTGGGACTGCCTCCTGAGTGCTTCTTGCTCTTGCACGTGGGGTGGCAGCCAGCAGCTGTGCCCGGGTGGCCAGCCCCCATCCTGACCCCCGCCACGCGGCGCAGTGCAGCTGGCGGGCAGCACAGGTACCCTGCTGCCTTTGTTTGGCTTCAAACACATCCAATGCAATGAGACAAGATTCAATCAGCCATGTATGAGTACGACTCTAAAATAACATATAGGAGCTCTTGTAAAATGCTGGAACACTGCAGAACCTCTCCACGGACAGAATTTGGATACAGGAAGGTTGGCATCTGCTTTGCAGATATTATAGTTAAAGAACTTTTGGTTTACCACAAGAAACTGAAAAAAATAAAATAAAATCAAGTAGCAATTAAAGCCATTAGAAAGATAGATAGATTCTATGGCTTTAAGAAAAGGAAGGCTTTTCCTGCAAGCCTGTAAGTTTATACACTAAATACAAACACGTTGCCATAACCAGTATGCAATGCTCATCGTCACAGAAAAGCCATGTATGACGGGTTTCAGTATGCTTCCATCAATTTATTGCAGAAAAAAAACAAAGGACACTGCCCATATCAGAGGGGGCAGAAAGCTGCTGTGTGGCCCTGGGGGGCAGCAGGAGGCTGCAGGGCACCTGGCGGGGCTGGAAGGGCGCTGGGGCTCTCAGGCTGCTTGTGGGGTGGCTGCAGGCCCCACGCTTAGACCTGCTTTGTGGCAAACATGTTGATCACAGCATTCTATAGAGTTTGTAGGACTCACTCTAGTTGAGACTTATTCTTGCCACAGAAGATAAAATTAGTGTTCTGTTTTAAATAAGCTCAGAATTAGTGGCGTAATTGCTTGTCTGGGGCAGCACTGAAGCACTCAGAAGGCACCAAGGGTGTTAACTCCCCTGAGGGGTCTCAGCTCAACGCTGAGATGGACAAAGCTTAAGGACACGTCTCACAGACCAACCAAAGCAGGGATTGGGCACGCCTTGACAGAATCGTAAGGCACAGCCCCATGCACCAAGTGTCATAAAACCAGAGAGCTCCTCCTGGCAGACCCTAAGAACCTGCATTTCTCTTGAAGCAGTATGGCAGACTGCAAAAAGGGAAGCGATGGTTCTTGTGCTTCCTGGAGAAGGAAGCCTGGAGAGCCTGCTGATTAAAAATAGAAGAAAAAAGTAGAACAACAGAAAAAGAGAAGAAGCTCAGGCTTCAGCCAGGTGCTGATCAAAGAGCTTAGCCGCGTTCTGGGGCATAGCAGCGGACAGACACACGTCTTCCTTTCTTCCTGCGTCCCAGTCAGTCAGACGAGACTTCTGCCAGGTTGGACACAGCTGAATGAAGCAGCAAACTCCTACCTTGTCCCAGGGTGGGCTGGTTTTGTTGTAGCGACTTATCAGTGAAAAGTAAAGAAAGGAAAAACACCCTGCAGGCCAGTTGCTTCTTTCAGGTCGCAACCACCTCTGTCAGGCAGCACACTGCATTCACTTGTTAGCTTTGTGCTGTTACAAAGACCACTGCAAAGAGCTGCTCACACAGAGGGATGTCCCAACAAACACTGGCTGCATGGGTCTGTAGGCAACGCACATGGAGGAAGGAAGGAAAGGGGCAGCAGCCGGCCAACTGAGGGGCTGCTGTTCGCTGATGCTCAAAGGCACACTGAACAATTAAAAAAAAATAATGCTTGTAGGAATATGTTGTAACTTAAGTAATAAATGTTTTCCAAACTGCTTTCATACTTGGGTTTTACAGAGACATTGCTACTGATCTCTGCTTTCCACAAAGACGACAAAAATAAACTCTGCAAGGCACAGAAAACGAGGAGGAGGGAGATGCTGTGAGGAGATAAGTAATGGTTTTCAGTCCACAGACATTTCTAACAGCTCGCACGCACTTCTGCGCCTTTCTCCTCTATGTTCACCACCACCAAACGCTCTGCAGCACAAGGAGGGGACAAGGTAAATACATGGACTGTCTTTCAAACCCTCCCTGTGAGGGAATGCTTCAAGCATTCAGCACGGTCAGGGCTGTAATTTCGGGGATATTTGCTCTGGTTTCGTGCTGTGCCGGGCAGGGAGGTGAGCACTCCTGGAAGCTGCCCCTGGTGGGTCCCCAGCCTGTGCTGGGGGGAGGCAGGGCTGGTGAGCCCCACAAACTTCCCCATTGTCTGCTAGGAAATTCAAGCTGCATGTTCCAGTTCTGCTGAATTACCCATCCGGGGAAAAAAAAAAAAAAATCAGGTCAAAACACCCATTCCTATTTCCAGTCTCATTATAACTTATCAGCTTGCCATTCTCTGCTGTCTATTCAACTCAGAAAAGATCACATCCACACGAAGAGCTGTTCCAGTTTTCTAACTAGCAGCAATATGGGACGTGATTCATCAGGTGGGCGAGATTTCACATGAGGAGCAGCTGTAGCGAGCAGACTCATCAGCATCCCAGCTGCATTTACTCTTACAAATCAAAGGCACATCTCCTAAACATTTCACTAACAGTAATATTACACATAAAAATCCAACCATGAAAATTTTGTTAATTTTGTAACAATTAGAGAGGAAATTCTAAAGACTCCGCTAAACTACATTCACTTGGAAAAACATATGCAGAGATTCAGAAATATTTTTTTATACCTGTTAAGTCAGTGAGACTTCTGCTATCAAGGTAGAAAAGACACTGGAGGTAAAACTTCCACAGACTTCAATGTGGCCAGGATTTCATCCCTGTAAATCATATCTTGGCACTCTGGCTGCAAGAAATCCAAGCAGACCAGAAATATGACAGGGCTTGAAGCCTGTAGCAGTCCGAAGCTGCCAGCTGGCATTTCAGCAGGTGGCCTGCCTGCTAGCTGGGCTCTGCAGCCAAACGAAAGGTAGAGGCGACAGCTGGACGTACAAACAGCTTCAGCAATGCTTTGCAGGCAGTGCTGGAAGCGGGTGTAACACTACTGAAGTGCGCTACTTCAGACAGCAAGAAGAGGGAGCTGCCCAGACCTTAGACCAAACCGAAGCAATTAATTTAAAAGCAGACCTGTAATCACCACAGAAGTGGGTCTGTAGCAAGACCAGGTGATCTTTCTCTTCTAAATCTTTCAAAGCTTCCTGTGAATTGTAACAGCTTGGCTTAAAGCTTCTATCAAAGACACACATTGGCTTAAAGCTACCTATCAAAGACACACATTTCAATTTTACTGGCTTTGAGCTTTGCTTTAAGCTAACACATTTCACCCATTTTTACTGTCAATGAGATATCGAGAAATGTTCTTGCAGGAATTCCTTCTTGCAGTTTTTTCCTACTGCAATGTTCACACAGTCAAGGGCACGCTTTTACCACGGGCAGTTATAAGACCCTTCAAACACGACCTCAGGAATACACACACAGAAAATTCCTCGCAAGAACAGCAGTAGGCTCTGGGACTGGCAGGCTGTGCTGTGCATATACATTTAACTGCATTTTTCATAACGCTGTTAGCTCATTAAGACGTACAACACACGAGGCAGGTGCAAAGCTAACCAGGCAGAAGGCTCAGGTGCTCTCGTGAAGGCCCGTTGGATGTGAATTGTAACCCAGGGAAGGCAAGGGCCACCAACACTGCAGCTTCACCTCCTTACATCTGTGCTCTCCTATTCCCAGCAGCTTCCCCTTTACCTCTGGACCATATCTCCATTGAACCCATATTTACAGGGCTCTCAGTAGGGAGCCCTACAGGAACCCCTTGGCAAAGCAGAGGCTGTCCCACGAGCTCAGCATCAACCCTGGAGCCAGAGCTGCTGGGCACAGGGGCGGCTGCACCCATGGGTGCTGGAGGGGCAGGGAACACCCCCACCCACGGTGCCCAGCACAGGCACAGCCCCGCCTGCAGCTGCTCGATAAGCCATGCTCCAGGAGAGAAGGGCACTAGAAAGGCCAAGACCAAAAGATACCAGGAAGTGACTCACAAAGACTCCTCTCCAGATGCAGCACAGAGCTCAGCCCAGGGTATCTGGATGTAAAGCAGTGAGAACAAACACATCCCCGGGTAGTAACGAGGCTTCAGCAGAAATTGGTTGGCAGTGTTTGGGCTGTAATATAAGCACAGATTAACATAACCAAGAGGTTACAAATTAAGCCTCTGAACAAATTAAAAACGCTAGCAATCAATGGGAACACAACAAGCCTTTCAGCTGATCTATTAGCAAAACAAGCACTAACCACATTAAGCTGCTTTTACAGAAATTATCGGGGCCTAATAAAAACAATCGACCAGTTCTCAAGCCAATGAAAGCGACCCAGCCAGCTGCAGCAGTTTAACCTCCCTTAGCTAGGGAAGGGGAGTGCCAGCTAAGGCAGGGTTGTGCTGAGGGGTTTGTCATCCACACTCAGCAAGGCACACGCTGCTCCTGCCCAGCAGGAGAGGGAAGCAAAACTGGAATGCCCCAAAAAGTCTTTATTTGCGTTTGAAGAACCTTTATGCTTCCAATGCTGTATTTTTCTTCTTAAGCATTAAACAAACCCTCTAAATAAAATACCCTCAATATCCTAATTAAGGGTCTGTAAATGTCTTTACTTTCACAGGCCTTTGTCCCGACTGTTTTTCTGTCTAATAAGTACTGGCAAAGCTACTCTGTAATTCTGATTTAAAAAATATCTGTAAACAGAAGAGTGTGGTAGATGAAGCAAAACTGCATTTCCAACATCGGCATACACATGACCACAGAATAATAAAGAAACAATAGACTTCATCCAGAACTTTCCAAAACATGCTGTCATTGTGCCTGGGGCTCCAGCTGCCAGCTCGCAGTGCTCCTCGCTCTGCATCCAGCTTCAGAGGAACTTCCCTCTCCAGTGCTGGCGCCCAGCAATCAAACCCAGCCCCGCTGTGTTCTGGAATTAACTCGTGTTTAACATTCCCTTTCGTTAAGGCATTTCTCCCAGTTACAGGCTCTGTGTCTCTCCATGATGCCTTGTAGGAGGACCCTCTCCTTCCTGCAGCGGGCACAAAGTACCTGCCTTGGATGGGGAGAAATATGTGTTCAACACACTTTTTGTAGGCTCAGCATCTCTTGGAAAATGCCTGAAGGGCCCACTGGGGCCTTTCTAGCTCTAACCAGTGCTGCTGCAGTGCATGCAGGTGCAGTGGTGCCCCGGAGAGCAGGGCTCCGTCCATCCAGCCTCTGCTACATCGGTCCCTGAACACCTGCTTAAGGCTCTGAGTCACTGACACCTCAGCCTTCAGTCTCTGCTGCCACTCCAAGGGAAAGTCATACTTCCAGCAGTACAACCAGCAGCGAATTCTAGTGACTGGAACAGTGAATACTCAGCTGTTTTGGCTGGGCAGGCATTTGGGATTATTCCAGCCTTTTGGGGCCTATTTTGTCAGAGAAAGTTGGGAGAGATTGGATCAAGGCTGTTATGATCTATAGCCGAAAAGTCATTTCCAAGGTGAGCCTTTTCTTTGAACAACAGACTATGGTGAAATTCTTGGTTTGGATCTGTTTTTTTTTTTTTTTTTTTCTTTTCAAAATGTTCCCACTGAGCTTAGAACCAGAACTTCACCAGTTGCTTAAAACAAGCGATCTTAACAGAAATGACATGCACGGTATTTCTAAACACAGGCTCCAGATTCCCACCTTCTCATGCATTCCTTCTTGTGAAAAATACTCTTTGCATTTCAATATCAAAAAGCTTGTTCCCAGACTAATATAAGTATCTTCTAAAATGCTTTCAGACATGAGCAAATATGTCACAGCCTGTGATTACTCTGCAGAGTAAAACAGAATAAAAATGCATTTATCTACAGGAAAAAATGCCCTTTAATCTTAGTACAAACCCACAAAATGTAGGTTGCATCTTAAACTGTTCTGAGCAGCTGAACTAGGTTAAAGAAAACTCCTTTGTACTCTTCATTTCTCATGCTTACAGCATTATCACTCACAATTAGGCGTGACATTTCAGTAAACATTGCTTGCATTGAGTTAATAGACAAAGCACACAGGAGACAGCTATCAGCTAAAGACAAAAAGAAGGGAAACAAAGCACTGATGAGGCAGACTTTTATGCTGGCAAGAGAAACTGCAGAAATCTGTGGATTGTCATTTTTACCTCCACCCAGACTAAACTCTTGGTATGTTGCCCACATGTACTTATGCACTTTCAAAGAATTAATATTAAGAGACTCAGCTGTAGAAAAAAAAAAACTCTCAGCCTTAAAGTAGCCCCTTTCATCTAAATTTTTCAGACATCTTAGGAAAGGAACCAAGTTTTAGTGATTTTAGTTTCCTGAACTTCTTAGCTTGTATACCATAGATGAATAACTTTTATAATCATATTCACTAATTTTATTTAATGCTGAGTGGATCAGTGACACCTTACTGAACATGGGCTATTTGAGCATGGTGTTGTTTCCATTCAAAGTATGCATGCTGAAAAAATAAAATTGCAAACACGATACCTGTATGGAACAGATTTGCTGCTAGGCTCCATATTGTTTGAAAGGTTGTGAACTCTGACAAGATCATTTCATCACTGAGGGTTAGACCACAATCCCTCCATGTCGGATGGGAATTTACGCCCTGGGGACTTTCTGCCATTAGTTACAGTTGGGTTACTCATAGCATAATCATGCTATGAACAAGGCTACGGGCATCACTCGTACTTGGATCTAGGTTGCTAGATCTCAGGTTTAAGGTCATTTTTAAAGAACAAAAGATACATGTTGCATTCAATTCAGAAATGAAAACTGCTTTCCTTTATCTTTAAAAGTGACATAAAGAAAGACTACTCTATCTGCACATTAAGAAAATGTCAAAACGTTCCCCAAAGGTATCCAAATTAACATGTATGTAAATGATCTGTCACTTTGATTGCTGATAACAGTCAGTGTGTGCACAGCACTAAGTAGTTCAAGAAGAGATATGACTTACACTTTGTTATGTTGGGAGTAAGGGCAAGCCTTAGAAATAAATGCCATGTTTGCAAGCAGTCCTCAGTCTCCAGCCCCGGGGTTAGGCTGTGAATCATTCTCCCTTCTTCCCAGTTCACTTTCAGATACCGATCCAGACCCCAGGCTAGGAGGACGTGTCACTGCCTTGCAGCACATTATATGACTTTAGAATAGATTCTCCTTTGGTGAATGCTTTAGCTGTTCTCAAGAAAATCAGTTTCAAAGGACCATTTAAACACCATCTGGACAACAGGTTTATTCACAAAATATGCAAACCTATAACCATTAAATAGTAATGCAGCCAAGACAGGGGATTAATTAACTAAAAGCATTATTTCCTTTCTAATATACACACAATCTTGCATTTTTCTTAAAGCTCCCCACTGTGGAAATTCTGCAGCATTGCCATATGAGAGTTTATTATCATAAACTCTTTCAAAAGCCTTTGTTTTCAGGAAAGAATCAGCTCTGAATATAACACTGCTTCCAGGCACAATGAAAACCTCAGCAGGAAAAGGGTCCTGCAGTGCTCTGAATAAACATCTTGGTGCATGTCCTCTGTATATACGCAGCATGCAATACACAGTTGCTACCTCATATTTCCAATATGCCTGGAAGTTATTGCTTAAACAAAATAGCGTTAGTAAGAACACGCAGTTCCCAAGGGGGATATTCTGACACCCACAGTGCTGCTCATGAATGGGGCTATTACCATGGAAAACAAGCTTCAGCTTTTAAAATTCAATATTGATTTATGGTTCAGACTGTTATTATAGCATGCAGCAAAACATAAAAAGCCCCTAACTTTTTTAGTATTTAAGCCCCTTGAAGGAAGACCTTTATCTGCTCTGAAACTCAAACGAGCATCCTCTCTGAGAACGCAGTTTGATCGCATTGTGTTCAGGTTAAGGTCCTGCCATTCGCCCTTTCAGACCCTAACTGTAGGCAGGCTTCACAGTCCAGACTCCAGTTATCAGAAGGAGAATGTAATTCTCCTACTTATTATCACGTCTTCCTCTAAAAATTCAGAACGTACAACCAGGGTTGCCCAGAACCACAGCCACCCATTTGCCAAACTTTTTCCCTTTGAATGGATGAGTACATTTTAATCCTATGCTGTATTTGTGCTCCTATAAACCCTAGGAAAGGCAACCAGCTCCTTCATTCAAAATGCAGCCTTCATTCTGAACCTAATAGCAATCGCTACCATAATCATATATTGATTTTAATTTGTAATGGACAGAAAATTCACCTAATGCAAATATACATCTCTGTCAAATTTTATTTTCTTCTTCCTAATTCCCTTTCCAATTAAATATATGCACATCGGCATTAACAGAGAAAGGTCTGGTGTCAGAAAACTGAAGTTTAATCATGTATTATTGAATTCCTAAGCCAGAGATGTGTGAAACCTTTCCTGGTAAACTTGGCCTTCTGGAGAGCAGAGAGCAGCGGGGCCTCCTGGCCGGCCAACCCACTGCTGCATGGCCACGCTGACCACGCATGGGATGAACGGGTGACAGGAAGAAAAATACCTGGTTCATTAAGGGCAAAAATTATATGGACACCACTGCTGAAACGCTAACCATAAATCTCTTGTAATATGCCTGTATTTTCAGTTGAATGTAACTTTACCAAATGCTAACCATCTGTGCTAAAGTTCCTCATGTTAGACACTGGGGTTCAGCAGTGGACAGAGAGCATTAACAGATAGATGGATAAAACAGGTATCAGAGATGGGTCAAGCTTTATGAAAGCTTTTTAGAAGAAAATCGTGTTTCACATATGGTTGAGTTTTTTCATCAGTAAGGATGTAGCACAGACAATAAAGTGTTTGAGCTTTTTCAAAATGCTTTTCTTGAGATCCCTCAGCAAAGATTCTCGAGGAGCCTAGTCTGTCACGCAAGATGAAACGTAAAAAATTGTAACTCTTGCTTTTCACTTAAGAGAAAGCTGTTCTCTAAGGGTGAAAACAAACACAGAATGATTTTCTTTCAAAGAAGTTGTTCCTACTAGCTTTCACAATTTTGAAACCTTAATAGCCATATGATGGATAATACCAACTTGCAATGGCAAAAGGGTTTAGGATCAAGGCGTGCGTCTGTCCTGTATCGAACTACTGATCATCGTCTTTATTTTTTTACTGGAATTGCAGCTGTCCTGATTTTTTTCTGAACTCTCGCTGACAGTGGGAGCAGTATTTTCTGCAAACACCTGAGAGAGGCTCCTAGTCAGTGCCACCCAGCAGTCACAGTTAGCATATACTTCCATTTTCATGTGATTCGTCTGTTTAGAAACTCGCATGTGCAAACCTTGCATGTGGCACAGCTCCATTACCATCTGTTCCAATGTCTCCAGAGCACAGACAGCAAGGAGCTCTGACAACCGAAGCTGGAACATACGGAGAGGTTTTAGTGCGAGTTATTATATGAAAGCAGGCCTAGGAAAGAGGGTGAGATAGTTTGGACTGTCCTTTCACATTAACTTGGGTATCTTCTGATGCTTTGGTTGAGTAAATTGAGTGCTAAGTTTAAAATTCAGCAAAAAGAAAGTAAATCCTCTAAGTTTCTCTAAGGAAACAAAACATGTTTTCAGGTTTTCCCTTGGAAGGTAAGGGAGGAAGACAAACAGGGTAAGAGCTACTAGCTATAATGCTCAAATATGTAGTTTCAAATTATTTTGGCACAGGAAACTGTTTTAACAGTTCCAGAACATTCAGACTGTGTAGTGTGGAGATCTCCTGCCCTACCTGCACATCTGCCTTTAGCAGAGGAGAAAGGTTGGGCCGTATCTCTGGGCCATCATCCTGCTTTCCGGCCTCTGGAGCCAGCTCATGGCTGCACACAGAAGTAGAATAATTTAGGTCAGAAGGGACGTCTGGAGGTCATCTAGCACAACCCCTTGCTCAGGGCCATCTGAACCAGTTATTTTCCTTGGGCTGTTATCGGTGACATAAACAACAAACACAGCACGCGCCGTTCCTTACCACACACCCAACGTGGGAGCCCAGCCCCACTCTCACAGTCAGGGGTTGGAAAGTGGAGCTGATGCACACTGAATACAAATTCACCCTTACAGAGCGTGTGGTGGAGTCTCCTTGGTACCCTGCTGCAGATCACGTTTGTTCCTGAACAATCACTCAGCGATGTTCCTTCAAGTGTTGAGCTTGAGAAGCATCAGAGCAGGGTGAATATGCTTTAATGTGAGAGAGCAATTTATTAGATTTTTCAGAGCTTCTTCCACAGCTGAGACAAAAACACTGTGTGGATTCACCTGGAAAAGACATGAGCTGGCAGTAAAACCATTATTTAAAGAAACTCTTTTTTCTTATTTATTTTTTTTCTTTTACAGTGACCACTGCTATCTCAACAATTATCCCGAAGCTTCCTAAAGATTCCTGAAGAACAAATCCCTTTTAGTTCAGCTGGTACATACGCTGATTTCACAGCACATAATTATGCAGGAAAATGTCCTTATAAGGATATTCAATAACAATATTTTGTGGCCATTTCATATTTTTCAGCCATGTTCTCAAGTGTTTTACAAAGGTAAGCAAATCTCTGTGCACACAAAGATGACAAAATGAACCCAAGGAATGCACGCGCTGGGCTGCATGAGGGCCATCAGTGGTGGCAGAGGAGGGTAAGTGGGGGGGGGGGTAATGCTGGGGGTGGCAAGAAAAGCCAGGCAGCAAATGGCCATGGGCATGGCATCCCCATTAGCATCTGACAGCTTGGAACAAGCTTTCGTTTTCTCCACAAAAACGCTGCACTTAGCAGAGAACTGCACTCCAACCAATGTGCAGGATCTGTTCCAGCACAAAACAGATACGAAAACAGACAGAAAGGTCTGCTGTGCACTCCAAGTACCTATGCATCTGATCACTGCTCTTAAGTTCAGCCAAACCCACTGGGAACAAGGGAGCAGTGAAAAAACTGTCAGTATTTAAAAACTCCTGGAACGGCTCCATTTTTTAATCATTTCTAAGCTCCAAGTAAGCAAGAAAGGGCAAATGAACAGCTCTGACAACGTTCTGACTGACAACGTGTTAACATTTTTAAAGCACTCCTGGGGTGCTTTCCAAGCAGGTTTTGGGAGGTGGGAGCAGCGATCAGAGCGCGGCGCGTGCAGCCGGCAGCGCTGCTGGATGGCGTCTCGGCAGCTTCGGCAGCACTGAACGTTCTTTCATTTGCACAAACTCCAACAATCTGTCTCGGAAGAAGCAGCTCCAGGATGTTGCGACAGGAAGGAAATGTACTCTGTAAATGCTGGATTGTCCTGTGGAACTGCGAGATGCTGCATCTGAAGAAAACTAATTAGCAAATGCTTAAGATGCATGTCTAAGGACCAGGATTGATGTGCCCTGAAACACAGAAAGCTGATAAAGTTGAAATTGCAACAAGACATATGTCTGTTACCCTGTCCATTACTAAAGTCATCTCACACATCAGCTGGCTTTTATGATTGCTTTCCATCACCTACACGTCAGTGATGGAACAGCACTGGTATGCCAGAAATGCGATTCAAGAATGAGAAATGGGTCGAGTTTGGAGTAATGTTCACTTACACAGGAACAATCAGCCCCAGACAGTTCATTCCTGCAGCACGCCAGGAGCCTTGAAACAAGGCCTCGGAGCTTATCAGGCTCCCACACCTTATCAGGCACCCGCAGCAGCGCGGTCTGTCAGGAAATGCAGTCATGGATTCAGCCGGGAGCACAAGCGCGCGGGCTCCTCTGACAGCAGGCGGTAAGTCAGACCTCGGTGTGTCACAGCAGCACTTGTGTCAGGCAGAGGGCCACAACAGGAAAAAACAATGGACTTGGGAGAAAACTTTCATGCGGGACCTGTACACTGATCCACTGCCATAATGCTCTGCCGCTTCCTGCGATAGCGAGGCACCAGCTGTGTGTGCTGGTTACTAACACAAAAAGCTGGCTCTTCGGCTTAATGCACACACTAGATCGAGCTGCTTAACCACCACCAAACACTTACACCAGATTATTCAAATGGCATGCGAATCCCTCACCTGAAGAGCTCAACTTTCCTAATATTTGGACCGTCATGAATTCAGGTGGCTCAACTTTGAGCACATTCATTCAAAATAGAATATATTCTTCCACACAGTTGTATTAACATGGAAACACTATTTATCAAGAGCCTTATGCTGTTCCATACTGGGATTTCAAATCCAGTGTTAACAAAACCAAGATGACCTCCTTATCTTTTCAAAAATAAAACAACAGCGCTCATATTAGAAACTCATTTTGCAAAGGTGTTACGTGATCCTCTGAGCAGGGCCTGAGGTCTGCACCCCACTGTCCTAGGCTTCTGCTCAGCTTGGCATGGCTTTTGCAGCCCTTACCTTGCAGCATTTTATGGTTGCGTCATGTCCTTACTTGTGTCTAAAAGACATCTTTCCTACTGAAGCAGAAAAGCTTTGGAATCACTTGAGAATCAGAACCTGATGTGTAAATAGTAATTTCAAGGGGCAAGTAGAGCAACTATGAGCATTGTGAAGAACATTTTCCCATCCTTTACAGCTGCTTATTTAACTGAGAGATACACCCAGTGGCAGAACAGCAATGTGCTACCTGAGTGACACCTAACGTTACTTGCACAGGACGCTGGTGTGCCAGAACGTGGCTGTGCAGAGCACTGTGTGGAAATCCAGACTACATTTTATTGGTTGATTATAATTGCAATTGAGATAATGAATGAAGTGAGCAGTCAGTCACATCTACAACAGCTAGCAGACAACAGCTAAGAGAGAACTGACAAATCTAATACACTGGTAGAAAATGGTGCCAAAGCAATAAAGATGCCAGCACAAAACGAGAAAAGTCAGTCCTGGACCCACAATTTGCTCTGTTAAGTTAGAAAGTACCACGAAAAAATACCAGGATGTCACATCTTTACACTTTATTCAGTGGAAACCTGAAAAGAAGAAAGCCTGCAGGGTTAGAAACCTAAGTCAGGGTGGGTGGGGATGGCAGATGTCTGGAAGGGAGCCTTGCAGAAAGCTTGGCACTCATCCCGGGCTGGCAGCTCGGGCGCTGCGGCGGGAGGCAGCGCGCACAGCCAGGCAGAAGCTGCTGCCGCAGGCGGCTGGGGGTCCCCAGCCCAGCAGGGCAGGCAGGCCGTGAGGCTCCTCATGTGGGACTGCCCAGCAAGCAGGTGGGTCAGGGAGATTTTTGCAGCCAGCTTGCCTGAGGACATGTTAAATAACAAGCAATCATGCCAGGCGAAGGGAAATGAAGTAGAACTAACAAAAGCACTTCGTGCTGCAGACAAGGACGGCCAGCCCCAAGGTCTCGGAGGAGCACCACACGTCCATGAGACTCTCCATCAGAAAGCAATTGTATGACTGAGCTGATTGTTTGCTGAAATTCGTCCATTAGTAGAGATTTTTAATCATCACTATGTTACTTTGTCTCTGAGAAAAAGAAGAGGGGACGGTATGTACAGACAGCTCTGAGAAGCCTTTGGTGATAGCGCTGTGCAGGGCACGTACTGGTGGCCATGGAGAACAGTTTACCAAAGGTTAAAGGAAACACTTCCAGACTCAGCTGATTACTGACCAGCCAGTCTGCATGCATAAATGTATTCCAGCTCTGCAGGACTTCATTCCCTCCTTTATTCTCCACCTGTTGTCCAAGCAAAAGGCAGTGACAGTATGTTTGCTTCAATGCAGTTTAGCGCTGGCCTTCATGTTGACCTCAAAGAGTAAATGAAAGAGGAACAGGAGATAACAGCAGAGGTATTTCAAAGCAATTTAAAGGAGGTGTTCATACAGTATATTAGTATGCATTGAAATTAATAGAAAATTACAAGTTGCTGAAGCCACCAGACTTGCTGTATGATCACCGATACAGTACCTATGCCTTTAATTCAAAGATCTGGAAATACTTTGTAAGTACTCATTTTACACTTCCTCTGCAAAATACCCATTACTGTATTTACTTACAAACAGGTAAGCAAAGATTATATAAAAACAAACTAGGAGAGTAAAAAACAAACTTTTGAATTGTCACTGCAAATCCCCCATTTCCTTATCAATATAAGATAGGATCTTTGCAGCTGAAGGGTTAAAAAAATCAGAATGTCATTAACACTGTTTTTGACATTGTATTATTGAAAAAAAAAAACACAACAAAACATTCTGGATGACAGAAATTACTCCCTGTTTTAGGAACATCTAATTTTGTTGTTGTTTTTCCTTTTTACAGGTCCCCATTTCTGACAACAAAATGGCATTGATGAGTGTATCACCTCTATCCCTTTGTGTTCACACCTCCGGATCTTAAACAAAACCCCCACACTGGTGAACAGACATGATGAAAAGCCTTTGCTCCAGTAGCACGCTGCAGCTGGCACAGCCGGGACTCAGCCAGCTTTCAAACCGCAGTGAGCTCAGTCCTGCCCTGGCAGTGCAGGGAGCTGAGCCCTCTGCCAAACCTGACACGTCTGCTGCAAGTAGGCGTAACATCACTATGTGACCAGTACAGCCTGAAGAATGCCTGCTCAGAGCATTAACTTCAGATCATTTCAAGTTCATCTTGGGTATTTACTGTCTTCCAAACAGCATATTCCAACCATGCTATCAGCATGACTCATTAATCCTCTGTCTACTGTGACAGCACAGTCATATCTCTGGCTTACATATAAAGGAGTTGAAGTAGTCATTCAATTTAACTCCAAGAAGAAGAAAAAGCAGTTTAAACCCAACATTTTTCAGCTATTTAGCTGCTTAGCTACCTGAAAACATCATACAACACATGACTGTTTGAAATCTCCACTCAGATTGGGAGGGTATGAGAAGCAGGTGCTCCGTAGCATTGCACCCAAGATGAACACTTCTGTACCTGCTAAGCAAAGTGAACTTGGTGGCTACATCCCAGAGCCAACACAAAACTGGCACCTTCCAAGAATGTTTGGGGTCAGAAGGAGCAGAAGGCCTGCAGGAGGATGGTGCTGGACAGGCTCTTGGACAGCACAGCCACCGCAGTGCAATGTTTGGTAGGAACTGCAGGGAAAGGGGCACTTCAGAACAGCGGGTCGACCCCTGCTCAGGGTGTAACCTGCAGGCTGACATCTAAAGGCCCTGCTCTGCTTTGCTAGCTTGGTAGTAAGCAATCTGACCATCTGACTTCTGGAAAACATCTGCTCTGCTCCGGGGGAACTACATAACCGAGATCAAACGGCCCGTGTCCGCCAATTAGGAAAACAGCTCCAAGTGGAAGGACATCGAGCAGGGCTGCCATGGATCAATTGTGCTCTGATTTTATCGATCACCTGAACCACAATTAAATTAGCAATTTTTTTTTTTATTAAGCTATCTCTCAGATGGCACACACAGATGGGCTGACAGCCTTGATTTCCAGGTTTATGCAGGGCACAGTATACCAGGATCTTGATCTCAGCTGAAGCCTCCAAACATTGAGATACGAGAGTAATTAGGCCTTCACAAGATCATGACCATCAGATATTGTGGAAGAAAAAAAAAATTGTATCTTGAGACCAAAATATCAATATTCCTTCCCAAAATAAATGGATTTTTATTAACTGTCTGAAAATTAATATATTAAACAGTACAGGCCCATCCCTGTACATGTCTAATCCTGAAAGTCTTTTCAGAAATCACTCCCTAACACACCATCCAGCAGGTGAACGGCAACAGAGGAACACTGTGCCTGCATCCAGTTTCCACATTTGAGTTTTTAAGGGGCATAAAGTGTAGCCTACACACACTTCACAATCCGATTCATTAGCCCTGTGAATCAGCATCAACCCTTATGATCATTTTAGGTACTTTGTATGATGAAGATCAATTGATTTGGTAAGGGAAATGTCTCATGCTTTAAAATCTATTTGTTATTTGTAACTAAATCAATAGCTGTTTGTCAAAGACTTTTAATGATAACTTGATTCACAGAGGAAAATATTAGAGTTTTAAAAACTCCAGTGAAATTTGAGCATAGCTATGAAAGGAGAAACAAAATGTTTTCCTGTTTCTTTCCCCAATTCAGCTGCTAGGCTTTTGCAATAACATCCCTTTAGGAAGACGATGAGGCAATGGAACCATTTCCCCACTGCTCCAGTTCATCTGTGACAAAAAGTGGAAGCTGTTTCTCTTTCAGATAAAAAGCCTAAAACAAACAAAAAGAACCTTGCTAGTTTCAGGCCACAGACAAATTTTCCCATGCTGCTTTTTCTTCCCAAGAGGGCCAAACCAGTTAGCTCCAGAGGCACTGGCGGAACCTCTGCTCTGTAGCATGACTGCCACAGGGCACTTACTCCAAGCTAGCACTACACCCAGGCAATCAACCTGAATTCAATTTTTTTCAAGTAGAATTGGACTAATAGCAGTGTGCTTGTAGTTAGAGTAAATCCTTACTGCAGGTCACTCAGGAATCTCACTCCCTTCTTCGCATCCGCTGGACTCACCAACAGGTATGCCACCTGAAGACACACACAGGATGTTCCCTGCCCTGCCTTTGCTGCACGTTCTGCAGCTCCCCAGGCAAAGCACTGCGAGCACGAGCCCCTGGAAGCCCACCCTGCCCATCAGCCTAGCTGGCCTCCCCACATGCCCAGCACAGCTGGACAGCCAGCGCTTCAGAGACCAGGAGCACGCCAGGGCTCAGCCCTGCAGTACTGTCCTGGGGCCAAAATGACCTCTGAGGTCCAATACGTGCCCTCAGGCTGCCCGTTGGTGCTGTCAGCACTTTGTTCCCAGCACCTGCTGCAGGCTGAGACTTCAGTGCCCCGTGATGAGAACCTGCTCACTGCACCACCAGGGTGCCAAAGTCACCAAATAGATCATCTCCAGTGAAAACGCCTGTTCTTCTCCTTTCTTTTCCCCTTCCTCCCCAGTTGGCAGCTCAGCAAGATATATATGCAGATAAAAGCAGCATGTTCTAAAGGGACTAATTTTATAAATAATGCATTATGCTACCACTGGTGCCCTCACTCCTTGTGTTCTTTCCTGAATACCGACTGATTTTGTGCAGCTCACTGTATCAGAGTCTGGGCCAGTCTACTCCTTTATTAAACAGTTCATTAAATAATTAGGTCAAATAGATACTATTAACATAATGGTGCTTGTTTAAGTCCTGTAAGAGAGAAAGGCATTAAGAAATAAAGGGGACAGGTTTCTTCCCAAGCTTTGCTGCCTCCTGGGTGGTAGAGCATGGTCAACACGGCACCTGTCTGCATTTCCACTCCAGGTCAGCCTGGAGTGCCTGCTTGACATCTGTCTGTCATTCCCACTCCCATGCTACAATTTACACCGAGAGTCCAGTTTATGGGCCATGGGGATTGCTCTTCAATCTCTTTACTAGTATGGATCATTTCTAGTGAAGAGAAATAGAAAGTGATCTCTTCAGAAGTACAGCTGGCCGGCAAATGGTGAAATGGTCAAAAGCTGCTAGAGAAGAATATGCCCCTGCTGTTGTGGGCAGCTCTTCACTGAAACATCCACATCCTTGGAGAGCAGGCAGTAAGAGTTACTAAGTCCAGGACACGAAGCTCAGCTTAACAGTTCACATACTTCTCATTTTTTGACTCTTATTGTGGAGCAGCAACAGTACATTACAAAGCTTATTGAGGTAAGATCTTGGATTTTTACCTTATATTATTTTTTAAGTTATGCCACTTAATGGCTACCAAGTACAGAAAGCCACCAGTTAAGTTTCAACCAAAGTCCCCATATAGCTGACCATTAACACACCAGTAGGTGTGTGGACACTGTTCAGCAGCATCAACACCAGCAGCAAAAGAATTATTTGCATGTCAAATTTGCAAATTAAAAACGTGAACAGATGACTACTGAACATCTTGATTCACACTGTGTTTCTCCTGCTTGTCAGTTTCTGGCAGTTATGAATAGTAACTTGAAAAAGTGCTAAAAATAAAACAGATTCAAGCCCTGGCTCAAAATTCCTTCCCCCCCTTCCAATTTGCCTTTGGTACTTTGTTTGGTATTGCTAATAATAAAATCAATATGACTCATAAAACCACTGCTTTTATTTTAAAATAACAAATGTCTTACCTATGAAAAAGGTGCAAACCATAACCTCCAGAACTCATTCTGGCATTCAGTTGAAATGACACAGAGCCACAGCTCCAGCAGCCCGGCTGCAGCAGCCTGCCATGAGCAGGAGGCAGGGGCAGCCCATGGCCACCCACTGCCCACAGGCACCCACCTCCTCCCTGCCCCCAGCTTGGGGACTGGCCCTACCGCTGGTAAGAAAATCACTGGTCAGAAGCACAGATTAATAAATAGGAAGGTCCTTTTCCAAAAGTGACAAATCACAACTAAAGGCTGACTGAGGGAATCCTGAATTAATCTTACTGTTAAAGTGAGTAATAGCATTTATTGCGTGCATTATTTCTAATAAACACAGCAACTTTTTCTGTAAAATGATTAATACCATATTCAGTTTAAAATCTTCTTCAACCATGGCTGTCATAGAAACCAGGATTTTGTTTTCCTCTTACCTTCAGATGTTTGTTTTGGAAAACATATTCCAAAAATCTTGAGTGAGAAGTATTATTTCACCTGGGTTTAAGGAACAAACTGCACTGCATCAACTTGCACATAGCATTAAATAGCACCTGCACCAAAAACATCCAAGGCCAGATTTATAAAAACACTTTGGTGATGGACAGTGTGGATAGAGGTTAAATGAAATTTCCAGAAACTTCTGTGCCCCACACTCACCGTGATTCTCCTAGAAGACAAGAGTCCCATTGCCACTGGAAGTCCCTCTATAAATACTCAAGGGTGGTAACTCTTAAAATCTCACTTCACATCACTATCACAAAACAAGGGCTCTCCAACCCTGTAGTTTAAAGGATCCAAGTGAATGGTGTCATACTGTAAACCCCACTGCAGCTCTGACCACCATGGAACAGTCTCTCTCAATTTCCTCTGTATCTGCACTGCTATCACTGACCATGGCTGTGGCATCTGTTAACAGAAAGAACAAAAAGGCAATGAAGAGAGCTGCTGAACACAAATAGTTAGGTTTTGAGGACCGTGTTTCTGTAGGTGCTTTGCATGTTAATCTCAATTCATCATTAAGGTATGCTTCAAAAGGCATAAATTTATCACTTCTAATATGGCAAGAGACTCATAAAAATTAATCAAACATCTGGTTCTGATCTTAAGACAACCTTTGCTTTGCCTAGCAACTACCATTAACTGTGAAAATTAAAGTATCTTTACAAGAAACGTAACATGAAAATTTATGCCCGTTTAGCTCTATGCCTGAAATTCTGCTGCTAGATGAGTATTTCTGCTTTAATTCCGCAGACAATGGCAGGAAGGAGGCAGATGCTAGTCAGAGCAGGCAATGCATATATTTACACGCACATGCCATAGTAGCAATGGGGTTGGAACGGGTGGCAGGGTTGCTAAACAGGCCATTTAAAATCAAAGAGTTGTGTTCATCCGAGCCAGAAAATAGAAAATACAAAAAAGTTTGGTGTGGAAAACAGCCTATTTATGTTAGACACTTTATGAGAGGTCTTTATGAGAGAAAGATTACTTTGTTCAGAACCAAATGTTCTACACATTAAGCATCCAAACAGCGTAAGAAGAAATATTAGCACACTTTATGGATCCTGCCACGCCGATGAAACCAGCTTATATAAGTTTATTCACGTCATTCATGCTTTATTGTTGACTACTAGCTTCATTTGTCTCTTGTATGAAATAAATCCTCTCATTTTACCTCCAAGAACTCCTAAATTCAGTTTTACCACACGAGCATCTTATAACGGTGAGGTTTCCCCATGCACACAAGCACTGTTGCTTCAGACAGGCCGTGCATTTACTTAGTGAAAGAAAAGCAGTGGATCAATGAGCTCCTTTCCCTTCCTGCCACCTCAGTGAATCTGCCACAGCCTCACAATCAGATTCAGCAGGATGCTGGCAGCTTGGAAGAGGTACAACGAGTGACCAGAGTTTTGCTCAGGGTATGGCAGGACTAGGGCCCAGTACAGTTACTGGGGAGCTGTGCAGCACAGCCTTGTTTTCCCGAGAGCAATAGCAGAGCAGACAGATGTTGGGGCAGGACATGCACAGTGCACGTGCTGTAAGTACAGCAGGTGCTGCTTCTGAAGCTTCCTCCCGGTGTCTGGTGGTTGTGTTCTGACAGACTGATGCCTGCCTTCCACACAACGCACCATAAATGTTAGGAATCCACTTCCCTGCTGTACTAAACAGCCACTACAGATACCACCCACGTGTGCCTCTATTTTAAAGGCTCCATCCAACTGTAGTGTGGATGATAAACTTCTGAATACATTATCAACAACCTTTACTGTAACAGCAGAAGTTACTGAAAACTGAGGCAAAGAAGTCATTGAGTTCCTCAGCTCCATGCACTGTCACAAAATCACCCACTGGATTCAGCAATGAGCCCACATTTTCCTTGCTCAGCCTTTACTGCTAATTTAGCAGTAGAAGTTCATCTTGTCGCCCTTGATGTCCCTTGCAAGTCTCAACTCCAGTTCTGTTTTGGTTTACCTAACATTAACCCATGTTCCTGGCCAACATTTCAAAATTCTCCCTTTGCAGCTTGTCCTCTTTTCCACCCCCTGTACTCTGTGTTTTGTGTCAGAGCTTCATCATACATTGCATCGTTAGCCAAGCCAATCTCTTGATACATCTAAATGTCTTTGTGCATATTGGGATGTGTTACTCTTGCACTTGAAGGATGCTGTTCTGGAAGGTCTTCCAGCTTTCCTGAGCTTTTTGTGCTTCAGAGCTGCCTCCCATGGGCTGCCAGACACCAATTTCCTGAAAAAACTCAGAGCTGCTCACCCCATGTCCGGTGTCTCTAATGGGCTCCTTGCCTTTTTCACTCCCCCCAGGATCTTTTTGGATTGCTTTTCATGCGTTTCTTCTGATGTTCCTAGAGGAATGAATGTTTCATTAAACAAATATGCCACCAGCACAATGAAAAGATGTCACAAGGTTCTTGCCACCATTTACAAACACCAAACTCATTTAAACTCTGTATACAGTGTTTTTTTAAATTTAGGACTAAACTATTCATTGCTCTGTATAGTTTCAAAATTTAAAACTCACAGAACATACAGTATATAAATATATAAAATACTCTTACCTCTTTCACGCCTTGAAAATATTTGAGCACATGATCAGGTAGGTGGTGAGGCCCCTCAGGAGGATAGCACCAACACATCCATCTGGAGCAATCTCTTGATTCTTTCAGTACCACATCTGTGTGCAGACACAGCTCTGCCCCGTACACACTACATACGGTTAAGAGAGCAGTCACGTAACAGGAACAGGACAGTTTTTCTGACTTTTGTATTTCTGTTGTTGTAGCAGAATTAAAAATCTGTAACAAACGAGGATTTTGGGATGTGTTTATACCCTTCCTCTGAACTCAGCAGGAACTTTACAAATGACCTTGAACATGCAAGATGAAGTCTATGACTTTCAAGGACAAGCAAAACAAGGTGAAGATGTGATAATTAGCTCAACTTAGGTACAAAAATGGCTGCAGGAATTAGAAAAGCATAGCTGTAAATATTTGTTTTATAGCCTCAAAATATACAATGAACTAAAAAGGCAAGAAATTAATTTACCACGAACTGCACAATCACCAAAGACTTTTACTGCAAACTGTAAAAGCTACAATAAAAGTAGCAGCGGTTTTACAGCTATTATAAAGTTTGAATTCATGCATATTGCTTCTCCAGTGCCATTAAGAGAATATAATGTAAAATTCACAGTGACTTTGTTTAGTTATGAAAATGATAATTTATACAAATGAAATACAGACAAAAGAGAAAGATATCAAGAGTCTTTAATCTGAATTGATTTCTTTACTTGTCCTGTTATTTCTGCTACTTTATGCTACAGGTTTATGTTGCATTTGTTCAAACAAAAACACTCTTCCCCTCCCCCCCTCCCCCCCCCCAAGATACCACACAAACAGTTTGCATTCTTCTAATCTTTTCATGCAAATGAAGAGATATAGAGAAAACTCGTGAAAATGTTTGAGCTGTAAAGTTTTTAAAAGGAAGATTTCAGATATCTAATTAATTGCAGTGTTTTTCAGAGTCAGATAGTTCAGTCACACTATTCTAAAACCAACTTTTCCCCTCTAAAATTTGACTTTTGCTTTTTTCTTTTCTTTTCAATGTCCATAGCCTAGTTCAATGAGGCTCAGGCTCTAAATTGCTTTTGCACATTAATTTCATAGCAGCTGGATTTGCAGAAGCTTTGATCCTGGTATCTCTTTGGCATCTTTACATGCCCTTATGCTGACTTTTTCCTCCCTCAAAATTCTCATTAAAAAGACAGGATTGAGTTCTATGTGCTTGTTTGTTTGTCCCCCTCTTTATCTAGTTTTGCTCTCAGAAAAGTCAGCAGGCTTGCTGGTTTCAGCTGTACAAGACTAGTTCACATGAAAGAAAGTCGGTGACTTCATTTTACACAAAATTGGAAAAGTAAAGTTAAAACATCCAAATAAGTAGATGACATGATTAGCTAACTTATATTTTTCCTTAGTGTTTAGGCAGAAAAGTTTGCTGTTTCACAACATTAAAAAAAAAGAGTCTCTTAGCCCTAAATTAATAGTAGTTTTGTGGAAAATACATATATAAAAAAATTCTAAAGCAAATCACATACAAAATCACTATGGATTAGTCACACGATGTATTTGTCAGTATGGTATTTTGTCAGTATGGTATATTTCATACATAGGCATATTGTTTTGTAAACTTCGATTTTTGTATTTTACCGCTTTCATGCTTTAAAGTGTGACTGCTGACTGAGAAGAATACAGAAAAATGATTTGTTTCACTATCTAGAGAATCTGGGTACCTGAAGAATGCCATGCTGATAGGTACCGTGCCTCCTGTCTGCACTTCATGGCATACACCTCCCAAGCAAACAACCTGAACGACACAGTGGTCCCAAAGGTTAATAGGGACGGTGACCTCTGCCAAGTGTAATTCGATTAATGTACTGCCGAGATAACAAGAAGATAATCAGACACTAAATTAAAGTGTGGAGCGACGCCTTTACGCTTATCTTTGCTCAGTGAAAACAGAACACAAAAATAAAACAATCCCAACTGAGTTACTCATCTCTGATGCTTTTAAAATGATAAACAGGTTAGAAATGTCTTCCAGAAAAAGAGCTCAAACCAGACATTTTGGCACCCCTTTTGCAAGCTGCAAAATGGGATGCATGTCACTACCCAGCCAACAAATTCATCACCACGCATGCCGCTTTGATTCACCACGTATTTCCAAGGGAGAAGGACCACAAAGAGGCAAGGGAATGTAACGGAGGGGCAGAGAAGCAGTCTCAGGAGATGCGAATCTTACACTGCTCTCTGCCATTTCTTTCCTAGAAATCTAACTTTTTCTTGCTTCATTTCTTCCTTGGCACTCTGGGACTGACACCGCTCTCACCTTCTCTTTTGTTAAATGTTCTGAAACCCCCTGGGAAAAGCAGCACGAAGACACAGCTGAGTGCATTGTGCCGGTAACTGGGGCTTCGAACTGGGCTGGGCCCGAGCAAGCCTTGCCCCCAGGTGGCACCTCCGGAGGTGGCTTTCTGCCTCCTCGGGCTTTCTTTGTGGCGTGCCTTTTTAGAAGGAAAAATACATTTCCTTTTCAAGCGAGACATTTCTCACGAAGGAAACCACAATGTCAAACTTTTCCTGAAAAGACAGGAACACAGCGAGGCATGCTCGGCCACCGCGGTACCAGGACGCCCCTGGAACCAGGCGCGGGCAGCGGAAAGGGGCACTGAGCCCCAAAGGAAACGGGTCTGCTGCAGCAGGGGCAAGCTGCAGAAACATCTGTAAAGGCTGATAATAGATCCGCTTCCTGAAATTCTTCCAGAACTGCTGTGAAAAGCAGGAAGTATGGGCAAGGGAGAGGAAGAAAGTTACAGATGAGAAAAGAAAGCTCTGTTCCCCTCCTTCCATCCCCCAAACTGGCTGGGATTATGGATGCTGCTGGTGTCATTAATGAAGTCTCTATATCCCAGAACTACAAAGGGCCAGCAGGGTTCTTTCTGCCATGAGCCAGTCCTTTGCCTCCAGTTTGGGTCCACGCTCCAAGCAAACGGGGATGAAACACAGCCCCTTCCCATGGGGGCTACATGCCCCAGCAAGCCTGCTCTCCTCCAGCAACCAGCAAGGCTGATCCGGACCCAGGACCTACAAAGCTCTTACCTAGGCTCAGCTTTGGGCTACTGTAACCAAAACTGGCACTTTAGGAACAGCATTTAATTATAAGGAATACCAGCATTTTGAAAGACTGACCCACTAAACCAAAGCTGGCAAAGCCAGCTTCAAAGACGCTTCCTCCTTCCCTCCAAGAAAGCCAAAATTCTCTCCCAGCTCCACAATGTCCCGTGAGAAGGAAGCACAATAGGAAGCAGCACATGGTAGCACCCTGAGACATGGGGCCAAGAGCTTGGCTCTGTCACAGCCGCTGCTCAGCCACACGCCTGTGCCTGGGACCTGCACACCTCGGTACGCTCAGTTAAGATCCTCTACTGCAGGCCAAAACCCTCACATTGATTTGTGTCCAGAAATGAAATAGTAACCAGTGTTGTCTATTAAGCAGAGACAGGCTAATAGCAAGGAAAACAATTAGTAACTATCATGCAAATTCTGAATTGCCTTTTTCTTTTCAGCCACTTTTTTTTTTTGGCATCCATGAAAATTGCTTTTGTTCACAGTAATATTTGGAAAAGAGGTTTTATTTATGCAAATAGATGCATTTCTAAAAAAACAAATTTGCATGTAAATGAGTGTATTTGTGCATCAATTAGTGAATTTGAGTTCTTCTTTGCTGCAAACACACATCCATTTAGATGGTTGTAAATGACTAGTGAGAGGGAAAGAGGAAACATAAATGAGTCAATTTTCCTGAGCACTTGACAGATACGCAAAATGCCTATTGTATGGGAGACAGGGAAACTATACAAATGCATAAAGACAGCAGCACAAAGCAGTGTAGTCAACAGAACTGTAATTCTTGGTCAACCTTTTAAGTCTTCTGAGACACAAAAGAAAAAAATGGTACTCCAAAAAAAAAAACAAAGTTTTTTCTGTCTACATTCTGCAGGCACGCTAATAACACTTCATTGGAAAGGGTATCAAAGACAACTAGATCTTTAAAAACTGACAACAGATGGAAAAGGGATTGCTGGTAAAACCAATCCCTTGATAGGACCCCTACCTGGTGTTAGAAGATAGAACAGTAAATCCAGGTGTGACAACAAGCATAAAAATCACTGAACAGATTGCCTTGACTTAAGAAAGCAAGCTTGAGTAAGGAAGGATGTGAACACTGTCACTAAAAACCAGTGTTTTCCTTTGGACAGAAGGGGAGATGGTGGCAAATCTTTCTGCTCACTTTCCAGGAAGTTCTCTTCAGAAAATGAAGACCTTTGCATGCACTACAATACAGGGAACCCCAGGTTTTGCTGACACATTCATACATTCATTACATGTGGTAACAATTACCTTGCCTATTGTCTTTTGCTAATTTAAGCATATGTTCCCAAAAGCCTTCAATGAAATGGAAAGTTCACAAGACCATCTGTTATTTATTAATTCTTATTTCATCTGTTCTTTCTGGCTACCCGTGCCTAGAACAAGACATCTCTTGCGGACTGGAGTTGGAAAGAAAAGGGAGGGAAGAAACTGCTTGTAGATTCAGCTGACAAGGCTGTAGTCAAGCCAGGCCCAAACAAAAAACTTCCTATTGTGCTCAACACAACGTGTCCATACTAATCCTCAGAGAGGATTATGGCTGTTGTGTAAAAACAGAAGCAGTTTTTCTTCAGGGCAATTTTCACTACCAAAGGGTAGCTAAATCACACTTTTGACACAACCTACAAAAAATGTTCATGTACGATTTTAGTACATCCTGATTTTCCACCTCCCTTTCATTCACATATTACCTTCTGCGTGCTGATAATCCTGTAAATCACTAATGTTTGACTGACAGTAGAGTTCTCCCACCAAGCAGAAATGTGAACATAAAACAGAGCGAGACAACTGGTTTAGACTACAGCTTATTTTTGTCCTGTTTCAAGACCAGTAGTAGGTGCAAGCTGCTGTGAGGAAGACCATAGATATGACTCAGAAGTTTGTCCTTTATAACTTGTAGACACACAGTGCCACTTTGCCAGAGATTAAATGGAACAGTGGAATTCAAACAAAATCTCTGAAACCACAGAAGCAAAAGCAAGACTGACTCCTGAGAAAGCCCATCAAAAGGGGAATGGGCAAACAGAGCACACAGCCATGGTGGAGAAGGGCTAGAAAGCAGATTGCCACGAGTATCATGAGGTCACTGCTACTAAATCACATCAAACCAGAACCATTCAATTCATATATCCCCTTCTCCAGTTTATTTCCCTGAACCAGGACCGCGTACACATACACTGGATGAGTAAACTACTCATGCAATCACAGGTAATAGTAACAGAGTCGCACAAGTATTAAACAACATGGCATGTAACAGGCAGAAATCCTAACTCCTGGTGTGCAAAGTGACTCCGCAAACACCGAGTAACTTGTCAAATCCACAAATCTAACTTCTTTTTTTGGCCTCATTTACATTAGTCCTGCAAACTGCTGAATCTTAAATAAACCTAACAACCTATCTTTTAAAATCCAAATGTGTGAAGATCTCTATCCCATTATGTTAGCCCATCGCTTCATCCAGTGTTATCCAAATCCAGATTCCTTCTTCCATCTGACTGATTTCAGCAGAGATGCTCATCTTCCTCTGAACTGACTGTTCATGCAAACCCAGTCACTGAAAACCAGCTGTAATTCTCTTCACTGATTGCATCATTTCTGCTGTTAATTTTAGCAGGATTTTAGGGTGAGGAGCTCCAGAAGGAAGGATGGGAATGTACTTCATCAGTTTCCTACCTATGGAGGGTCATTAGATTGTCAATTAAACATATGGAAGCATTTATTTACTGAAATAAAGTGTTCTTAATTTTACAGTGGCTTGCTTTTATATACTGCAATTAGACCAAAGTAGCTGGTCTAGCAAATATTCAGGTACTACCCTATTATTTCATCCACTGTCCGAGAAGATTCCCCACACACATACACCCACAAAAAAAGCCATTTCTTTAGACAGTAATATAAAATGCACAGTGGATATTTAAAAAAAAAAAAAAGAAACTGTTCAGGCAATAATATTCTCATCTGATCTTAATAGTGATGTTTATGCAGCATATATAATTAAAAGCATTTTCAGTATCAGCTTAATTAATCTCAGAAGTTCAGTATTCAAAGAGCAAAGGAAATAAGCTTTTGCTACTCATTATATATCATGCAATTATATAATGAAGACATCCAATCATAATTATGTGTCATAATAATAATCCTGTGTCAGAAAAGTTCCATATATCTAGAAGAAATAAAAAAGCATGCCTTAAACAGTTTGCCTCCAGGCCTAAGGGGATGATTTTAGGGGCTCTAACCAGTACTGAAACCTAAGGAGAATGATGATGGGGGGGGAGGGAGGAAGAGGATCTTGCCTCAGGGACAAAATTAAAACCTCATTCCCACTGACACAATTCCCAGGTGGTCCCAGAGCAGCACAGACAGGGGACAGTGACAGACTGAGCTGTGGGGCTGCTCGCAGCTGCTGAATTTCTGTCTGTTTCTCAGCGGGTAGCAGAACAAATAGCACTGCATTTGGGTTCCCCAACAGACAGGATTGGGGGCCAAAAAAAAGGACTAACTTCTTTCTTACTCTCAAGAGAGACCAATTAAATAGAAATAGTACCTAAATGTCTCATCGGATTTAAGAAGCATGCCTGCACTGTTACCTACCTTTAAGCCTTGGTGTGTCCATGGGAGCAGGACCCGAGTCACCCCCCAGTGCCAGCTGGGGACTGGCGCCCACCCCAGGGGCAGCACAGCATGGGTCGCACCTGGGGGAGTGGGCACAGCTCCCCAAGGGGCACTGTGCAGGATCTCCAGAGCAAGTCACCTCCAGAGCTTTTCTCAAGATCCATACCGATAGCAGGTCCTGGGATGCCTGCTCCCATTGCACACAGAAGGATTTTTCTTACAGAGGACTGACAGAGCTCAAATCCATATATTTCCTATATATGATAAATTCATAACAACACTTACATCTCATATTCAAACCTATTCATTTAGAGAACTACAATTATTTCTCATACTCTAATAAAAGCACTGAGGTAATACAGAAGGCAGGCAAACTTTTACTTATCAAAAAATAACATTGTTCTAAAATTATTTATGTAAATAGATTCAGTTGTGCTCAATTAATGCAGCCAAACAGGATTCATCCAAAACAATGCATTTAATTTGTCAACTCAAATAATGATAAATTAGATCTGCTGTAATTCAAAGGAACTCTGTTTCAACTTAGACGTGATTACACACGTGCAACTCTCAGTAAAGCCCACTAATCTGCATAAGCTAATAATAAAAACATAGAAGTCACATCAAAAATGTCAGCATCACAAACTACAAAAGCCCCTCTTGACCATAAATAAGTGAATACTTCTTTAAATAAATAACAACAGTTCACCTTCGATGACAATATTTATTCATCTGACAATAACGATGCTTGCAAAAAGGTTCCAATCTACTTCCCTCCCCCCTGAATGCTCAAACTAATCAAAAGCCAATGAAAGGAAACTCTGGAAGGATGAGCCCAGTGCAGCATGGCACCCTTTAGCAGCCCATGTGGCCAGGAAGGGTGCTGCCTTGCTCTTCCCAGTGCTGGTGCCCATGCCACTGGCATGAAGAACATCCACTACCCCAAGCACCCCGTACACCTTCTTTACAGGACAAGATCTTCAGAGGAAGAATCTGGCTTATTTCAACATTACAGCAGTTTTATTACACCTCCATGGAGGCCATCTACATGTGAAGTTCAGGTTATTCTCATTTCTGATGCCTTCAAGCATGTAATATCGAGCCTTATGCAATATTTAGGTGGCCATCAACCAAGTGTTGTGTGAACAACAAGCAGTCTCACCTCTTCTACTGGAAAGGAAGGAAAACTTCCCATTTCAATGTATAAGTTTTTTTTTTTTTTTACAGCAACAATTCATACTCATGACATAATTCAGAAAGGCTGAAATTCATGAATTAATCATCAAATGATGAAGCAGAACTTAAAGCAGTAAGAATAACACATCAAAATAGAACATTAAGTAATTTTGACAACCATCCTGCTTAATTATTTATCTTAACAGCTATAGCATACTGACCTACTGCAGCATATTTAGTGAACAAAAGACTAAAACATGCTACAGTTTTTATATATTAATTGCATGTTGGAAAATGAGAAGAGGCTGCTAACCATTATATTGGGCCAGATATCATAAAGCGTAGTAAACAGAGGACTAAGATAGCCGGGTGTTTTGTTGTTAATTATGCACAGAAGATGATCTTGAATGCAGGTTACTACTAAAACATGGAGTCCTGTAATTATCCACACAATTATCCAACCATTTAACTGTTTGCCTGCTGCTAACCAGCCAGCAGCACGCACCTGCAGGGAGTCCATAGGCCGCCTTTCCTGCCATTCTGCTCTGACTTCTCCCCGAAGCAGTGCTGAAGAGCACCCTGTCCAGTTACCAGGATAGAGCATTAACATTTTCTAAGTTTATATATTTGAGCCAATACTCCAAGGCACCTCAGAAATTCGTAGGCAAAGCCTTTCAAGCCTACTGCCGGGCTTCAACAGCAGGGTTTGCATCTAGGAGGCTGCGCAAGCTCACTGCTCAGGACAGAGGCAGCTTGGTGTGGCTATGGGAAGTCAAAACCATTATTATAAAAACAAGCAAAATGTACTAAGTAACAGGATGGCCAGCAAGACAGCAAACACCCAATCCCCCTTTACTCATTCTTATACAGTTCACCTTTGTAATTAGCGCATTATTCACTCAGAAGAAGAAAAAAAAACAAACAAACAGAATGTGCCATTTCATAAAAAAGTTGTATTAACTGTGGCAGTAAAACAAGCAGAATTCATCCTTCCTTGAAAACACAGCGTGATAGTGACTTTTGCTAAAAAGAAGCCATTAAGAAAGTCATAATCATCGGATTTTATGAATTCACGCAGAGAGAAAATCCCTTTGGTTTGTCTCCATTACAACACCCTTCGCGCTGCTTTACGCAGTGCCTCGCCATTCAGAACCCTGCTACGGCAAGGGACTGAAACGGGAGGCAAAGAAAAAAAGGTCATTAACATTTAGCTGCCTGTAGCTAAACAGCCTCTTAGAAGTATCCCTAAATTTCAGGCAGTACTAACTGTTGCCATGATCACAGCATGCAGAAGGTACATTAGATAAATAAAATTAATTAACCTCGGCCTTGGGATTCCTAACTATGCATAGCATCTGGCAAAACTGTTACTCATAAGCTCTCTCTAAACCATTTTAAATCTTTCAGGGCACTTAGCTAGGCTAAAGCTGAAGGTTGCTTTTGCCCAAGATTGCTACACCCCTTCAGCATTAAAAAAAATATATACATATATATATATATATACACGTTTTTTACTGCAAAGAAAGCACAGAAACTATCAGTGTCCACAGGCAGTCTCTAGGGTGATAAATGAGCTATTTCAGTATTGTACTGCATGTACTGTACGAATGACAAGCTCAGTACTCCCACACACATTTCTGTCTAATACATTGATGCCTAAAAGATTTTTCTAGTCACCAGGAACTCTTTCCTTTCTTGCTATGAAATTCCAGGAGTCATCTCACCATTACTGGCTGAACATAGGCTTTGCTCCTGCTGTACACATTCCTATACTTACCCAGAAAAACAAATGCCAATCTACACAGCCTGTGTGGAAGCAGCAAAATCCCACCTGCATTGCAGGGAATTTCCATCCCCCCTGTGCAAGGCTGACAGAATGCCCTCCAATGCCCACAGGTGAGACCTGCTGCCTTTCCTTCTGCAGCATTTACTGTGTGGAGCCCCCACACCTCTAACCCATCCTGTCCTGGCAAGGACTATTGATGACTGAGGAAAAGAAGTAAGTCAGAGCCTTCCAGCAAGCTGCAACCATCCCTTTGGGAGCTGGGAGCCTGCTGTGGGTATGGCTGGGCACAGGAAGCTCTGCAGATGCCCCATGTGCTATTGCACTGAGCCCAGTCCTCACTCCCAGCCTTACTGCCTCCCACACCCTCAGCTTCATTATCCCTACAGCACCACCATAACCCCAGGGCTGGTTGTGCCTAATCCCACAACACAGCAGTGATGATTCCATTTGGGTTTGCAGCAGCTAACACAGGACTTCCCAAAGTGCTGCATCTTCCCCAGGGGGATGCAGTTGTATTGCTGCAGCAGGTCTCTGGCTGCTCAGCAGTCCCCCCCTCTCCTCTCCTGCAAGACCTGCCTGATTCAGCAGAGACCTTATGAGCACTCAGGTGGGAAGTACCAATCTTACAGACTGCATTTCACCTGGCTCTGGTTCCACCTGATAGTACTTAAGTGTGTGAGGCACAATCCTGCTTCTAAGATGTGCCACATCTGCACTAGGGTATGTTTCTTCTGGGTGAGGTATTCTGATTAGCTGTACTGTGCTGTTCTTCGTATCAAGCATTTAAAAGGCCAGCAAGCACAGCACATACGTGTGCTATTAGAATTGTGATCTGCTGCGAGGCACGTTGCTATTTGACTTTAGCATACATTATAATATATAACCTTCCTTTACGTGCACGCTATTTCTTGAGTCAAAACAGAAATAGATTACTCTTCCAAGACTTCCTTGCTATCACTAAATCCACTTGCACATCTTGGAGTGGGAGTAGCACGGGGGAGGAACACGATGCAGTGCCATCTGAGGAGAGAGCTACTCCGATGTGCAGTAAGGGAGAAGATGGGAAAGAGGCCAAACAACAAAATATTCATTTAAATGCCAAAACCAGCCTTCATCAAACACCTTTTTTGCCCAACAATTTGCTACACTTGCTGAAATTTTAGTGTATCCAAGTCTGCGTTGATGCAAGGAAGTCCTGAGCAGGGACACGAGCCCCCAGCTTCTCTCCCACTAAGGCATTGCTGTGAGCAGGCTGTTGGTGCAGCCTGCTGCTGGAGGGGCATGGGGGGCACCAACCATGACAGGCCTGAAGGGCAAGGACGCCGTAACACAGGCTCCCCTAGAAAAATCACACAAATACTTTACTAAGCTAGTTCCATGAATTTCCAGGAGGACAGACTCACTTTACAATTTTAGCACCAAAATCCATAAAATGACTGTTGTTGCTATGAAGACATTTGCAAAAGCCGTTTGTCCAAAGTTTCCTAGTCATCAACAGAATGCTGGGCTTGGGTTTCGGAGCCATTTTTTGGGGGATTCCCCAAGCTCCTCCTGTTCCCATCTGAATAATTTAGTCCACCGGTTTCAGAGATCCTGAATGCCTCAGAATGAAACCCTGGTTGTGACTGACTGAAACCAATGCTCTGAAGGTAAATAACACTGCACTGCTTATCTGACTCCTGCGGAGCCTCTCCTCAGCTTCCACTCCCTTGAGGAGCAGTACGGACACCAGACAGACCCCCCCAGCTCGGGAGCAGCACGCCTTACCAAGGAAACACCGTCCCCTTCTCTGGTATCTGCAGCCTCACTGACCATGAATTAGATAACAGATACTGACGTTGTATTTATACCATGTATCAGGCATGTGTTAGCACAGAAAGGGAAATACATTTCTGCACATTTTCTTGTGATCCAAAGAGTCAAGGAGAGGCAGAACTGCTCCAAACTCCAAATGTTTCTTGGAAGAAGCAGCTTCAGGGAAACTGCTATGTTCACTTTTGATTCCCTGGCTAAAATCTGTCCTTTACTAAAAGTCCTACTGGAAGTCTCAGGAGAATAAAGGACAATACTGAGAAGAGATCCCGCATTTATGTAAAAGTTAGAGGTGCTGCCAGCACGAGTATGTCAATACTCATGATCAAAGAATTAAAAATAGCAACATAAAATGGGAATGCTTTCTCTCCCCTTTTCTTTCTACTTAATTTCTTTTTTCTAAATGTACTTTACACATTGTTAGTTAGGTATACTATGTGTGGGATGTATTATTGAGGTTGCCATGGTTTTTCATTTTTAATAAGCTTTGAGACTTTATAATCTAACCAAGTACATTCATAATTACTACATCTCTTATTTCTCCCTACCCTCTCCCTCCAAAGCCCTTCAAAAATTACTAGTGGTAAAGCTACTGATTTGAAAGACAATAAAACATCAAAGTAAAAGCCCACCCTCAAGGAGCTGGCAAACAACAGCTTAGGAAAGTAATAGGAGAAAATTACCAGCACTGAACACCGGGATATATCCCTGTCCTTGTGCCTGTTGTTAACATCTAAAACCAGGATGACATTTTGCACTGTGAGATGCAAAATTCCCCTGCACGCACAGAAAGGTGAGGAGTGTTTGCCACCAGAGCAAACCAGGCACCTGCGGCAGCTCTCCCTGATGGGTGATGCCTCCGCTCATAGCCTCGACTGGGCAAAGCCATGGAGCCACTGCCTGATGTTAACAGCAAGAACCTGAGTGGGACAACTCCTGCTGTTGATGCCTGTTCCATCTGCTGAAAGCTCACGTCGAGCTCTAATGCTTTCAATAGCATTGCCCATCTGCATTTTCTTACACTTGGAAGGAATACGAAGAAAAGAAAATCCAGCTCATGGCATCTTACTGACGTGCGCATGGTAAAGAGGGTTATGTTTTCCAGGGCCACAGCATAAATCTCAGTTAACAACATAGGTAATGGGGATGTTATAGCTTTTATTGATTATCCCTCTGTGCGCTGGCTGGTAAAAGAGACCCTGAGAAACCCCCTTTGCCAGTACAAGTAAATGACATTTTCTTGACAACAGGATATTGTTGGGCCAACCACATTCACACAGATTTTTTTATTTCTTTTTTCCTGAAGGCACTGAAATTTTGGCTTCTACTGCAGAACAGGCACTTTGGAGAAGAGTATGCGTTACTGGTGTGCAGACCCTTTTTTTCCTATGCTAAACTCAACCCATTTGGTTTTGCTCTTACCTAGCACAGGCCCACGGCAACCACATACCAGGAAACCCCATCTTGATTTCCGCTTGCTGCTTGGCTTGGGGAGAACCTGCAGGCAGCCTCAACACCAGCACATGTCAGCCCGTGTACCTCCTGTAACATCCAGGAGAGCAGCAGAGCCCCAGAAACTCAGCCTTGCTCTTTTGGGCAGTGTGTGTGCAGCTGCAGGCCAGTGATGGCCGCACTCTCCTGGGACTCATCCTGCTCCACGCAGGGCGATGTCAGCAACCACCACACGGTGCTGTGCAGCACAGGCAAACTGAGGCTTCACGGGGTCTTGTATCTTAATCAAATCTGGGTGTTTTTCTACAAAGACAGAGTACAGCACATCCTTGACTACAGGAATTTCTCAAACTAATGGAAAGTTCCTGCTCCAAAGCATGAAAATGCTCAGTAGAACTATTGTAATGTTTCTTTTAATGTGGGCAACAGAAATAGTTTCTTTTCTAGTCTGCAGCTCATTGATGGCTGAGTATAATGCTAGTATTAGACATATGTGAAGGCTCTTGTGAAATACTTTATTATCCAGTCCTCAGATCGACGCTGTAAGATAGAGCATGTCAGCTTGCCTGGCACTAACCTGACATTCAAGTCCATGCAAGAATCAGAAGGAAACCACTTTTTTCTCTTAACAGCAGAAACCACTTTTTCTAAATGTTAAATTTTATCTTCAAAGTATTGTTAAAGGAAAGCATGAAAAAAATCACAGTAAGCACAAAATAAAAAGAAAAAAAAGAAATTGCATGGTCTGATCGTCTGATTCAGCATCATATGATTTTTAAATAACTACTGCATTCTTTGGGTGATGGCATGGCACATCAAAGAGTTGAAGAATAAACTGGTATTTAGACTAAAATGTAAGACTACCCACATCACATTCACACAGACATTTTTCCCCTGAAAGCACTGAAAATAACATCTTGAGTAGGGTTAGTTTTTTTACACTGCTCTTTCTATAGAGAGTTTGAAACACTTTTCTACTATTTCTGACGCCAAGGATTCTCACATGTTCCTGCCACAGCAGCAGGATGGCCTTTAAGACAGCCAGCCAATATGGGAACGTTCTTTACATACTTCACATCAACATCATAGCAGTTCTGTTTGAACTTTGCATTAAACCCTTTTTAATTTTTATTTTTTGACAGTGGTATCTGTTACTCTACCTAATTTTGGATTACTTTAAAATTCAAGATCACGCTAAGGTTTCCTCCCAGAGGAATGAAAGGTTCTGCCTCTCCCTGCCCAGTGCAATGTTCTGACAACACTGAATTCTGAATGGCTTTGAGGAGAGCACCTGGTTGGATACAAAAGAAGTGTTACCCCAGTGCTATTCTTTGTAACCAATTCTGCTTTAGTTAACACAGTTTGTGCCATTCACGTTTCGTAACTGGAGAGACATGTTTTATGTTCCTGCCATTCATACTCATTTTCATTCATAAATTTATTGGAAAACTTCTCTCTGACCTTACCAACTGCTTTCTCAGAGACCAGACTAAATTGTAATTGACCTTTCCACCAGCCAGTTCCACCTCAATTTTAAGGATTTCCTCTTCATTTCCTCAGGATGCTTAGGGCTTTCCAAAACACTATGCTAGCAAAGGAAGTGTCCTGCATTTTCTTTTACTGTTCATCCACATGCTGCTAAAAATAACATGACTAACTCAGTGGTTTCGGTTCTCTCCAACACTCTTGTATATCCCTCAATCATTTCCTACTGCATAACTATCATGTTCCTTTGACTTTTCCAATTTTAATACAGCACACCATCAATATTGTTTGTTTTTTTTTTAATTGTTTCTTCACATAGCCATGATGTTAAGTACATGAAGTCCAGAAATTTAATCAATTGTCAGCAACAGACTCACACAAACTATGTTTTACAGCATGAATTGCTATCACTTACGAGTCTTAAGATGAGATAAAATTGGAATTTCTCCTGTAAAATCTAAGCAATTATAAAACAAGTCACTCATCAGAACAAAATTATACATGATAGTACCAGTTTACCAAACAAATGATTTTACTTTCTGAAGACAAAATGGAAAAGGAGCTATCCAAACTTTTTCAACAACAAGAGTAGAGTTCTCTTTTTTGTCCCACTTCAGGTTGGCTCTTAAGGCAAGTCTTTGAAACTCTGCTTCCACTGCACTTGGAAAAAATTCCTTGCAGCCCTGGATGCCCCCTCCTTCCCTCAGGGGATTTACCTCAGCAGCAGGGAATTCTGCCTCACAGAGAAGAAGGAATTGATTTAGCAGTGCCAACTGAGTAATCTGTCTTGTTGACACCAAACATCACTGTTTTTCTTCTTTGTCAAATGTGCTTTGACGTGCACAGCTCAAGTTCACTAGGACAAACTACATCTTAAGTCCCTACCTGTAAAAATTTGTTTTCATCAGAAAACAAAGAGGTTTGTCACCACACTGGATGTAAGCTGTGTTTCTGACAGGGGGGGTTACACAGGTCTAGAGCACTGCAGAAACCTGTCCAAAATCAGGAGGCTGTGCTGCAGGCAGGTGAAGCACTGCTGGGGGGCCCTGGAGAGCAAGCACGAGCTCTGCCCCACTTGCTGTAGGGAAGCGTCTGTGCCTTAGGCCCGAGTCTGATGCAGACCCAAATATATACTGCCCACATAAATACACCAAGGATGGAAATTCTGCGTTCCCCTGTGAGGCATTAAGGTCCTCACCCTTTTTATAGCGGCTACACTCAAACTTTCCACTTCATTTTATCATTGGAAAAATGTCACAGATCTATGTGCCTCTCTCCAGTTTTTAAACATCAGTGGCTTTGAACACTGTGGTCTTCCATCCGCTTCAACAAAATCTGCAGCAGAGCCTCATAAGCCACGTACAGTACTGTTTCAGTTAAAGTCACCGACATGCATCAACAGTCAGGAGACACCTAGAAATAGCCCAGGCAGAGCAGCACAGAACAATACAGGAGCGATTAGTAATCGCTGTCTGAGATGACGAGGAAGTCAGTCTTTTCAAGTATGTCTATAATGATTTTGTCACTTAATATGATCACGGAATCTGCCATGGCATACATTGCCTCGACTCATGAGCTAATCTCTCTCACAGTCCTGAACGTGTGGGAGACAGGGAGACAAGGAGAGCCATAAAAACTCCACTGGTGGAACGAGCACACTTCCCAGTATTTTCACTCCAGCACTGTTTGTGTGCTTCTGTCAAAAGTTAAAATTATCATGGTCAAAAATCGGGAAAAAGGCAAAAAAAAATAAATAATAAATAAATAAAAATAAAAAGCAGAACTTCCTCAAGCTTTATGAGATAAGGTATGTTCCTTTTTCAGAATTAGAACTTGGAAAGAGTTGGTATATTGGCACGACAAATATTTAATGTATTTTGCTGAGGAATGTGAGCGCTCAGACTGCATAAATCACAATAAACAAAGAAAATATTAAATCTCCATTTGTGCAGTGCACTTCTTTTGTGCAAGCCACAAGTCCATAGAACGTACCGACCTTTTCTAACACACCATTCTGCCTGTTCTTCACCCGTTTCAGAGCAGTGGCTGAATACAAACTCACTGCTGTCATTCAGCAGCCGCACGCACGCAGCCCGCAGACGGGCGCCATCCTGGCGGGGCTGGTGGCACTGCTGCCTGCACATGAGGGGGAAAGAGAAAAAATAAGCCAAGGAGAGAAAACCATTCAATTGCTGGTTTTCTTGTTGTTTAGTTTAGAAGACTCAGTTAAAACTGGGAGAGTCTGCACATATTCCCCACAGTTGGGGAATTAAGAGCTACAAGGAGAGTTCAGGTTTCAGGAGGAACATGACTCCTGCCCTCCTAAAATTGAGATAAGTTTTTTTTTACTTTAATGTTGCTGAATTTGACTCAGACCCTTTTGTAAAGCATGAGTGTGGGAAAAGGATCTCCATCCCTTTCCTGGGCTTCAGGGCAGGATCTCAGAACATGAACAGATTCAACTCTGTGATGTTTCTTTCCACATTCTTCTTTACTGAGTATTTTCTTATCCCAAGAATAAATGTAATTAATTAGACATTGAGCCATAGAGTAAAACAAATTTTAATTGATGTGGGAAAACAAAAAGATTAAAAAAAAATAAAATAAAATAAATTAATTTCTCTGTTATTGCTTCAGAATGTGTAATAACTGGTATTCAAGCAAACTATAGTATCTTTCATCTGGAAGACATTCCAGGCCAATACATCTGTGGTTTATTCTTTTGTTTGCAGATACTCAGTGGCTTGTTACGATCATAATTGGATCATAACACTTTCTAATTCTTTGGATGGTGATTCATCAAATCTCAGAACTGCTACCACCTCCTCCCTGAGGCACATGGACTGGTCTACATAGTAAGCAAGAAAGAAACTAAGAGCTATTTTGGAGCAGAGTAGTATTTGGTTTACACCTAATGCAAATATTTAACAACCTATTCCCTCTTTGCTCTGCAACAACAACTGCTCTTTCTACTTAGAAAGAAATTCAGACCTGTGAAATACGCTTAGGATTCTTTAAAATTGGGTTTCTCTGCAACTCGGCCGGGAGGCACAGTATCACACTGTGTAACAGTCCTGCCTAAGGTCCAGTTCCTCATTGTGAAAACATAACAATATGAGAAGGGAACGTCTACAAAATGTATTAATTTGTGTTATGATTCTGAGTATTGATTAATTACATTTTGGTGTATCTCACCCACAGAACAACATGACACTGATTTTGTTTTAAATTAAAGACTTGGCATCTAATAAAATCTCTTCCTAGAAGGAAATTCAGTGGTAACAAATATCAGGGGTATTGGCCTTCCCCACTCCCCACGTATGCCAGCCTTTCTCTCACTCATTTTCTGTCTTTTACCTTTATTGGCAGTGGTGAAGTGAAGCAGTTTTAGCATGACTGCAGAAAACCAAGCAGAAGGAAAGCAGCTCACCACAATGGCAAAACTAAGAGAGAATAGCTTTGAGGTTTTCATTTTAGCCTTTCTGAGCACGAAAAGTCAAAATATTTGCAGTTGGGTCTGATGGCTCAGAAAGCCTAATATCAGTACGTTAGATGGTCCAACTTGCATGTGTTCGCTGGTTTTCTTTTGCTTTATATTTTTCAGGCCAAGAGGGCAAAAGAGGGTAAGATGTAAGACAGAGCCATGCTGGATGTATGTTGTTCCCTTCAGTAACGTAAGCATTAAAGCATTGCGACACCAGCAGCACCGCCAATTAAGTCCCAGCAAACTGTGGAGGACACAACATGTATGAAGGCTGAGTTCTGCTCCAGCTTTCTTCAAGACCGATACATCCCGGTGGCTTTGTCTCAGCAACCTTGCCCAGCCATGTGTTCCTGCCAGTCCTGCAATTCTCCTCAACAAGGAAGGCTTGTCTACAGAGCCAAACGACTGTAAAATAAGCTAAGGGCATGGATTTCAAGGCTAGCAGGTGTTTTGGTCTCAGATTTGGTTCAAACCATGAAGACTTGTTCAGACCATGAAGAAGTTCCCTCAGCATGGAAAAAAGCACATCTACGTGACAGCCAGCACATTTGGATAGAAGTTGGAGAATGAAGAATCCCACTGGCTTGTCAAGACATTGCAGGTACCAACACCACGGAGCTGCTTTAACAGACACGCCTGCTTGGCACAGGTCCTTGCAATGGACAGATTTTGATTCTCATTACTCACCTGGATTAAATCAACACACAGAGTTGAAAGCCAAAGCTATACACACAATGATTAAATAATAGACTCTTCTCTACTGACCTGCACACCAAATAATCATCTAGTGTTAGTGTGGATAAGCCAGTTTTATGAAAATTATAAATGATGGCCTTTGACATTTTCTCAATGATACGAAGCTTTTCTGGACACCTAGCTGCAAAGCCAAAATGGCTAATGATTGAGAGAAAATAGGAAAGGCCATATTCTCCATGTTTTTAATACCAGACGTGAATGTCTTGCAATATAATATGCCACCTCCAGAATCTGCTGCCATGGGCTGACATTACCTTTCTAAGAGTGACAGGCATGCTGAGAACATTACCTGTCATAATACTGACTGCAGAATAACCAGAAGGAACTGCTACATGGGAATAATTTAGCACTCTTAAGAGTCTCCATAAAAAGGAAGCCCCACTTTGCTTCACATAATGCACAAGTAATCTTACAGCTTCCCAAAGTACATTTCTCAGAGAGGTCTGAACTCATCTGCAAGGGTCTGTTTATCCTCAGAACCCAAGCCTCCACGTATGTTTAGGTCCCTGAGAATGGAGAGAACTTCTGAATCCTGACAGAACTCTTAAAAATGAAACCACTTTATCTCTTTCCCTACTTCTCGCTGCACAAAAATGTTTTTTTTTTTTTTTTTTCCTTCCACTGTGACCACCCAGCTACTCAGCAAAGGCAGGCATGGTCACATACAGCTGGAGTTTGAGAAGAGGGTACTTGGTCACAATGCAAGAATTTGCAGCATACAAAATGAATCAGTTACATTATTCAGTCATTCATGTGAAATAAGATTTAGGTCAACTCCCTGAGCTGCACAGAAACGTTAACCCCGGACAGTGGATGCACACAAATATGGGAGTAATTGTCCTTCGGCATAACACACAGCGTCCCAGAACTGTGCTGCTTCTCCAGCACACCAGGTGGAAAGCAGGCAGCATGAGCTCCTTATCAGAACAAACCCTCCTGCAGCGAGGAGGAAAGCGAGTGCTTCGCAGTGACACAAGCTCGTCGGGTGCTTGAGCGTAGCCATGGAAACACCCATCTCTCAGAAACACTACTACGCATCTACACGCTTTTGGATTTTACATTCTGTGTAAAACATGAACAGAACTGAGAGCACTGGAATATTTGCTCCATTAATCGGGTCCTACTTCAGCCAGGAAAGTGCATTTCAAGGCAGAAAAGCTCCCTCTATACCTACTCTCTAAACCAAATCCCTCCAAAGTATGCAGCTGTAATTTCTGGATTACTCTATTCTTTGCCAACAGTATTTATTGTTCTGCAACATGGATATAAGCCCCGCAGGACTGCAAATATTTTGAATGCACTGTACAGTACCATTTACTAACATCTGAGTGGCAAATAAACCATCATGTAGAAAAATAGGATGGAAAGTGTTTGACTATACCAACATCATTATTATTACTATTATTATTGTTGTTGTTGTTGTTATTAAAACTATGCTGTATAGCATTTCTCAGGAAATCTGGCAGGATTAATAACTTTTTAATCCTGATTTAATCAGAGGCTCCTTTAAAGAAAAAAATAATATCATATTTCTCTATTTTTTGGCTCTGCAAAAAGAAACAGAAATCTGAAATTCCAATGGAAGTATAAGCCTCACGATACTTGACTTGCTATTCTTAGATAATCTGCATGATTTCTTTTAATAGCATATCAGCCCACAAAGATCTGCGTGCCTCTGACTGAAAACCAATGTCATAAACAATAACCTCTGAAAGTTATTGTACCAAGATATTACTGAATGAACAAAACTGGGGTGCTGTTCCATTGAAACAAAGCAGTGCGATTTCATTATAGTGTCATTACGACATTCAGTAATTGCACAAGGAGAAAATTAAACGAGTGCTGCTTCTGAAGCAACTGACCTCTGTGCTGCCTTCTGTTCTCTTCAAACAGCAAAGTGATTGTCCTAAAGCCAGCGTTTTAAACCCAGCTCCTTCCCAACAGTCATTTTGCTTCTTCACTATATGGCATTCAATGGCAAAAGCATTCTCACAAGACTCCACTTCTGTTACATGCTTCACAATGTATCAAAACTCTACCTATTTTAAAGTAGAAAGTAGATTGATTATGGTTTAAAGACTTTAAAAAAAAATACAGTACATATGAAATTGTATTTTAAGGAACTTCCTTTCCTTAGCTTCATTTTTGTGCTGCTTTTTATAATTCAAGTTCCGCTGCAGGTCCAGAAAATGGCAGACAAATCCTTGGAAGCAATGCATGCAATAAGGAGCTTTTATTGCTTTTTACAAAATAAAACAAAGCAACAAAACACACTAAAATATTTCTAGTGGTATATTTGAAAGGACTGGGGCAGCAGTCTCTTGGAACCAGGTAAAAGCACTGAACATCTACCAACCCCTTTTTGGCACCTTTGAAATCTCATTCATGTTGCCCCTCATGGAAAAAAGAGACTGAATTAATTGCTATTTTTTTGTTGTTGTTGTTGTTATTTTGTGTAAGATTTGGTGCTTTTTGTGTTTATATTGGCAAAAGAAAAAATAGGTAAAAGCTTCTTCTGTTTGAGGGAAAACAAATGAAATCTTGGTAATCATAAAGAAACTGAAGAGCTTGTAAAATTCTACCTGCCCTCTTCACATACTCTCCTGGCACAGACTTGCACAAAGAGAAGCTAATAGATGAACATTACTGTTGTATCTCAGGCAAGTACCCAGCAGAATGGCTAACCAGCATCTTACCTGCAAAGTAGCAGAATCTGCATTTCTTATCAAAAAAGCACAAAGTTAATATTTCCCTTTCTTCATCTCTTTTTAAGATCTCTAATTATCACTGTTATGCTCAGAATTTCATTAAAAGGGAGGGGAAAAAATATTAAGTTATGAATCGGAGGTCTGAAAAGTGAAGGCTTAAACTTGAGAATGCTTCCATCTTTCAGAGGTGCATAAAGAATAATAGCAATATAGAAAGACAAACCGAGAATATATAAAAGGAAATGGAAGAGAATAATTCACAAGATTTGGAAATTTATTTTAATTACAGAGACCATATTTACAAGTGAAATTGACAGTGCATTCAGGGTAGAATCAAAATAAAAAGAGCCAGGCAGCCTGAGGTCTGACAGGCTCTCAAATAGCTCAGGCTGTTACGCAGAAAGCAGTGAATATTTCACGTTGTTTATTTTGAGTGGTTTTACTCAGGAGTCAGGTCTTCCTGGCCAATACAAAACAGAATCATCACCAAGTCACAAAAACAGTCTGTGTGATGATGAACACTCCTGAGGAGCCGGACGAAGTCCTGTTGACCTGAGAGCCCCGTTACCGTGAGCAGGCTGCAGGCTGCCAGCCCCGGTGCGCACCCTCACCTTCCACGTACCTGCTCCATAAGAAAGCTACATGGGAGCAATGGGTTTGCTCACAGCTTCAGAGTGCTTGCTAGGACTCAGGGCAAATATCAACTTTTGAACCTTAGATATTGTCAATAAGCAGTTGTCAAATCATTCGTTTGCAAAAAGAAAAGAAAAACAAAAAGACAAAAATCTAAAATGCTTCACATTCTGATTAAAATGATGAAAAGATGAAGCATGATCAAAATGTTTATGTCCTCTACCCTATGGACAGCCAGATTGCGTGTGATCATCCTTGAAGGGGCTGAGAATGGTGCTTTTGTACAGCTGTTCTCTTCTCTACTGAGCCCCTTAAGAAATACCACCAGACATGGATGTTTGCCTTGCTGTGCGTGGTGAAATTTCATTCATACTCTTCCACAAACAACAACAAATTACCAGTGCATTTCCAGCCCACAAAATCACCTTAGCAACTCCTGCAAAACATCTTTTAGAGATAAGTCACATGGAGATTTGCAAAGCCTCCAAGAGAAAAATATCACCTCCAGTAAAAAAGTAAAATAAAATAGCTTTTTGCTTTGCTAAAGAGAACATTGCAATCCCTAAAACACATGTATACGTGTTTTGAGAAGCAACTGTTTTTAATGTAAAGGAAACACTTTTTTAATGTAAGGGAAACACTTGTTTTCAGAGTAAAAATTTCATAGGAAGAGTTTTAGTGATAAAATTTTAAACTCAACTACAGTTAATCAAGTTTTTAACTCTGAAAATCCTTCATCCACTTGGCAGCTGCACTGCCAGAATATCAGCAGATATAATGCAACACAAAGCAACAAGGTTGGGTATGAAAGAGGCAGAGAATTTTTAGGATGTTCACGAAAGCATTTATATATTAATGCCTACCATATCCCCTAAGCCAGGCTGAGTTTTAGCTCTTTGATCACAACTTCCTTAGCCCCTCTAAATGAAAAGGAGCAAGTCTGTGGGTCACTTAAAAAATGGTAAGGTCAGCTTTATAACAAAATAATTAATTTCCAGTTCTCCGAAAGCCTTGAATATTTTCTTAAATATGTACAACTTGTGAGATAAACTAGGGTTTAATCATCTCTGAAATGGAATTCCTGAAAGGTGCACTTACAGGAAGCTAAAGAGATGTGATAATTATACATGAGACTGTGCTCCATTTGCAAATCACATTCATTTGCTGCAACATTACATACAAGATACTTTGAAAAGATGATGTAGGCTAGTCCGATAGATGTTTCAATTACAGATCTAATTAAAAGACTGTTTCTGCAAAGTTCTGAGCAGTACTTTGAAGTCGGAAGGATGAAAGGGTGTTCAGTGTCTGCCAGCCCCAGGGCTCTGTCATAAAGCAGCAAAATGCCCAATTACTTATTGACCAAGGCTAGAGCCTACTACAGGGATTCCACAGTTCTAATCGAAAGGTCCATTGCCCACTCTTCCTAGCTTATGCTCAGTCATGGAACACCACTTAATAGAAATTTTGAACCTGGATAAAAAAAGATGAGTTCAAGGATGGTTAAAACAGGCTCTAGGAAAACAAACAAACAAACAAACCAAAAAGAAACAATCTGCAAAAACCTGGAAAACTTTTCTACCAGCACAGACCAGAAGAGTCGAGTTAACGTTTCCCCTTGCCTAAATAACTGTGCTTTTTATTTTTTTTATTTTTTATATATATATATCTCAGAGTTGAACAGGAATAAGCTACCCCTCTGTAATTTCTGTTTATTAACTGCTGAGAGCTTGTTTGAAGCGCTGGTGTTCTGCACACAAACCCCACGTCCCCCTGCACAGACTTGGTGCTGTGCTGGCTGGGCCCAGCATGCAGCTCATTCACTCCAGCACTGCTGAGCACGATCACTGGTTTCTGAACACTGATGGAGACAGATCTCTCTTTGAATAAGGACACATTTCTTGTGAGTCAAGACTACCCAAGTGCTTGAATTCCCTCCCCCATCTTCTTTTTTCCTACATTCTGGAATGCAGAAATGCATCATAATTGCGCTTGAAGCAGGAGGGAACACAAACAGGAAGAGTTGGTCTCTCCTTCCTCTTTCTGTTCCTTTGTTTGCTGAGCATGATCCAGTGAACGAATGTTGCCACAAAAGACTCGCTGTTACCAACATGCAATTAAAGCCTTCACCAGAAAAATATTCAGATTGTATTCAGACATTAATGCTTCAGAAATAAAATCTTTGCTATGTGCTCTTGATGCTTAACCATCTTGTAATTTTATTCCTTTGTGCATAAGACAGATAAGAATTTGGGAAGAGGGTAATTTTATTTTAGTAAATAAGTGATATTCAGTACAATAGTTGTATAAATATAATAGATCATAGTTCAGCACAGCTTTTGTTGTGGAAAGTCTACTGCAAACATGAAAAATTAAGTGCTGCTTAAGGTTGTTGATGAAAAGCACAGGTGTTACACTCATTGAATGTCGTTATATTAGTGGTGGTTTTTCATGCTTCTGAGCATCTATTAAGAACTTTCACATTTAGGTTTGGGCTGTAAGTGTTTCTAGAAACTATTCGAACACTACAGTACTGTGGTGATGCACAACCAAATAAAACCAACCAACCAACCAACCAATATACCCACTCCAGAACAAGAAGTTATCTTCCTTCCCCTTCAACTTCACATCTCAATTTTTTCTCCCCAACTTAATTTGCCATATTTCTTGTTTTCCTTTTTTCAGATACTCCTTCAGTATCTGAAGAAGTTAGTTATTACTTACTGAATAAATGAGTAGTTATTTTTTGTGTGTGAAAAAAAAACACTGAGTAAATTATATTGTGGAAGGGGAACGCATAAATTGCAATGGGGTTGAAAGTGCAGTTAGTTTGGAACTTGTTAGAGGTGAGCAGTGCGCAAGTCTTCTGTGTCCCCAGTTTTCACTTGTGCAAATTTAAATAAAGAATTAAAAAAAAAATATTCAAGTAAAGTATAGTACTCTAAAGGAGAAGCAGTAAATATATGGTATGATATTGTAAACATGGTATGATTTCCAACTGAATTAGAATTATTTAGTCAGCTTTCAGGTTCTGCAAGGCTGTTTGTGTTATTACAGTACTCTTGTTTTTTTGCTACAGCAAGCCTGAGAAAATAAAGCAAGGACTCTGCATAGTAACAGGAGAGCAATAATAGAGCTCTGAGGACTTTTAGCTAGGAAACGGAATGCACATTTTTACAATGTCTCCTCTGTCTCTTTATCTGCTTGTTAAAGCTGTGAGCAAAATGCACAAAGATACACAACACAGCGTTAATTGCTGGCGATTAGCCTCTTTTGCAAAATGCTTATATTCACACTGTGGAAGTAGAAGCAGTTCTTCAAAAACGTTTTGTTGTAGATGGAAGCAAACAATTCAGAGTAAAGGATTTAAATGGACACAGCCTCCTCACTCCATTTATTTTGAAGTACCACAGCAAATAACTGAGAGTAGTTATTTTGATCAGGATTAATGTTGCTCCCAGGCAATTATCTCTCTTTCAAGATACTCAGAATTGTTTTGACGCAGGGATCACACAGCACTTTTTGGGGGTCTCCCAGCCAAGTGAGAACAACTCTTGTTTCCAGTAAGAGTTCTGATATTAAAATAAATAAATAAATAAATAAAAAATTAAAATATCTCCTAGAGACGCTCCCAACGTTTTCTTTACCGCTTACTGCAATAGCCTGATTCCTGATTCCACATATTGCATTGTAGCACATCCCAGCAGACTAATGTCAAGGGACAACAAAGCAGCAAAGCAGGAGCAGGTGCACCAAAGCGTCAGAGCTGGGTGTCAGCACTGTGCTACCAGGGGCAGGCACCTGCACCTGAACCACAATGTCCACATCTCTCACAGAGCCCAGGAAGAGCCAACTCCTTCCTGGAGTTGCCATTCTCCAGAAGGAAGAACCACTTTGGAACCACTTGGAACCATGAGCCAGAAAGCTTGATCCTTTTACGTGACCACCTCTGCAGATGTTTGTTAAACGCTTCTGCAAAAGGAACACAGCTAAAATTGCAGCAGCTGGAGAATCTCTGTGAATGACAAGCATCCTGGGGCTGGCTGACAAACACAGCAAGCAGACCCAGAACACGTGCTGGATATGGAAGCAGGAGTCTATCAAAGCCACTTCTTTCTCCAGCAGTGTCTCGTAACTAAAGGCCCATTATCCAGCAAACAGCTACAGCACTTCAGCTGCTCGCTGAGGTTCGTCACCGTGCTCCTGCTCCCACTGCAGTTTAGTAATATGATTTAAGCTCACTTCAGGCACAATCATTTTAACAGGATAGATCAAGCAGCATTTGGACGATTTTCTCTGCTGCAGGTTCAGCAAACAGTAATAGCAGCTAAATCATAGTGCTGGTTCAGACAGAGGAGCCTCCTGTAGAAGGGCTGAGAAGCAGCTGAAGATGAAAACACCTTCAGATGCTCTGGATCTGGATCAGGATGCCTGCACAGCCACAACTATCTCAAGATGTGATCTGGAAAAGCAGGCTGGGAGGTTGTGTTCCCACTCGCCTCCCTGGTCCAGTGATCACAACTCCTGTACTTATGGAAGCTGGATGTAAACTTCCATAGCGAGGTCCCCAGTTCTCACATCATGAGACTCATGGGGACTACTGTTGTAATTTGAACAACACTTATGGAAGGAACCATGAATTATAACACAAGATATAAAACGTGTAGCTTACACAAAATAATTGCTGCATCATCCTCCTACAATTGACAGGAATTTAAATTATAAGAATTGAGGTCAATGAATAAAATATGAAGTTAGTCCAGGAGAACAGCAGTCACCCTGATAGTTATTTGGATACAAAACCCCATGCATTTTAGGCTCCCACTGCAATACCAGTTGTGGCCGCTCTTTTTTTAGCTCACGGCACCGTGTGGCCGACCTGTGCCGCGTTATCCTGCCTGCCCCCCCAGCCCACCTCCCCGCACCGCAACACCCCCGGTCACTCACCTTACTGCCAGCATTCCCACCCCATGCAGAACCTTCCAGAAGGGCGGCAGCGAGCACCAGTCACCAGGTGTTGGAGGAAGCCCATCACAACCTGCTCCCCTCGTGTCCTGCATGCCCCCAGGCACTGCGGCTCCTGCCACTGACTGCAATTGCTTGCACATTCTGATAATAAACATAAATAAACATAACAGCAATATAAACTTAAAGTCTTAGCATCAGAAAGAGTTTTTAGTTGTTCTTCATTTTATGCTGATTAAAAACAAACAAACAAACACCAGACTCCATTACCTCTGAAAGAATTCTGCCCAGGCTCACCAGAAAGCAAGTGGAAGGACAGATCATATGTGCAGGGACTACAACCTTGATATTGAAAAGAAACTTCAAAACATGCGCTATGCTAATTAATGCCTGATTTATTCTATTTTTTTTAATGATTAACCAACACATTAGAGAATTTAATTTTTCCAGAATATAGAATAGTTGTTTGCTTCTAGCCTAGTTTTCTGCAAAAACTGTGGGCAGTCTAGTGACCTAATGTGCTTTATGGATTTAAAAAACACCAGCAGTTTAGAGTTATCCCAGATGAATTCATAGACATTTGTACTTAAGCCCTCCATACAAACACTTATTTTATACTAACCACTGGAAATTTCTAGTAGCTACTTCCCCTTTCTGTCTACATTTTCCTACCTTTTTCAAAATGCACAACAAATGTTTGATGAAATAAATGTAGTGATTTAGTTTGTACTTTCCTTTTAGACTCCTATTACTTTAACTGAAACTCTGTTGGAAAGTATTCAGTGCTAAGCTTATGCTTTTGGTGGGTAATTTTTTTTTGTGTTGTTCTTCTTCCCTGCCTACCTGAAGAATGTGTAGCACAGCTACAGACCCCCTCTGCTCATGGCCGAGTTCTTCAAAGGCTGTGGTTCTGTGCCTCCCACGTTTCTGTACTTCCTTGAATCAACTTCTCTTTGTTTTACTTCTCCCTGCTCAGATCCCTAAAGGATCCAGATTTATATCTTCTGTGATCTCCTTTTCTACTTCTGCCTTCAAATTATTCATTCCTGATTCAGCTGCAGCCCCAAATCCCATTGCTCCTCAGTCTGACCCTCAGCCTGCTGCTTTTGCCTTTGCTCATCCTTGCTGACCGTCAGTTCACACCCACTGTCCTTTCACTGACCTGAGCTTGTCACCTCGGAATCAGCTATGAGTCTCCTTTCCCCATTTCTTTTCACAACCAGACATTAGATAACTCACACCCTTATTCTTTAACATCATCTCTCAACAATTTTTCCTCCTAAACTTTATTGGCAAATCATCCACACTGCCTTTTTTTTTTTTTCCTTATTCCATGCAACTCTCCAACTATCTGATTCTTGTCCATACCTTTTCTCTTATTTCAGAGCATCCAAAGGCAGCTGCAAAAATGTTTTGCCCTTGTTTTGTGCCTTTCCCTGTTGTGGCTTCTCTACTTCCTCCAAAAAACTGTCAAGTTTCTATTTGCTCATCGTGCCTTACCTTTTATTTCCTGACTTGCAACAATCTGCAAAATAAAGTAATAAAAAAGGGATTTAAATAATGCACACATTCACACACACTCTCAAAATCCCTGCTCTTCCCAAATGTGCTCACAGGCAGGAATGACAACCACCCTCATGTGATACCTATGGTCCTGTTCTGTGTTTTCCAATACAGGTGTGTGTGGGGAATGTATGGAAAAAATTTAGAGGCAAAGAAAATGTCACAGTGAGTTCTCTCAGTTTTATCAGGAAAACAGGAAAAAACAAACAAACCACTTCTTTTTCTATAAAATAAATGGTTTACTTAAAATTTTTAATCTTTATTATTATTATTATTATTATTATTAAATTCATCTAATTTTCTGAACGAAAATATCAAAATATGTAACTGAATAACATTGAAATTAAATGTTAGTTTTTAAAAAATATTTCCCAGCCAAACAATATAGTTAATTCAACTTAACCCAAACTCAACCTTTTTCATTGAGCAAACTGTTCACATAAAAAATAGAATAATAATAATAATAATAAAACTGTCCAGAGACAGACCCTACAAGGAAGTTTCATATGATTTTTGCCTTTAGTACATTCACATTAAAAGGGATGGGAGACAGACACAGATGATAATATTATATATTCTCATCTTAAGGTATTTAAATTTCATTTGAAATGGGAAATCAACTGAAGGAAAAAGAGATATAATGTTTGGGTCTCTTTACTGCTGAGCTGTTAGGAGCAGCTATACTAACTATTAAATATTTGATCAAGGAGAACAAGTATAGCAGATCCTGTTGTGGTATTTCCCCAAGGAATTGTTGATTTTAAACTAATTCACAGTTCCTCTTCCACTTTTCATGCTGTTTAACATATATTATTAGATCAGCTGCCTTCCTGTGTTTATTTATTGGTCAGGGAAGGCATTCAGTTATTGCATAACCTGTGCTCGAGGGCATCTTTAGGTGCTGGTGAAGCACAAAGCCAGCTGGAGGGCAGACTGCTGGCTCTGCAGGGAAGGGGACTGGCGTGCTGCAGCACCAGCTGACGCCGCCTCTTACCACACTGCCTCTGCTGCTGTTGCTCAACCACACTGGAAGCTATGAAAGATGACAAAGAATGGAAAAGGAAGAATTAGCTGGAGCAACTGCTTGATATTCTTCAGAGGTAAAAGGCACGGACTAGCAGGCTGACTCAGTAGCCCACAGGTAAAATCTCTGACTATCACTTGACCGTCTCCATCAGTAATTTTAGTAGAACAAAGCTGTCTGGAGTAGGCTTTCATACATTGGAATCATTTTTAGTATTTTTTTCCTTCATGTCAACCATATTTAGCCTTCCAAATACTCTGCATCAGTCCTCAAGTTTTATCTTCATCCCTTTCTGAGCTGTTTAGAGAAGCATGCCAGTCTGCCTCAGTTTAATATAACATCTAAATAAACCTTATATGTAAAACAAATGCCTTTCCTTTTTCTGTATTTGACTTAAACAGAATTTTAGTCTGCTACACATTCTTCCTGGTCAACCATCATTATGTTTGCCCAAACTAGATGCATGAATAGTGTTTTGTGCTTTTCAGACAGTTCTTCAAGGACAGCAATTTTTTTCTAACAATTTAATGTCACTGAGGTGTTTGCTATTGACCGGATGCTATTTCCTTTTTACAATTCTGACACATTTCTGCAGGCCAGAGAAGACTTATGTTAAGTTTTCCCTCTATAAAGGTCTGTGCAGCTCTCACTATTATCTTCAGCAGCTGTCACTATATCTCACTATATCTGTGCAGCTCTCACTATTATCTTCAGAAACACAAAAGGTTCCCAACAATATTTTCTTACATCTCTACCCTGAAGCTGTTAAAATTGGATTGTCTAGCATTTTGTTTTTAACTTATACTCCCAGCTACAAGTAAATCATGTTTCAGAGCACTAGAATTGAACACCAGAATTATAAATGCTTTCACTTCTTAATTACATGAGTCTCAAAGGGAAAAATAAAATATTTTGACCCCCAAAGATTGATGTACATGTACAATAGGTACGAAAGCCTGAAAGCATCAGCCATTACAAGTCACATACGTTTTGGAAAGGAGCATTCAGTAATGTAACTAAACAGAAACACACCTCCCTTAGCCTGGGTATCACCTAAGAGAAGGAAAATTCAACCACATGGCCCAGCCCCTCCAGCACTGCTGGGCTGGCTCTCCTGGTGCTCACAGGCAGGCAGGGGCTGCCTGCTGCTGGAGGCTCACCTCTGCCTGCCCAGAGTCTCGATGAAGCACATGCTAAGCAAAGAGGTCTGACTCCAATGCATCCTTTTTATTTTCCCGTTCTTTAAACCTCTGGTCAGCCATCCGAAACAAGAGCTGGGGCTATGACAGTGTCCTGTGACAAAACCACAGCAGAGTTTGACAAGGACAAACAACTGACGGGTTGCAGGATGTGGAGTTTTTTTGTTTGCTCGCTAGTTTGTTTTATGACCAGTCACTCACAACTTCTAACTGTTCATGCAGCATTTCCATGCATACAAGTTTTGGTTCCAGGCCATCATCATCATAAAAAATCCTGGGAGATGCAATTCCTGCTTTTAGCCATCCTGATTTAGAGTCATAGACAAGCTGAGGATGAAAGGAACCTCTTCATATCATCTAGCTCAACTTTCTGTTTTGTAGACCTGCATCCGAACTGAGTTCAGCAAAAGTCCAGCTTCAGAGAAAGCACAAATTTGATATTCTTCTAAGCCAATGATCTTGAGCTACTAAGAATGATTTATTTATTTATTTATTTTGGTCATGAAAGAAATGATTTGCCTTTGATTCCCAGTGCTTTGTGCTTTGTATATTGCTTTATCTGTGACTACTATGTTCCTGAGTTTCAAGAAATTTCTGTATTTCTTAAATTAATCTTAGTCCTAAATAGTTTTGAATTTGACCATGAGCCAGAATTTCATGGTGAATTGCACACAAATCAACAATACGTGTCATTACACAAATAATTTAAGCCATAATGTCCCTCTTTTTGTCTGAAGAAGAAAGCACAGTCATAAAACAGAGTTTAGTTCAACACGGATTATTCTCAGTAATATTATAATTATTTACAATAATATTCATGGTAAGCTTAATAGAATTTTCCCTACATGTGAAGGAACAGTCACTCCAGCAACAACCACAACTTATGTAAAACCTCTCTCTTGCACATATATTTAAGGATTATTTATATTACCAAGTTAAAGAGCCATAACAAATTAGAATCTTTCTCAGTAGGATTTTAAGTGAACACCATTTAAATTAAAAGACACTAGAAAAAAAAGTTCAGCACAGTTTTGTTCTAATTATACTTTGAAATTCTTCTGATGAAAGAGACGTTCTAGCTTTATGGGAATCAGTAATACAAACTTTCTCTTTGGAATGTGCTTTAGTAACCTATGAATAAAAAAAATGTGCAACTGTGGTTGTGAGACTTTACAGGAAGTGTAAGATATTTTCACATAAATCTCAAGCTGCTTAAAAAACAGTTTCAATGAAGAAAAAAAAAAAAAAAAGATTTGGTTAGACATAGTCCATTAGAAACACTGGGGTTTAGTGTTTTTTAATCCCAAACAGACAAAATCTCTATTTAGATATTCTTCAACAAAAATATATTTTAATTTAAAAAATGGGAAGTGCTAAAAATATTTTCAGTTTTAATATCATAAAAAATGTAGTTTTCACAAACTGCTATCTTTGACAAAGAATATCCATCTATGCATGCGTTATTCTCCATTGGATCACCATCATGCTGAAGCAGGAATCTTAATAAAGGAAAATGTGCTTCATTATACATTGAGCCAGGAGATAAGCAAGCTAGTACAGCCTGCTGCCGTGTATACTTTGTTTCTGCAGGAACTTCATTTGTTTATTTTACGATATGATTAGTTTTTACTAATTTTAAAGTGAAAGATTTTTCCATAAAGCTGTAAGGATAATAAACCAACATCTCTGAGCTTTTTTTTTTTTGGCATTCATGGTGCATTTTGAAATAGTATTATTGTCTAGAGACTTTTATAACCTTTAAAACACTGTAGAAACAGTCAAACATGTCTTTCTTAAAATAAAATATTTCTTGCTACATTCAGCTGCAAGACTGCTGATGTCTCAATTTTCAAGACCATGAGTTTTGCTTTAAGCAATAATTAAAACCAAAACCAAAAATGAGAGAGCCCGTGCTTGCTGATTGCTGCTTTCTATCTCATTTGTTCCCCTTTTGCTTTCCCAATTGTTTCAGGTTATTTTACAGGAAACTAGAAGCAGTTGATCTGTAGCAGCACAGTATGGGCCACTCACGTCACCGAAATGGGGTCATGAAAACACTCCTACAGGAGCGCATGTACAAGTGTGTACCCGTGTCCTCCTGAGCACTTCAGCCATGTCTACATATGGTAACACGCTACAAAAGAAAATCTAAAAGCTTTCTTTTAAATTAGACGCATACCCAACAGTAAGACTCTGTAAAATACTAGTAATGAAAAGGCTTATTGTTATGAAATAATAAGTAACTGTAATTTGGTCCTGAAAGATGACTTCATGTTAAATATAAAGAAATACTTAACATTTAAAAATATTCATGTAGCCTGGATCAAGAGGTTGTTCCTTCCTTCCTTCAAACTAAACATAAAAAAGTTAAGTTCTGGCTCTACAGAAATCAGCAGGAACAATTTTGTTACTACTGATTTCATAGGCACTAGGATTTTACAGTAAACAGCCTAACACATAGGCCTCTGCTACCAAAATCGGGAAAGCAAAAAAGCCAAAGACCTCCACCCTGCTGCCCTTCCCTCCTGGTAGATCCCAGCAGCTCAGCTGGGACAGTGCCGCTCCTGTGACACCACTGAAAGCTATCAGTTTTTCTCGCCCAAAATTCCCATTCACCTGTTTAGGCTACTTCTGATGAAAACCTTTGTGGTTTTTCCTCCTCCCACAGAATTCCACGGCAGAGCTCACGGGAGGGCGGCAGCAGAGCCCAGCCCCTCAGCAGAGTGTCCACACATCTCAGCTCGGTGTGAGCGCTGCTGGGGACAGCTGGTACCCACAGATCCCACTAGGGTCAGGTTAAAGAGATGCATGGCAAGTTGTTACAAAGGTGGTTTGTTTTAAGCTTGCATGGGAAGCAAGCTGTAAATGCTAGCCTACATTCTGTAGACTTGAGAAAATGGGTTACATAGGATGTAAATGCATTTCCAATGAAACGCATTTTTAATGGAAAAAAAAAAAAAAGATGCTTTATGAGCACATACTTGTTATGTAGCTTACCTTATTTAACTTACACTGCATGCAGTTTTAAAACGTACTCCAACCTAAGCACCCTGGAAACACCTCTTCTTGTCAAGTTGTAGCTCAAGAATATATTGCCAGAAATTCATGAGGTTATTTCTTTATGAATCTCGCAGGGAGAAGATGAGAACCAGACCCTGAGCTGCCCTCGCTGCTTTCTCATTTCCTGGTCGTGCGCTAGAGCGCGGGCAGATCCCTTCACCCGTGACTAAGGGGCCTTCACGGGACGTGGCATTCTCAGTGCCTTCGGGATCCTAACAGCACGCCTCCTGTTTCCTAACATATTGTATGCCATTATCCCTTCTCATAACAAGAGGCTTTGGATTTACCTACTGACACATAAAATTGCAGGCATTTGATACAACCTACATGAAGCACTAAGCACCACTGAACATTCCTACTTGTTGTTGAGACAGAAGCTTGTTGAGATCTAAATGGGGTTTCTTTGTAACCAGGCTCAGCAGGACATTACTGCGGTGCTGCCTCACTACCCTAAAACTGATTTAAAATAGGAAGTCAGAGACTGAGATTCCTTGTGGTCCAGCAGGGACTGGAAACATATTTGCAAAGCATACTCTGATATGGCAGTGGGCTAAAATGTTTATTTAAAGGATTTTTTTATTGGGGGTACAGAAACTGAGTGTTTCAAAATATGTGGTTCAGTCTTGGCTTTTCAAACTATGGATCAAAAAGTTACGTGCAGAACAAGTGGCTGATAATCCAGTGTTGAATTCAGGAGCTGCTTAAGAAAAAGGTTGTTTTTGATCAAGGCATGGGAATCAGCATCCCAGGTCTGATAAACAGACCCTAAGGACTGACTACCCTACATAGCATTAAGCATTTGATATTTTTTAACATCTTGTCAGATTAGGTCCTGAGCTGATACACTGCCTAATGATAAGAAATTAAACTTTGTATATTTAAGAGAGTATTTTTCATTTACGTGACTACCAGCCACCTAGAAATCTCCTTAGGGGAAGTCTATAAGAAGAAAATTAAGGTATTAAGACTGCCAAAACCTAGACATTGTCAAAGTAATGTAATGAGGTGTATTCCACAGATCCATATGGTGGAAAACATTAATCCTCTACTGTCCTTCCTTTAAAAGGGATCAGCTTTTCGCTGTGAAGCCTGACGCATCACACTTACAGCCTCTAAGTTCCTTTGCCAGCTCCCCGTCCTGTGGTACAGGCACGCTGTGGATATTCCTCCCTGGGCTCACAGACCTTGGATGGAAATCCTCAGCCTCCTGGGGTTGTGTCCAGCACCCCAGAACGATAAAGCAGCATTGTAAGGAATGCTATCACAAGGTGAGGTAATGTATTTACCACAGCCGGAAGGAAAGCATTCCTGTTTGTGTCTGAAGGATAGTGGAAACATCACCATTTGGGTATGGGAAAATTATCTCGGGCAAGCGCTGCTGGGGTGAGGCAGACCCCCACGCGCCGGGGTCCAGCCCTTGCCCGCAGGAGCAGCGTGCTCCTGCACCACCCCACGGGACTTCTGCAGCAACGCCAGAGGAACTGGCAAGAACCTGCTCTCCTGGAGAAATTCTTGACCACGACAGAGGGAGGCCAGTGAGTGGATTTGATTGCGACTGCCTTGCTTGGTGGGCTGCTCAGTGGCAATTTATAGCATCTGTGGTCTGCTGGAGCTCAGAGCTTGCAGAGCGTGCTTGGGGCTAGGCTGTGAGTAAGACAGAGGGTGTGGGGGAGGCTTCCTGCCTTCGAACACAGCTGATGGGCTGCGGAGCCAAAAGGGTGGGGGAACGGGCGAGGAAGGGCTGAGCTAGGCGCAAGTCCAGGAATTGGAGAAGTTGGAGAAAGAATTAGCGGTAAACAGAAGAGTTGGTTGGACCTTTTCCCTTTTTTCTTTTCAGTATAAAAATGGGAGACAATGGGGAGAAACCATGATTATTTACTGAGGTGGTCATGGAATACAGCTCTGTCAATGCAGGAGAAAACATCACCAGATGGATGTAGAAGCTGTGGGACATACATTAGCCATGAAAGGATACCTAGTAGAAGTTATTTATGTGTGGAATGAGCTCAGACATCTCACAAAGGGCATATCAGATGATTAAAATGTGTCTAGAAAATAAATGACAGAAGAGTTAAGATGGAACAGAGGAGGGGATGAAGATGCTGCACAAAAACCTCAGGAACTGCAGGTCTGTCTTAGAGGAGAGGTCATCTACAAAAACATAGCCACAAGGAAAAAGTAGGACTAATACTGACTGTGAACAGATTACGTATTAAAATCAAAAGTTAAGATAAAACAAATAAGCAAACTTATAATAAGCAAATGTCTGTAATTACATACTTCATAAGGTCATTTTTTTAAGAATTGAAAGGGAGTAAGTGAGTGAACTCAGCAGGTAAAGGAGCCACGTGTGAAAGAAATGCCACATTTATTATATTCTAGTCTAAGTGTCAAAAAAATATTTCTAAATTTTCTTCCTCAAAAGTGAGGAGAAAGCTGCTGAAGAGAGCTCCAGAGCCTGGCTAACCAGCACGGAGATGGGTACTTAGGAGAAAGGAAAGAGCTATGCAGAAAGAGCTGTGATTGTGGTTGCAGAGGCACAGGTGTTCTCTAGGAAGATGTTAGTCACCAGGCTCTGTCCATTTTCTGAACAGTCCTAGTCCAGCACCAGTGCTGACGAGCTGTAGCTGTGATGTGTTTTTATACGCACTGCCTGGGAATTTTCCAACGGGCCATCCACGTGGTAGCACACGGACAAATCTGTTTTCGCAGAGATGCTGGGAGACACTAGGATAGACTAAGACTTTTCAGAAAAGTTATATTCTGTCTAGAAAAGCTAATTTTCTGTCTAGTTTAAAAACAAGCTGTCCAATACAGCTTGCACAATGCGTATTACAATGCACATGATACTAATGTGTATCCTACCACACTGAAACATCAAGCTGCCATTGTTTTCAGTAGCTTGCATAAGATTACCATCCTTGTGCACATACACAATGCACAACTAATAGGCAAAATACATTTTTACTGTAAAAACAGTGAAGATCTGGCTGCTTATTTTACATCTTCATCCTATATTTTATTTAAATGCTGGAATGAGAGCTTACAATGAAATAGTCTTTGCATGAACCTGGAAAATATCAATCTTTCATGTATGTTTTCTTCTATAAAATTCATTATCATGGAGCTGAGGTCCAATCCTGCTGCAGTCAGTGACAAATTTTCCATTTGGATCTTAGTATCACATTAGAATACTTTGGGTGCAATCATTTTATTTCCACTGGCAGACATGTCTGTTTTATATAACATTAAAAATAAAGCTGCCAGAAAGCATACTGATTAGAAAAGGCAAAAATAAACAGCAGCCATTATATCCAAACCAAGACCACAAAACCAAAAACTCATGCCTCTCTCTTCCCTGCTGCTGCCAGGCTGCCAGCAACTTCCAAAGGCAAATGTGGGCACTGCTATCTCTCTCTTCTGTTCTCAGAGCAATTAATGCATCTAAACCATGGCAAAATACACTGTTCAGCACAAAGTGCTTTGTTAACACCAAGTAAGATTTCCTTGTGGTGTTATGATCTCCACAGCTACAAACAAGGAGATGGTGGTTTGTCTGAGAAGCAGATGATGCAAGTGAAAAGGAAGAAATCAACATCTCTCCCCCCCGTCCCTCATTTGTTGGTCTCCAGTACAGCTATACCTAAAGGAGAATCAGAGCAATGAAATGCGACAGAAATATTCTGCTGTTTTACTTGTCTTTCTAGAACTGCACTGCAAAAACAGAATTATCTGCCTTGGTGTGATAAGATCCATAAATATAATTACCACACATTGTTAGTTCTTCCAGGACTTCTTCAGCGTTGTCTAGTTTATGAGATTCCTGATTCACATGACTGGGGAAAAATATTTATTTTTTTTTCAAAGGACAGAGGACAGAGCTTTCCCCAATTCTGCTTCTGTTAACTTTGATGAGGAGAATTTTGAACATCCTACATCCAGCGTAAAAGCACACCTGTGCTTCCTGAGAGTACGCCAGAGGTGCTTTGGTCACTGTATTTCCTACAGAACATTGGCGGTGTAACTGTGAGAAGAACAAACAGAGGTTTTTAAAAGGGGGGCGGAGGGAGGGGAATCCCTGCAGATGTTGAAATTGCAATATGCGGACAACCTCATATTAAAACCAAAAACTGAATATCAACCAAGACACGTTTTTTGATTAAGTGTGGTTGGAGATATACAGCCTTATTCTGGCTTGATAGCTAATTACATTCTCCAAACAGTCTAATAAAACAAAGCATGCAGCCAAATGGGGTCTCTAATTAGCAAGCAGTCATTGGCTTCCTATACTCCCTTGAACAAAAACAAAAAAGAAAACCCAGCAATGCTGCCCTGCAATACTAGTACAAAGAGGAAAATTGTATTGAATTGTAAAGCTATTTTACCTGTTTTTCTGCAATTAAAAAAAAAAAAAAAAAAGAGAGAGAGAGAAGAAGAAAAATAGAGGAACACACATGTCCTTTCTATCTCCAGAGAGCAGCTGGCATCCTAGCACTTCAGGTGCCATATTGCATGATGTGAAATGACATGAAACCAATTTATGTCACCTAAATGACTTGCCATTGACAGTGTGTATCGGAAAGCACGTATTTATAGCTGGGACAAGTACATTCAGATTAATTAGCAGCTTTCTCCCCAAATGAAAAAGCAGCAGCATTTCAGACAGTCCGTGTTATTTGTGAACTTCCAGGAAGACTGAATTTAACAGCACTGTGAGAACAAAAGATTCACTTAAAAAAAGAAGGTGCTGAGAGGACCTACATAAGGAATTAAAATTTTTAGAGCAGGTTTGGAAGTTACAAAGAGGAATCTCTCACTTCCTCAAATATACTGAGAAATGATCTAACTCACCTATCTCCTAGCAAACATTTTATGTATTCTTAAAGATGAAGCTTTTAAGAAAATAAATAAATAGTTAGACAAAGGACCTGTGCTATAACAAAAATGTGCATTATTGTTGGTTGTGCTATTTCTGTAAGCATTTCTTTGTTTCAGACTTTTAACTTACAGTTCCCACCCTTCTTGGTTCAGCTAATGATGTCACGATGAATAATTCTGATCTATTTATTAATTCTGAATCAACAAACTGTAGTCAAACTGGTATGAAAGACCCCATGAACAGTCTTATGTATAAGCGTACCTTTCATAGGCATGTCTTTAGCTTGTGAAAGAAGCTGACAAATGAAGCTCAGGGGGGAGTTCTGCAACCAAAATGAAGCACGAGTCCAATGTTAAGGAAGACGAGGTGACAGATGGTATGCTTCCTATTCTAACTTTACTTCTAATTTGTTGGAAATTATGAAAAAATAAGAGAGGTGCCATGAGCCAAGCAAACCAGATTAAAAAAAAAAAAAAAAAGAAGAAAGAAAAAAAAGAAAACTTTTAAATTAGATGTGTCAAAATGCATTTGTTCTTTTTTAAAAGCTGCAGACTGTTTCTTCTCCTTAAATCAGCTTTGAGAAAAATTGTAAATTTAACGAGTGTCTCAGTGTCAGAAGATACACTTTTTCGTCTCCCATCAATCTTCCTCTACAAAATTATTTCAATAAGCACCAGCCCATCTCTGTGATGAGTTAGCAGTATGGGAGCTCTCATTCTTCCCAGTGCTGTCCCATGAAAACAGCAGCTGCACGAAGCGGGGCGCTCTGCCCACAGGTGCTTGTACCAAGCCACCACCCAGGGCATGTAGGTAGGCAACAAGATGATGAGTAGTGAAGAAGCAGAAGAGTTTGGCCACTGAAAAACAGAGGACCTTGATGGTTTCTGTACACTGAAAACAGTTTAAGCAGTGCTATTATTTTCTTCTAAAGGACATGCTCCAGCTGAGGCAGAGCATCCCGCATGCACATCCTGCAGCCAACAGTGCTTGTGCCAGAGCGGGCTGCGTGGCGAGCCGGGCACCTGCCTGCAGGGAAAGTGCCCGTTCACCAGTGCTGGCAGAAAGCACCGTTTGTACACTGTAATTTCTACCTTGGGTGAACTCTTCACAGATATATCCAGGCTCAGATTCACAGATATATCCAAATTGCTCATGCTAGGCCACTCATGGAGACGCACAGCTCATGCAGCAGCTTTGAGCAGTTCAACTGCAGAAAAACAATACAGCAATTTAAGTTTCTTTTGGGACTGAGAACTACCGCCTTGTTTGATTAACAGACCTCTAGCTATACAGAATGGGTCAAAAGAACAGGTCTGGGCTCTAAATGAGGAGGAGTCCATTCCAAAACCATCTTCTTCCAAGGCACAGCGCTGCGGAGGCTGGAGCTGAGCAGCTGGCGGTGCGGGACTCGCATATTTTCAGAGCTGTAACCTAAATTACGTCTCCAAACTACCCTGTTCATTATTGCCTTTCTGTGCTCGTTACTTGCATTGCTCGATAATTACAGGTCGTGTATCATTACCAGAATTCATCAGCAGCGATCTGCTGCTGCCTGTATCGGGGCCTAGAGCTGCAGCATCTATTAACCCTTCCATCCCTGCCGCCGGCTTGGTGGGCTGCCAGCCGTTACTCATCGTCAGGCAATACACATAAAACGGAATTGGCCATTTTGTTTATTTGCCTCCTCGCCAGCTGTATTAAAGCAGTTTATAGAATAATTTTTACAGAGAGACAAAACATTATGTATTCTGCTATTTAACACACAATGCCCGTTCTTATTTTTGAATAAAGGAGATGATCAATCATGATCAGTATTCTTTGAAAACTACTCCAAGAAATAAACGTTAAGAAGTCTTTCTAATTATCTTTTTTCTTTGATTCTGTTTCATCAGAAGAAAAAGATTTCTTTCAGAGAAGAGAAAGAAAAGAGCCTTTGTTGCATTTTTTTTAAAACTATACATTTGTTGTAATATATGTTAGCAACAAACAATTTGAAATCATGAAGAATTCCGGCACCCATCCACTAACTGCAGCTCTCTCTGAACTCACAGTCACCAGAGAACAGGGATGTGGGTTAATGAACATAGCAGCAGTTACCTGCTATCATTACATGTACAACAGGTTTTTGCACAGGAACTTTATTAAAAAAGTAATTTCAGCTTTTGAGATGAATTCTTTCACATCTACATGAATATTTCATAGTATTTAACCAAAGCTCCAAAAGAAAATAAATGAAAACAAATAGACAAGATCCATTTCTTGTGCAATTAGGCTGGTGCTAGAAAGAATGATCTAATATTTTTAACTGGAGGGTATTGAGTTTGTGTTAACAGTTCTCCATCACGAATCATTACACCCATGAAATAAAGTTGCACACACATCTAAAGTTCAAATATTACTCATCTGGTAAAAATAACAGCGCTAATTGGAAGTTAGTTAAAATCAATAGGTTTAAGACTGAAAACAACTATGTAAAGAGAAATTAAACCCCATGACAGTCTGACCAACTTCTAATTGGGATTCTGTGGTTGAACAGCTTCACAGCTTACATTGTGAAGAAGCTGATCAGTATAGATCAATCTTTGTGTTGGGCTTCTCACTCACATCATTGTAACTGGGATGTACAATGGCCGGAAAGGGGAGGGGCTATAGGAGAACAGGGAGAGACAGTTTCTGGATGTATTTAAATACAAAAATTCTTTCTTCTGTTCATGCCCAGTGAAAAACAGAAATGATGGAAGTCAGAAAAACTCCTATCTGTATCAACATAGGCAGGTTCTTCCCCTTTCTGCAGACAATCTAGTGACCCAAAGAACACATTCACAGAATTCCCAGGGCTGGGACTGTCCATCCAGCTAGAGACAACGTGGACACTCTTTTGGATAAAAAAGATTTTTCACTCACCATGAAGAGAACTGTAGGTCATGTTACAGTAAGAATGAGGCAGTAGAGTGGTTTGGGCAATACAACATGTGTTTTCTATTTGTTTCATTTCAGGGATTTGTGAGATATCTTTGCATAAAATATACAAATCACTGTGTAAGACACAGATATTTAAGATTTTCTTTATTAGTTCATTTTAAGAGAACGTATTTAAAATGCTGTTACCAATAGTGATATGAAGATTTCAGCTTTAAGACAGCTGTTCTGAGATGGAACTGGAAGCAACGCAGCCTTTCACTTGCATGGAAATACCATAAACGATTCTTTTCTTAAGCAAGAAGCCACTAATGTGAAAAAGACAAAGTATTAAATGTTGTTTAAAGTTGCATAAGTTCCTTATCCAAGGAATTCTGTGGGGTTCCATGGTGTCACACCCCACAGGTTTCCTGGAAGTTTTCAGGCCAGTACCATCCATTTAAAAGTTACCAAGCCTAGGAAAAAAGAAGTTGTTACAGCAGTACTTACTGAGGTGCTGGCCGGCGTGTTCCTGGCTCATCAGAATGCTCAGCTGTAGTGCTGCTTTCCTTCCACCCCCGGCAGGCTAATGGAAAGTTAAGCAATAACGTCAGGAGGAGCACAGCTTCACTAGCACAGAAATATTTGAAAGCCAAGTGTAAGATGGGCCCTAAGACAGACACAGCCTGCTCACCTGGGGCTGCAGATGAGGATGCGTCCCAGCCCAACAGCCCACTGGGCAGTGGACAAGTACTTCAAGCTTTGTAAGAATGTGTGTATAAAGTTTTGGCATTGTTTGCATGATGATGTATACTTCTAAGAGCCAGGAACATAACCATAAATCCTTTGTCTCATTTTCAATAACAGCCTTTCAAACTCTTCACTCAGGATGAAAAAAAAAAATAAATAAATAATACAAATACGTCATCTCCAGCCCAAATATGGAGAGAAGCCTGCTGGAGAAATTTGCACTCTGTTGTTATATTTGGAGAGTACTTTTGCATGAGATGGCAGCGGGACCTGGAAAATAATTGCCCAGTCCTGGTTCACTGATATTTGATCATTTTCTGCTTGGAAAGACGAGCAAAAAAATGCTCCCTCCCGACATTCAATTAAGAGAGCCATTTGGTGTCAAAGAGCTGAGGGAATTTAGTGGGACCAGTTATTGCTTCTTTATGCATAATTTGGAATTTGCTGCTCTAATGAGCCTTTCTCTATTTCCTTAGTGATTGTCACTCATCTTGGTGAAAATGACTTGGCCTGACAAATCCTGTTAAGCCTCAGAAATTAAATGAGATCTGAAAATGCTTGAGTACACATCCATAGTTTCACATACTGTTCTGATCAGCACTGTTAGTTAAGCAAACTTGGAGGAAAGCCAATAAACCTAGAGCTATCAAACAGGATCGCCAGAAGCAATTAACTGGGGCTGAGAATAACTGGTGCTCCCCACTCCTTCGGACTGAGCCCAAAAGAGAGAGAATAGAAACAATTAGCAAAGATCTGAGATAATTACTTGGATCCATCCAGGTCTGTTCTGCGTGGAATATACAGTTTCCCCCACAGTGCAAGAAGCTGCATGAAGAAGCCAAGTTACCCTCCAGCGGTACAGGCAGCAACAAACAGGCTGCTTAGGTTCCTCAGCTCTACCCTACCAAATACTTTTCAACAGAGGCTGGCAGTAGAATTGCTGTCCCATCCTCCACTAACCAGCTGCAAGAAAAGAAAAAAAAGTAGTAATAATAATAATAATAATAATAATAATAATAATTAAAAAAAAAGGGACTGTGGGATTGTCCTGTCTGTGACAAAATAAGGCCAGAAAAGTTGGAGCTGGGGGGACGTCTGGACAAGCCTTTGGATCCCAGACCTTCTTTCAGACCCTCCCCCCCACCCAAATGAAACTATGCTTCCACATATTTAAATCAAAAGATCTCTTACTAGTAGACAAAAAATTGTAAAGGCATCCAAGAACTTACCTAGAGGGGAAAAAAAAAAAAAGTTATTTTTTGAGTGATTTTAGGCGATTTTGTATTCCATACTAAAGAGTTCATACTGAACTGTACATTTACAGAAACATAATATATAATTGTTTGAATAATGACTGCATTTTTCCACATCATTCCTACAAGAAAAGAAAAAGAGAACACATGACGAGGCTGCTCCTTCAGCTGCTGACAGTAGCAATCAGATGATCTTACACTGTTCATTCATTGCTCAAGTACCAGTTGCACAACACTAAGCACAGCCTTAACATTAAGTTTTGCTTGTGGATGGCCCGCTGTCTGACTTGTATGAGCATATGTCCTTCCCCAGAACTTGATTTCAGCCCGAGGTAAGCTTTCAGACGACAGAGGAGCAGTTTTATGAGGCTCACAAGAGCAGCGCTATGTGACCACGTCTGACAACAGCCAGATTGTATCAGGCAAACTAAAAAAAGGCACACAAAGTTAACAAAATTCCCTTTTTTCTGCGCAAACGCAATCTAACTTAGACAAACAGAAATGGAAGTATTCCCAAACCAGCCTTGCTCCCTTCCTCTCCAAAACACAACTCCCCGGGAACAATGTGGTTTAACATCAGCAATCCTGTTTGTTACCAGAACGACCCACTTCACACGAACAACACACTTACTTTGCCAGTATATGCTATACATTCAGTGCACTTCTATATATTTGTGTATTTCCTACATTATTTATTTTACACAAGACCTCTGGATCCAGCCACATTTTCAAGCCACAGCGACCTGTTCAGCAAACACCTTGGCGACCTAACAGACACCACACAACCTGGGCAGGTACCCCGCAGGAATCCTTCCTGCGGCCATGCATATTATAAAAAAAAAAGGATTAAAAAGCTCACAAGGGTTGTGAATGTGGCTGCTGACAGGAGACGCGGATGTTGCAGCAGCAAGGCAATGGCTTTCAAGGAGCCAGTATCTCAGCTGGTTTCTTGAGGAGGAGGAAGTCAAGGTGTGAATGCAGACAGCATTTTCCCAGCTGCTGTGTGTGCACTCAGCAACTGCACAGCTCAGAGCACTGCGGGAAGCTGAACTCCTGAGAGCAGCCACCAGCAAGGTCCCCAGCACAGTGTGACTGGCACAGACGCTGCTGCGATGGGTGCCCACCCTCAGCTGCCGCCTGCTGTGCTGCTGCATCCGATAAAGATGCAGGGGGGCATCTGACAAAGTCCAGCAACAGACAGCCTGCTCGTTCCTTGCACTTTTAGCAATAAATTGAATTAAAGAAGCCAAAGCAAACTTTCAGGAGTCGCCTTTCACCATTCCTGTTCTGTGAAAGCAATGTGTCTCCTGAACACGGGAGCCTCGCTCTTCCCCGAGGCTGATGTGCTGACCACGACGTGAAGCCACCCTTCCAGCCTCAGCTCAAGGGCCACGTTTCTGACACCACTGTCGCAGCAAGAGAAGTGCAAGAGCAGCAGCGCGGGCGGCAGGAGAGGAAGTCTCGAGCAGATCCACCCTTCCTTCCTGGCCAGGTCCCAGCCCCAGGCAGGGGCAGCGCCTGGCCAGCCGAAACGGGAGTCCTGCAGCTGCGTGCAGCATCTGTCGAATAACACCAGTATTTCACAAAATCCTGAAAAGCTACCTTCTGTATGTCAAAGCATGAGAGAACACGTTGTAGGAAGAAAAAGAATTTTTTTTTTTTAATCACATTTTGTAATTCTGAACTTTACAATCACCTTAAGGAAATTAAAAAGGCCTAAATTTATACAAACCTTGCTTGGGCCCATGAAGTCCATTATTTATTTTATTTATTTGCAGAGAACAACCAACCCCTGAAACCACAAAACTGCTGTCTGAATGTTGCAGCATACCGAAAGCTGGAAATAGTAAAGCTGACATGGCAAATGCTGGATGTTAGGACAACATCTGGTCCCTGTGAAACAGGGGGAGGTTTCCCTGTAAAGAACCCTGATCCACACTTTCAACTTCATAAACTTTTAACTAGTTATTCCATTACAAAGATGGGCAATGAGGCAGTGCTGTGCAGGGGCTTTGTGCTATCTCTAACAAGTAAAAAAAAACCCTCCTTCAACACAGTTGACTGCAACCACGATTTTTTTTTCTTCAGAATTATTATTGCTTTTTTAAAGCAAAATAAAACAACAACAACAAACACAACCAAAGCCCAAAACAAGCCACTGAACCAACTCCCCCAGAACACCAAGCCAGAAGCAGTTTCCCCACGCCCTGGCTGAGCACCCTTTGTGCGTTTCCCTCGAAGCCCCGCTCAGACAGCACTTGTTCTCCCTGGCCTGTGCTTGCAGCTACCTCTGCTCAGCCCCGCTAAGCGGAGCAGCATTTGCACAAAGTGGCCAGGAAGCATTTGTTCTTTCTGCCAGTAACCGAAGCCCCCCCAGTCGTGCTGTACAGCAGAGCACGCAGCTCGGCCACCAGGCTGAGCCGGATCATTAAATACAGCTTGGTGCTCTTTAACCCAGCGGGGCTGTTGGCAGAAAAGGAAACAAGAGGCTCTGCACACGCTGCAGACTGCCAGGGTTTTCATCCCAACTCTTTAAAACTTCTCGCTGCTGTACAATGGTATCATTTAAGATCTATTTTTATTCAAATCCCTGATGAGCCTGATGCAGGTCTATAAAGACTGATTCGGCGTTCTGCAGCTCAGCGGGAGTATTGCAGGCAAGGGAAGGCAGGCTGTGAGGTTATATGTTTCTTGGCAGCTTTCTGCACTGCTATTAGTATTTACAGGCAGGCTGGGAGGCCGTACCATCTTCCTCGAACAGCTTTTTCCAGGCTGATTCACTACCCAGTCCAGAAAGCAAACCCCTGTGAGCTGCCACATACAGACGTGCTCCGTGTTCACCCACCTGCCAGGCACCCAGGCAGGCACAGAGAGCACCAGCAATGCCACCTGAGGATCTGGGGTGGTTGGCGAGAGGAAGGGAAGGGAAGCCAGCTTTTTGCCTCCACTTACCCTGGTCCAGCCTAACCAGCAGCTGGGATGGTTCAAAGCACACTGTGAGTCAGAGAAGTGCAAGCAGCAAGGCCGTGCTGCCAGCTCGCCCTGGCCCTGCAGCGTCCCACTGATGCCACGATGTCCTCCTGGGACTAAGGAGGAATCACAGCATCACTGAATGTCGGCTGCTGATGGAAGCAAACCTCCCTCCCCTGCACCAGCACTGGCAGTCCGGCAGAGGAGCAGCACGAGGAGCATGCTGCTACACCTCACGTGCCATTTTAATGGGAAGGTATTCCTACAGCCACGAAGATGAAACCATGGGAAACATCTACGGAAACTACTCTGCTAGAAAGCAGAAGGCCTTCCAGCAACAGGAAACTCGAGGACGGCAGATGATTTCTCTGTCCCTACCCAAGGCAGATGCCTTCCATTGCCAGATGAACTGCTCACAGGACTGCAGGAATTATTTTTAGTTCTGTCGCAACCAAAGTCTACTCATGTCTTCTTTCCTATTAGGAGGAATAAAAATACACTACTTCAATTCCACACCCTAGCGTTTCCCATGTCTTTTGAGCCTCACAGCAGGTGTCAGTCACAGCTGTATCTGCACAGATGCAAGCAGCACAGGTCTCCTTGTTACATCCTCCAGCTCCCCGTCTATGCTCACCTGCCCCAGCAGAAAGGCATCACAGCACCACCCACATGGTCATTGCATGTAGAAGGTACAGCAGGTATTTCAGTTGTAGGGACTGTATTTAGAAGAGCTGCCCTTGCCCATCTGATTCTAGACTTTAGTTTAGACTTTAAAAAAAAATGTGTAGGAGAAGGCTCTTGATGATAAAATATTTACCTTGTTATATTTTGATCACTTGAGATTTGGAAGACGTGAAACAAATTAATGTGAGTGTTTTTTTGGGAACAAACTGAAGTGGTAATGCATCTCTTTGTGGGCAGGGAGTAGCATTCCCAGGAACTGTCTTTGCCTCATCTCTCCTCTATGCAGACTTTTCAAGTAATGTGATAGAGGTGCAGCTCTACAGAGCAAATTTAACAAGCGAAGTATTAAGCCAGCTTCAACAGACCAGAAACCAGTCTCTGCCTTAAGAGTCAGAGCCCAGCTGCAAGCCAACATTTGCCTATGTACAAATGGCTCAGCTCAGCATACAACCTGCAGCTTGAGGTGGTTCTACCTGCAATAAGTTAAGCAACCAAAAACAAACACGATGAAACAAACAGCAAAGAAAACTTTTAGAAATACAGCACTTCTCCTAAACATCCAAATGAAAAACCTGGTGAGACCAAAAAATGCCAAATTGTTTTTTTTTTTTATTATTTATTAATGGATTAGTTACCATATTCTGGATCACCTAGCATTGTGCAATAGGAGCATATGAATTAAATTTCTGCTGCATAGCGCTCTAAATAGAGAGAATGTGTATATATATAGTTATGCATATGAAGCAGCAATTTCTGGTTTATTATGCAGAGCTCCTAGATGACTGCCAAGTCACCAGAAATATAGTATATATTATATGGGTGCAATCTGAACAAAGAATCTATAAACATTCACATTATGCAAACCTTATTCGTCCATGCAGTATGTCTTCTAAAAAATCAAACTCCTTCCTGTTTTCTATCAAAGGAAGACTGTCACCAGCAGAAATAATAAATCATATTGCTGCCTCATGCAGAGGAAACCACTATGTGACTGAAATGGCACCAGAGTAGGCTGGTTTTATCCTACCAGTTCTTGAGTTACTTCCAAAGTCAAATCATGGCTGATTAAAAAATACAATATTGTAAGTGGATTTTAACAGTTCATCTCAAAACCAGGAAAAGAATGAGTTTGATAAGCTGCAATAAGCTTGATTTTAATTTTTATTTTAATTTGTTTGACAGAGGAAAAAGTGATTATAATGTCAAACATTCAGACACCATTGAGATATATTTCTAAAAATCAAATACATAAAAAGGAAAACTATTCTTGTGGAAATAAATCTTCTTGTGGAGGTAAGACCCAAATATTCACACAACCACACAACCACAACGTTGTGTTGAAAGAAACTTTCTGCTTCTCTACTGACAGTTAAACCAAGAAATAACATAAAAAAAATATATATATCAAACTACATGGAAGTAAAAGGAGTTCCAATCTAAGCTTGCTCAGAAAAATAAGTTCATTGGACAAAAAAATTAGAGAAATATTTTGATTTTTGTTGTAGCAGTTTCAGATTGAAACTTAGATCAGTTTTGAAATTGAAAATATGATGTCTTAAAGCAAAATATTTTTAGCACTTCCTAGATGAAACTTGGTTTTGAAAATACAAAACAAAGCACACTTTTGATCACTTACCCAGCATCCTCCCAACCCCATGCAAAAAACTGGGTATATTCAGCTCAGGTTGAGGAACAGCTTCAGTCCCTTTTTACTGCTGTATTCAAAAGAGAAGTTAAAAGAAGAACCTCCCTCGTACCACATCTTCGATGGTTACTGCAAAACCTGGTCCAGCTGCCTGTCAGCTGCGCAGGTTTTTGGTGTTTAATGGAACATGGACCCCAGCAGGTGAATCAGGGATCTCCTTCCCCAGCACTCTGTGCCAGCCATGAGAGGGGCTGAATTCACCACCACCATTCGAAATGCTGTATGAAAAGGTATTACAGCCTTTACAGTTGGCCGAAGTGTCAGTGACAATATTACTGACAGAAAAGTAAATTGTTAAGCTCTCTGAAACACCCATAATATGTCAGAATTGGATGCCCTCACCCGCACACATCCCCTCTCACCTAGCACACGGCCCCCACCCCACACTTACATTTACACAAGCAATCACCGTTCTCTGGTGAATTCATTTCCTTCCTACACCCTTTTTTTCACTCTATTACAGTTAGCTCTAAGCAGTTTATCGCCTTTCTAACTAGGGGGAAATCCTCAAAATGCAGCCCCTGGATCACAACCAGCAGGTGCCCCAAGGAGGCTGAGGATCAGTCGGACGTGAGCAGCGTGCTGCCTCCCCTGGGAGAGCTCAGCGGCTTCAGCCACTTTGCGTGGCTGCCGTGAACACCAGGGTGTTCAGAGGTAACCAGAGCCTTCAGGCACCCAAACCGCACTTACCCCATCCAGGGAGAGGAGGCCTGAGCTGTGCAAAAGCAGTGCCTGGGCTCTGCTACCCTCCCAGCACCTCTGCAATTTCCTCTGCTCTGCAAGGAGACAAGGATTTCTTCATTTTATTTTATTTTGGTGATGAGAACTGCCAGACAGACTCCTCTGTAACGAGGACTGTCTCCTTTTTGCCATCTCTGTGCTCTAGACTAAAACCTCTTTCCCTCCCTCCTGCACTTTCCTGTTGTTCTCCTCCAGAAGCAGCACTTTGTTCCTGCCAGCTTCCCCCTGCCCAAGCACAGAGCATCCAGGGTGAACTGCAGTTAAAAAATTCCCTCTATTAATTTATCAGCTAGCTGTAATCACTATTATTTTGACTATTTATCAACACTATGCAAGGATAAATCAGCCTTTCCCTTGCCTTTTCATTTTTTAAGGAAAGCAAACCCTTTTTCAATATTCCCCAGAATCCTTCATCTCGCTAACTGTAAATAATGCAGCATGGCAGGAAAAGATCCCTCCTGCCCAGTAATGAAATCGTCTGCAGCCCTAAGCAGCCAGCAGAGGAATAGGGCAGTGCTTACAAGCCGGGCTGGACAGAGCAGCAGCCTCGACGCCACAGCACGGAGATCACAGCACGACCTGGGGAGAGAGCACTGAGGGGAGAGGCTGGGGCTGAGGCCAAAAAGGGGCATGGGTGGCTTGGAGGGCTATCGGCACTGGAGCCATGAAGAACAGAGAATCCATTTTCACCAACCTTCTCTCATCCCTTATTTGCATTTTCCGATGCCGCCTGGCTGATACAATATGGAAACGGTTTGACCAAGTGATGTATCTGCAGGTTTCTATGGTGATCAGCACATAAATTGCCTGCCCAGCCACGTGTGAAAGGAACCATCATTTCCAGAAACTGCAAATGCCGTGCGGAGAGAAAACAGCCCCTGAAGGAGGCTGTCAGAGCACGGAGCCTCACGGCGCAAAGCCCAGCACCACCTGGGCGAGCTGACATTGGTGTGGAAATGTGGGAAAGGTACAGCTGGCAGGAACTCAGAGCAGTGAGTAAAAGGCACACAAGGATTCATACTATGAGATCTGATGTGGAAACTTTTAAAGGACTTAAAAATGATGCTTCTGTGAGATTATTATCACCATTAAGAAAAGGAAACATGGGACAGAAAAGGATATTAAGAGATCTGAAGCCAGTGAAACGTGGCCTGGAGACGCAGTGACATTCCTGTACTGAAGCTTGTGCTTTCTTTAACTTCATGGAATATATGGGGCTAAGATTCTGCCAATTTCTTTAATTAGACAAATACCCTAAAAATAAAGAGAACAGTTGGAGTGGAGCAGAAAGGGCTGGTTTATGCTGGTTTCTTAATTTCCTTTAATTTTTGTCCTGGCGTTACTCCCAGAACAAGTATGTTTGACAAAAGTAAATTATGGTCAAATACACATGATTAAAATAAACACAAGAATATACCATAAATAGGAACTTCCTTCAAGGTTTGAATCATCTATGTGGGGAGTCCCTCCACTGGTTCCCCATCAGTCAAACAACTGATGAACTCCAGTTCCATCCAAAACCAAATTACGATCTAGGGATGAGCATCTTATTTGTAGCACTCCAAGTCAGCATCCAAATACTGCACAGAAAGCTTTCATGATCTACCCAAAAACCTCGAAAAATGGTTTTACAAGCAGATGGAGAGAGACTCCATGCATCATTTTCCTATTGAAAAAGCTTGTTTCAGTTCAGAAAACAAAATTTCCCCTGAACGAGGTCAATTTTCCTGTCACCAGCAGAACGAGCAGGGCAGCCCCACAGCAGGGGGATGGTGCAGCCCCAGGATCCAGCAGGACACAGAGGAGGACAGGCAAGCCAGCAGGTAATGCTGCTGCTCTGCGGGGAACATCTGGATTTTGATCAGACATGGAAAGCAAACACTTTGAAACAAGCATATTCAATGTAGTAAGTAATGATTTCAGATTAATATATATAGATACATATAATTACCTATTTGTTGACACACCAGTGGAGCAATACACACACTATTTCTGCTTAGATGGCATGAAATATAAAAATATCATATCTGAAATTTCACAGTGAAATTCCAGAAAATTCCTGAGCACAAAATATTCTCCTTTCTGTTATGTGAAAACTAAGTGTAAAGAAAAAAAATGAGATTTCATACCACACTGTTTTTGATGTAACATCCATTTCCATTTCTAACCTTCCCCCACCTGCCCTTCCCATACTCGATGCCCTGACTTGCCCCGAGGCAGGGCACCGCGTTACCCCCTGTGAGCACTGCGGACAGGCCAGGCTGCACCAGCTGAGCTAAAAGGCCACGTCTGTCGAGAGCAGACAGGGAAGGAATGAATTGGCATTTCTATAACAACCCCCACAAACAAACAAACAGGTCAGAAAAACAACTTCATACATACACCTATCAATGAACACCCATGTAGACAGCCATTATTATGAAGTCCCATTTAAAGAAATTAAAGCTAGATTTTTTTCCTTAAAATAAAATACTACTGAAGCATTAAGCATGTAATAGTTGATCTCAGATATCAGCTACTCTCATAACAATAAGGCAAACAACAAATGGTAAGAATGAATGAAATTAATGTACTTTGTAACCAGCTGATTTTATAAGCTATGCAGAAGGCATTTTACTGCGTGTTCACCATCCTCATAAACGATGGTACAAAGCCTCGTCTTTATAAAAATGTTAGTCCCTCACAGGTTTTTATGATACTGAAAACATCACGAGTCCTGACTGCAACATTCTTTAAGCAGAAGTGCTAACTGACTCCAGCTATTTAGGATATTCCCAAAAGGAAAGTGTGGATAATAAAAACGAGCACTGGCAACAAGACAGCCCTTGTTAACCAATACAGAATAAATCACTGGTCAGCACTTCTCAGCTGCAAAAGCATCACCTACATTCTTCTGGAACATCTTCCCTGCACCCAGGACTATCATCTGCCCACAGCCAAAGCTTTTTTGGAAGGGGTTTGCTACCAGGAGGAGTTCACACACCCAGTGTAGTGCCTGCTAGGAATCCAATCTAGAATTTGTCAATTCAAATGCAATTCATATGAGACAGTGTTTAAATTTAAGAAGTTTTTAAAAGTGTATGCTTATTCTCAGTTTTCCACTAACAGGCTCTGAAACACCAGCCATTTTTTGTTTTATCCTGTTATGAAGAAACATAAATGCCAACTCCTAAAACATATTAGGAAATTAGTATGGCTGAGAAAAAGGGTATAATAACCACGATGATTTTCTTTTACGAAGCAAATTGCCCTGGTTTCCAAGCGTGAATTAAGCAGCTGCAAACCTTCGGAAAGCAGCTGCTCCACGTGCACTCCTGCTCTGCACAGCCTGCGCGAGCTGGCACAGGTGCTCCACCAGGACACGTGGCTGCGGCTCAGGCCAGGAGCCCAAAGCTTGACCCTGCTTTCTGAGGTGTCTCCAGATACCATTTAGTCATCTCAGGCTACACGATGCCCATTCCCATCCACAGGCTTTGTCTTTTTGAGCACTGTGTGATCCAAGTGCACAGGTTAGAGGAATGAGAGGTTCTGGCTCTGTAGGTACTCCCCACATCACAAGCTTGCTAGGTCTGCCTGGGAGCTTGGATGTGCTCTCCTCTAAGGCTTTAGCAGAGAATTATTGACACACACAAGAAACAAATATGGAGCCATAGCACTGTTCCCGCTCAGCATCCATCCCAGTACACAACCTATGGAAGGCCGGAGCTCTTGGGAAACACCACCCGTCAGCCACCATTAAAAGCCTCGCTGTGCTCACCAGTGGATGTGTTACCAACACCAAAAAATGGCACAAACGTGCATTAAGATAAATAATATTATTAATAATACATAAAAATCACAACGTGCAGCTACTCGAGATGCCTGAGCAGTAAGTAGTGAGAATCAGCAGCCTGTAAACAATAATTGTAAACGTTTTCTTTAGCATTGCATTCCAGGGTCAATAAATACCAACCTTTCACCAGACAGAAAGAAGGCCATGGCGTACTGACTGCTTCTCAGCAGAATGAGCTATTTTATTTTTAGAATGCTTCGACTTCAAACATTAATCAGAGTTTATTGCTTAAAATTAGAGGCTGGAGGTACTATTGCTGTTGCACAGCGCTTGAAGAACACACATAATGTGCCGTGCCCAGACTGACTGAACTTCAGTTAATTGGCTAGATTACTTTTTTAAATCACAGCCGTATTTGTCATGTGGCACCTGCTCTATACCCAGTGAAATCACCATCAGCTGGAACAACCCGTGACTGGAAACTTAAGTGATGGGTTTGTAACCCCTGTGCAGCCCTCCTGAGCTCGTCCCTCGGTGCTGCCGTGCAGAGCTGTGCCCTGGGGCACCCGCGGGGCCCAGCAGCACAGCCATCCATCCTGCACCAACCCCGCTTCCTGCCCACAGCTTCCTCAGGTGTGGACACGAGAACATTTACTTCCTTCTTAAGCACCCAGATACCAGCTCAACCACTCTTCTTTAAATTGGGGCACAATGGGAGGAAGCAGAAGAAGGTGGGTGTGGAAGGGAGGTGAAGGAGAGCAAGCTGAGGGCACAACTGCGGCGTGCTGAGGGTTTTGAGTTGCACAGCTCTGAGGGGTGCAAACACGACCACCTGCCACTACCTTCAGGAGCAGGGGAGCAAGCACAGCACCGCCGACACAGCTTCAGCCCTGGTAAATCTCTGAGAAAGCCACTCTGCCCTGAAGGCTTCAAGTGATGGAGAGTCCTCCCCGCACACACACAGACTGCTTAATTGTTTACCTACCTGCACCACTTCAGAAGAAAAACTCCTGCTGTATTTCCACACCATGCCAGCAATCAGCCATTCTTCCCCAGCCACCCACGTGGTCAGTCAGGGTTTATTTCAGCTTTGCTAGAAACCCATCGTCAGGGAAGGGCAGCACCGCTACCTGCCATGGCTTCATGGGCAGCAGAACAGGGGACGGGCACGCTGCGTTCCAGGGAGAGCTCGCATAAATCAAAGTATGGTAACACCACATTTTGAATGCAACTTTTTATGTTAATTTTTTCACAAGACGGTGAAGCACAGAGATACATATAGCCTATTTTGCATTGGTAATTGAAATAAATTACCATACTCCTCCCCAAGTCCTGCAACCGCTATTTTTCAGATTGAAATTTTCTTGGGTGTTTTAAACATTTTTTTTCCTTTTCCTTAAGGATAATTATTGGACTTAAAAATTAACACCTACCCTTGAAAGAAGTTGTAGCCTCTACTGAGTATTTACCTTCTTACCTGTTACAAGTTTTTCAACATGCTACTGGATCAACTTCCAGTTAATTTGTTGAGCAGTGTGAGGAGCCATCACAAAAGTCCTTTAGAAATGTGGTCAGTCTTTCAAAAGATATAGACCCAATAGACCCAATTTGAAGTGAACTAAAATAGTAACAGTTGCGAATAGATTAATTCCTGAGCACATTCAAATTGTATATTTTACATCAAACCTTTGGATTTCAGGAAAATAGTTCCAGCTTTTTTCAAGAGTGGGGCAATCCGAAGGAACCAATGCTTCTCTTTTCACAGGTCCTGCAGCATGATGTAGTACTTACGCCAAAGCAACACAGAAGTCTTGCTTCCAGAAGTACAGAACTGCAACACTTTTTATTTTAGAATATGTGTGTTTTCATATATGTAGACAATGTGCCTCTGCAGTGACCCCCAGACTCACAGAGTTCATCTGTTTCTGAATGCAGAAGAGGCAGAAGGGTAGGAGGAAAAGGCAAGTTTGGGGCACCTTTGTTCTCCCTCCAATTCTGACATACTTCAGGGACTTATGTAGCTCCTGGCATCGTCCATTAAAGGAAAAAAAAAAAAAAAAAAAAGCAATGCCTTCCTCTGACACTGCTCTTTGGATAGGGCAGAGAGCAGCTGCAGGGCTTAGCGCACGGCCCCGGCCTGGCAGTGAGCAGCAGGTGCTCACCGTAGCTGCTTAAAACACTTAATTTTTTTTTCCCCTCTTAATCACATTTTCAGCAAAAGAAACTTTTTCTGTTATAACTACCATAGGCTATCAGCTATGGACTCAAACAAACCTTTGTGCCCATGGAGCCTGTCTCAACATCCTTTGGGCAGCATACAGTAAAGCGTTCTTCCTTCATTTTCACAAGAAAATGCTGTTAAACACATACTAAAAAGATGATGGATTTGGTAGTTGGTACCGTTTAGAACTGGTGTCTTGAGGTTTTGCAATGAACCACCAGGGTCTAGGAGAGCTCTTACCCTGTCAGTGCCCCAGCCTCCTGGTCAGGCAGTGTGCAGGGCCCGTGCTCTCCTGCACGTTAGGTTGCGTTAGATAATGCTGCAAGGATAAAAGGTTGCCTAATGGGTGTGAATAAGGAGTATGAACAAACCTTACTGATACTAGAATACAACATACTATAAATCCCAATGGAAAGGGGAAGAAAGAACTGTACAAAGTAAAAATTTTATATCCACCTATTGCCATTTCAAGATGGCATTAACTATTTATACCAACCCAGCATGACTTCAAGATCAGAAATACCCACTAAGAGGAGAAAAGAAAGAAAAACACCCTACATTTTAGACATTTGGAAAAATAAATAAAGGCACAGGCAAAGGCATTTCATTAAGCCTTCTTCCTTATGTACCAGGTAGTTGCCAGACCGCGGAGCAGCCTGAGATCTGCCAGTGTTGCCTCGCTAGCATTGAGCACCATGAGCTCACGGCACCCCGCACGAGGCTTTCACTTCCTTCTGCCTTCTGAAGAGTAAAGAGAGGCAGTAAAGCAGCTGTCTTTGAAGGAGACATCCAGGAACAGCAAGCCAAAACCAGAAATGCAGTCTCTTAGCAGGCTGGGGGCAGGCAGAAGGCAGCAGAGGCGCGTCCCCCGCAGCCACCCCAGCCTCCTCCCGCTGCCTCCCCGCTCCAGCCCCAGGAGCCAGCCCCAGGCTGGGGCAGCCGAAGGGCCCCTGCTGTCCTCACAGGCGAGCACGCTCCTCAGGGACAAAGCGCCACCTCCACATCCCAGAGATCATTCTGTCATCTGCTCAATTTTGCATGTTGAAAATATTCACCAGCATGGGTGGGGCCCCAAAGCACATTTAGTGACCGATGGACTTTGTAAGCAATTAAAAAAACTTTTTAAAGGGGTTACTGCTTAGAGAACAGTATTTTTTTTTTTTAAATACATGTCAATGTTTTACAATATTTTTCTTAAACCAACCACACAATTTAGAATAAACTGGACTTCAAAAACCCTGCAGAATTAGTTAGGATTTTCTTTTAAATGCAATTGCTGCTTTTAAGGTCAAAAGGTCACAATATTAGGTACACAGGAAATAATTAAAATACCAACTGGAGTTAAATTCTGCTCTCGGTTGCTCAAATAAGCCTCTGGTTTCAAAAGGGTTACAGAAGAACAGTAAATTGAGCATATACACTTGTAGAATCAGAGAATAAGTCAGTCCAGTTCAGATCCATAGCAGTAGATCAACACAAATATCACTTCACAACTAAAGTCATACTGAAAATTCTACCGAAGGCAATTAGGACACCTAACACACTTGTTGGGCGTTTGTTTACATCCTGGAATAATACAGTTTATGTCTTCACATCAGCATGCACTAATGTGCTTGCCAAATGAACTCCAGTTACCCGTCAATTAATTTCTGTTAGCTAAGTGCTGAAAAATCCCGAGTGACTGATATAGGAAGTCAGCATCTTACAAAGACCTGAAACAAGCTACAACCAGATGCACGTTGAGCAATTCCAATTAATCATAAAGTCTGTAAAGAATCCAAGAATATCCATCCTTGAACTCTTAGCGTTTCAGTCTAGACAGGTTTGGTTTCAACTTACTTATCACGAGAAATACACAAGCGGGACACGAGCTGTGAGTTTTATTCACAGACAGCGCTGACCACAAACAATTCTGACTCGTTTGACAGGTTGCTATCCCTGCATCTGGTAAAAGGCTACACATCGTACATGCTGAACAACCACAGTGATTTTCTGGTTTAGCAATGCTGAAAATTAATTTCTGCCAGGTCAAAAATGCTTGAAAAGGAACAAGACTCTTTTTGGTGCTTATAATTGGCTGAATGAACAGGTACCCACGTTTCTATGCTACTGTCTGATACCCAATGCACATGGACACTGGAAAAAAAAAAAAAAAGTGGACATTTCCTGAGTTGTAGATATCATATACAACTTTGTATGTATGCATAAATATTTATGCTTGGAAATCTGTAACTTTTGCTATCGCTACTGAGGTTGAAGTAGAGCAATACTGTAAATAAATAAATATCAAAGTACCTGTGAACACTCTAGTTCCCTCTACCAGACCGACCTAGTTCTTTGGTAAATCAGATTTTCAAGCTGCTTCTCAGCTGAGAGTCCCAGCCTTGGAAATACCTTAAATATACAGTGTTCTCCTTATATTTGTTTTATTGCAAAAATACGTGAAGCATATGGCATGTATTTCTGGAATCCAGGCAGCTTGTGCTGTACAGTAATTCAAATGTGAATCTCCTCTCTATTTTTTCCCTTAATTAAAGGAAAAAACAAAAGATTCAACAGCCAAAGAGAAAGCAAAACCCACACTAAAGGAAACATAATATTTGAAACAAGAAACACAGCAGAAAATAGACAGCCAATCTGGAACGTGGCAGAGTATTCAAAAAAGATGGGAAATCAAGATCTCAAGCATTAGAAACTTAATTACTCAAGTACTTCATTAGCATGCTTTCATCTTAACTTTGTTAATCATCAAGTAAACTTGGCAGCAAACTCCCAATACTAAATTGAGGCACGTAGCACTACTGTAGTTCATTCAAGGAGTACAATTACCATGAATATCATCTTTAAGTACATATGGCTTCCAACTACGTTGAGTCACTTTGCAACTATCATCACTGTAAAGCTCCAGGCAGGTTAACAGAGATTTTGGTGATTAGTAGTGTAGGCAGCAGTGTCGGGGAGTTATGAAAACTTAGTGTAAAATCATCCCTGGTAGATAACACATTGATTGCGCAACCTTGCTTTGCACTTTTGAATTCATTTAGCACCAGAAAAATCCACAATAGATGTTCACAAGATCTTACAAACCACACAGCATATACTACCAGCTTACGAAAACAATCCAACAGTTTCTCAGCGCCTTTTTCAACCTTTGGGTTGAAAAAAAAAAAATAATTTAGAAAATAACTCAGTCCCTACAGCATGGCGATTTTTATAGTGCTACATTAACACAAATGTTAAATCATATTTAAGCATGCGCTCTATTTAGCAATAATGATCACAATAATTAATATTAGAATACTTAAACCAAGGCCAGTAAAAATAACAATGTTTTCTGAAATCATTCAAGTATCCTACCTCCAACTCAAAGTGCTTTTTAGTATCTTTTCTGATTCAAGCATAGGGCTTAATTAAACCACGATTTCTGCTAGACATTCTTAAAAAAATTTCTTCCAACATTCAAGTCTGTCTTAGAGGGAAAAGGTCACATGCACTTTTAAGGAACAGCATCATTTCTGCAGACTTTGTTGTCTTCAAGCTCCCTCTTGATCTTCTTCCTTTGCTTCATTTGGTACTGCAACTCCAGAGCCAGAATTTCATGAGAATTCCATGAATCTTCACTGGAATCAACACTTTGACATGACACACAGTTGAAAAATGGAGGTGTAGGAAGCCAAAAAGGCGTGCCAGAAAGGTGCTGAAGCTGGAAACCAGAGCAGGGCTGGGGGCACAGCCCCTGCCACAGCTCTGAGAGGCCTTGCCCCTCCTTTCATTTCTAATTGTCACAGGTGCTGCAGACTACCTGGAGACAGCAAGATGGCAAGGAATTTAAACAATTCCCCTCATCAGGACAATGTAATGCCTCCTTTCCTCGGGACTGTCAGCATCAGGGCTGCAGGAGCCCTGCTGGTGTGGGCATCTCTGGGGGAGCCCCGGGCACGGCGCCTCCCGAGCCATCGCAGCAGGAAACACGGCTCGGCCTGGGACCTGCCCTCAGCCTCCAGGCACAGGTGTCACAGGTAACCGACAGCCACCCTTCTCAGGAATACCATCAGGTGCACAACTTCTAACAGCTAAAACGAGACTTCCTTCCAAGCACCCACATCGGGGCCCACACCTGCTCACACGGCCTACTAACAGTAGGTCAAACGCAGGTGCAGCGCAGAGCTTGCTGCCTTACCTGGAATGCTATCCTCAACAGCTTAACACCAACTTGTAAGCATTCATACTAGTTATTTACGTTGGTTTAACAGTAACACTGCAGAAACAAAGCATTAGGTCAATAGACCTGTGAGAAATTTACCAAGGGAATACCAATGCACAGGCTGGCCTGTACCTTTTTCGCTACCCAAGTCAAAGAAAAAACACTTCCATTAAAGATTAGTTTTTCTACTCAGAAGCTGATTTACAGCCATTCACAAGACTACTCTCAAACATCCCTTTTCATCCTAGAGTTGTAATACAACAGAAAAACTAGCCTTTATCAAAAGGAAAAAAATAAATCACAATGTCACTTTGATCAGACCAGTTGCTGTGGAACTTCTTGCACACTTGTAGTCACGCAGAGGAGACATTTGGTCTATTTACTATGCACTTTTTATAATGTTATCTTAAAAGCAAAGAGTTTAGTAAATGTTTCTTAAGTCATTACAGCTTACGTTACATGTCATACACCATTTTCCTAAAAATCTCTCTGTATCCCAAACAAAGCCAAGGATTCTCGATCACTTAGTCTTCTCTTTGCCCAAACCTCCAAAAGACCCAGAGACTGCCAAAATAAAGTCATCACACAACAGCTGCTTCCAATCTTTTGCAACTTGTTTGAACAGCTTACAAGTTCTGGTTAACTTGCTTCTAACTTTATAGTGGTTTAGATAGGAACTAAGACATATTGTTAGATTTTGCAGATTAAGTATTTACCTACCTACAGTATTTGCTTTATGCATAATGTCATCCAGTGCAGCACTGCACTAGCATCAACAGTTTTAAATCAGCACTGTTGTGCATTAGAGCAGTCATACCTGTGCAGGCATTTTAAGATTGCTATACAGAGATTTAAATGGCTGTTCTTAAGCTTTCTGTGCAGAAATCGCTGCTTGACGCCTTTATCACTTGACTAGTTCAGGTTTCATTGGGTGTTTTCTTCATCGTGATGGTAACTGCATGCAGAATTGAGATCACAAAGGGTGAGACCACCTATGGCAAGGGCAATAATTTTGACTCCAACTTGAACAAAGTCAAAAGAAATACATGCACACATACACTCTTCATTGGGAAATACAGTGAGCTTCTTGATTACAGACTAATAAATCCTTAGTCTACTTAAAAACAAACCAACATACACACAAGACTCATTCCCAGCAAAACGCTTCAAATATCATCACTATCACTCGAGTTCCTTTAATCATTTGAACTAAAACCTACTTTTCAATCATTCTCTCAGCTGCTACTCATATGTTTGCCAAAGACTGTCACCCCCAAATAAAAAAAATAAAATAAAATTACAAGTCAGGCAAATGTTGAATTCCTACAAAAATGAGATTTTATATCATGATGTTATAACAACATGACAAGAACGAGAATCTTTTTGACATACACATTTTGTATAAAGCTATAAACACTGTAGGAGGAGGCTATAAGCTATAAAGATCATTATTTGAAACTATTCCACCTTTGAACAGAGCTCATGTACATAAACTTGCTTCTATAGCAAGTCTCAAACCTCTTCAGAGCATGAATGGGCACTCAGAATAGAAATTCCCAAGGGTACAGTGAAGGTCTGTCAAGATGTTTTTTTGGGTTGCCTGCTATACAAATCTGGAAAGTAAGACAGCTTCTAATAGCAGTACAGCTCCAAACACTTTCCATTTACCATCACAGGAGCTGTCCATTAATTTGAATGGCAGCAGATTCAAGAGGACACATATGCCACTCCTTTTCACATAAAACTCTTAAAGAAAATGGAATTTCTTGCATTTTGTCACTCCTCAAAGAAATCTGATACTTAACAACACCTGCATGCAAGGAGCATCCAGATGAAGAAGTCATAAAGAGCCAGCTGCCCTTTATTCAAAATGCCCTTTGCAAAAAACTTGCCAAACATTCTTTTGAGAGAAGCAGAACCACCAAGGAACCCCACAGCCACAGAACGTACCGTGGTCTGCAGAACTGTAAGCATCAATAAAGCCTGAGCACTGCGTTGAGAAGAACCACAACTGTATTGAAAATGAGGTTTAAAATACTGCACAGTTACAATCACAGAGACTGGCATTTCAAAGGCATGCTTTCTTGCGATAGAACAAGCTTGGATTTTTAAAGATACAATCATAATGTACAGCAAAATATGTGGCCATAGGACCAGCCTTAAACTAAGGCCTTGTTTACATGATTTCTGGACTGTCAGGAAGTATTTTGGCTGGGCATGTCATTTTTCTTCCAAACCAATTAAATTTTTGCAATTCTCACTGTGAAAAGAGCTATATACCACCTTTATATTGACACTGGTATAACATATTCCCACAGGGAAAAGAAATAAGAGTACCTTTATATTGATACAATATTTTCCTCTAGTGTAGAAGCAAATATAGCTTTCATTATTCAGTCAAGTTAAAGCAGTATGTTTTTTTTTTTCTACTTTATAGACAAGGCCTACGTTTAACAAGCACCAAAACACTTCAAGGTATTTGGAAGATCAGACTACTGAGCTCAACTATTTGTACTGTCCTCACCAAGTCATAGAGAACATTGAACATCTAAATACATTCAAAACTCTGATTAGACCCATGCCATATTTTTTTTTGATTTTTTTTTTAAATCCTTCACTGTTTGACAAACACACCTTTTTGGCAAGAACTAGAGTATATCTACAAAAAAAAAAAGTCATAATCCAGAATTTAGCAAGTTGCCTTCAGCTGCTCTGTTAGGCTAAGGAAAACTGGACTTCACGCCCCACTGTGTGCTACTTACACCCATTTTTGCATCACTCCTCAATCACAACACAGGCAATAGGCGAACAGGAGGCACTACAAAACATCAATACTCTGCTACCTGTTGTGGAGAACAGAATGAGTATCTGCTTTTACCAAGCTGAGTGAGTTGCTTTCAATACACTGATCTGGAGCAAGGCTTGTTAGGTGCTAGAAATATATATATAATCCCACTGAATTTAAGGCAAAATTGGACCATCACAATAGCTGAGACATAAATTTATGGCAAATTGTATTTTTAAAACTTCAGTGCAAGATATGCCTGCAATCAAGCTTTCATCATTTTCAATACAGTATTTTTTGTTAAAAGAAGCCCCTAATATTCAGAACATACTCTTATCCAAATTTTCAGGAGATACTGCATATTGCTAAATCAATATCCAATCCCCAACTGGAACACAATATTATCATTTTAATTTCAATCACTGAGGTTTCACTGTGTAGAATTAAGCTAAAACTAAAACCACTCCTTCCAGTGTTGAAGCAGAAAACTTTCCTAGTTAGAAGAGGAAATGATCAGATTTATGGCAGACATCAAGGCGGTTTGTTTTCAGTTGGCCTAATTAAAAAGCCTTTACACACCATTGCTTAATTTCTGTTTCCATGTCATATAGATAACTTCAAGTCTTCTTGGGATGCAGAAAAAGAACTGTGTTTTTTTGTGTACTAATCTTTAAAGAAGGGGCTAAGAGAGGAAGGTAATGGAGGTAAACAAACTCCCTAGATCTTCCAAATCACAGAAGGTACAGGTGTCCTCCCACCCCAATCCTTCCTCATTGGAGGGAAGTAGCAATAGTCTTGATGCATAATTTCAAAGAGTTAAAATGTAGCAAGATTAAGTTTAAATTTTTAAATAATTGATCTTTAGAATTCTGCTCTTCCTAGTAAACCTGTTCCTAGTAAAGGATAAGGTCCCAATCTTACAAGATGTTTTCCCACTGAGGCCGCGCTACCCTCCTAAAGCTGCCCACTGCCCACAGCGTTCCACACGCATGCTGGCATCACACAGCCCCAGGACCTAAACACAAATGAAAAGCTGCATCACCAATTGTTATTTTACCCAATATTTAGTAATCTTGGGGCTTGTTTTTTGTCTATTTTTTTTTTAAACGCTGTCCTTAGCTAAACCTAGCCCCCCCCCCGCCACTTTTGCATCTATTACAACATAAATCAGGATTAACGGCCTATGTGAAAGTGTTTTGTGTAATACATAAAAGCGCACAAAGTTGTTTTCTAAAAAACAGCATTTGTATTAAAATTCTGAAAATGGATAGACATCTCTTAAACGCATGTCTGGAAACAAAATGACAGTTGTTAGAATTTTCTTGGTACATCACAACGTTAAGGTTTCTTTCTTTGCTGGCTGGAGGTACATCCCACACTTAGAAAATAATAAAATATAATAAAATAAAAACTGAAAGAACAAAAAAGCCCACCCCCAAAATCCCAAAAGGCTAAATTCTTGCAAATTTGAAGTAAATGAAGCCCGAACTTGCAAGACATGGAAATTACAGTTAAAAGGCTCAGATGGAAATAAGAAATAAATTCCACTAACAATAGGCCCTTTTGTCCTGGCTTGTTCAGTATGATTACTGAAAGGAAACTGTTAAGTAGTTTTTGGAGTAGTAGATAATGGGATTCTGTGGAGCTTTCACAGGTTGGCACCGGCTGGAACAGCTGAGTTTTGAAGGCACTCTACAGACACAGGGCTGCTGTTGGCCCTGTATCGCATTTAGGAAGTCTTTGCACTTTTTAGAGAGCTAGTCATCAAAATCAGTTATTGCCAACCCAAAAAGAAAAAACCCTAGAAACCAAAACACCGCCGCTCCCACCCGCCAAAGGGCAAAACAAAAACGAAATCACACACACACGCACGCCTAAAAAATTGTGCAGATTTGTAACATTTTCACAGCTGATTAAAAAAAAAAAAAAGGAAAAAAAAATAAAACAACACGCTACCACTCTCTGCAAACTCCCATCTGATACAGCAGGTAAACAAAATAGAAAATTATTTCACAAGTGATCAGCAGACGCCTCCCGGCGCCGCACGCCGGTGCCGGTGGCCGTGCGGTGCCCGCTTTGCATAGATCCGCGGCCTCCTCCCGGTCCCGCTGCCCACGGCCGGCTGCGGCAGACACCACAGGGAACACGCGACGGTGGAGACTGGATGAACGTACATGCTGCGAAAAGCCACGTTTCCAACGCGATTTTTTTTTTTTTTAAGTGTTTTTTTTTTTTTTTTTTTTCCTTCCCCCCCGCGGATGCCCGGGGCGCCGCGCCCGCCCCCCGGCCGTGCCGGTGCCGGTGCCCGTGGCGGCGGCGATGCCCGGTGCTCGGTCCCGGTGCCGGTGCCCGGTGCTCGGTCCCGGAGCTCGGTGCCGGCCGCCGCGGACCTTTGTTCCCGCAGCCCCGGCCGCCGGCCGCTCTCAGAGGATGGCGCAGGCGGCGCAGCACTGCTCGTCCCCGTTGGGCTGCGAGGCGTAGTTCATCTGCCTGACGATCTCGGCGAAGAGCTCGTCCACCGAGGCTTTGTTTTTGGCCGAGGTCTCCATGAAGGGGCAGCTCCACTCCTCGGCCAGCGCCTTGCCTTCCCCGAAGGAGACCTCCCGCTCGCCCTCCAGGTCCACCTTGTTGCCCACCAGGATCATGGGCACCCGCTCGTACCTCTTGACGCGGATGATCTGGTCCCGCATGGGCTTGATGTCCTGGAAGCTCTGCTGGTTGACCAGGCTGTAGACCAGGATGAAGCCCTGCCCGTTCTTGATGTAGAGGTCCCGCATGGAGGCGAACTGCTCGGTGCCCGCCGTGTCCAGGATCTCCAGCACCGACGGCGAGGAGTCCACCTCGATCTCCTTGCGGTAGAAGTCCTCGATGGTGGGGTCGTACTTCTCGATGAACGAGCCGGTCACGAACTGGACGGTGAGGGCGGACTTGCCCACGCCGCCCGAGCCCAGCACCACCACCTTGTACTCCCGCATGGCTCCCGGCGCGCCGCCTCCCTCGCCTCCCGCTCGGGGCTGCCGCTTCCCTCCCTCCCTCCCTCCCTCCCTCCGCCCGCCCTCGCCGGAGGAGGAGGAGGAGGAGGAGGAAGGCGGGCAGGGAGGGGCGCTCCGCGGGGCCCGCCGGGGCGGGCAGGGGCCGGCCGCGCCTCACGGGCCCGCTGCGGGCCAGCCCCGAGCCCGGCAGCGCCGCGCCCCGGGGCCGGGCGGCGGCGAAGGAGGAGGAGGAGGAGGAGGAGGAGGAGGAGGAGGAGCGGGAAGCGCCGAGCGGCCGCGCCCGGCCCCGCCGCCCATGGCGCCCCGCGGCCCGCCCACACGGCCCCGCTCCGCCTCCCCCCGGTGGCGGCGGGGAAGGGGCCGGGGCTGCCCGGCCTGGCCGCCCCTTATCGCCGGGCACGGCCCCGGCAGCGCCCCTGCCGCCCCTATCGGCCCTCCGCAGGGGTCGCCGTGCCCTCGGGGCTGGGCCGGGCACAGGCGAGGCCCTCCCGGGGCCGCTCCCCCCGGTGGTGCCCCCCCGGCCCGGGAGGCTCCGGAGCTGCCCCGTGTCGCTGTTTCGGCGGCCCGTGGCCTGCTCACAGCCATCCCGCCCTGTGGGGTTGAGTCCCGGGGCTGGCTGCTTGCCGCTGTTGGTAGAAGTCACCCTCACATCAATCCGGCATTCCTTTCAATAAAATATCCGCAGTTATTTTTGGCACCCTCTGGTCCTTGCTTTTACACTGTATCCAGTTCTTCACTGTTCTCAGTCTTTATTCAGATAATTGTGGCGTGTGAGGCCTTTTTATCACACCTTTGTGCTTACAAATCTAGTTTAAACACAGTAGTTGGTGCAACAGGCCTTGGCAGACAAAGACAGAAATATTTGAAATAAACTGCAAGCAGCATTCTCTTACTAGCAGACAGTTCTCACACGGCTACATCCCGATTAAATTATTTTTGCCAGAATTCACTATGGGGATTTGCTCTGCTGGGTCTGGCTGCGCTGCATCTCCAGTGATCCTCAGGGGAGAGCTGCGACTCTGGCAATCCCATCCCTGCAGGAGCTTCAATGACACCCCGGTGCTGTTTGTGCGGGTCTGTGCAATGAAACATCTCCCCGTGAGGACAAAAGCTGTGTTCTGCCAGCCGCGCTGTGGGGCTGCTAACAGTTCCAGCCGTTTGTGCTGAGGACGCCCGCGCCCACGGCTTGCTGTGACTGCAGATAAAGGGTGTCGCAGTCACTCAGGGTGGAAGAGAAGTGGCGGGCCACAACTTCCTTAAACGCATCGCGTAGCTGAAGCCTGGCACGCTCCGTGTTTGTTTTGTAGGTGTAGGTCATGCCCTGTGCCTGTCTCTGCCGAGTCCCCAGACAGGCTGCCGGTGTGCCAGGCCTCCTCCGCCTGGTTCCTCCCAGGTGCAGTCTTCTTGCCCGTCGGCAAAGTGTCACCTGCAGGCTGACCCTCAGCTAGGTCACTGCACAGAGCTCTACAGATCAACCAGTGAATGTTTTACCTGATATTGAATCCCGAGGACTGGGCTTCGGCTGCCTTTCTGTTCTAGACTCTACCTACCGCATTACCCTTAACTTGTGACAAACCTAAGGCCATTTTATTCCAGAGGAGCCTGTTGTTCTTTGAAAAAGTGAAATGCACCTCTGTGAGCACCTCTAACTGCATGTTCCCGAATGAGCCTCGACCACTGCTCACCTCCTGCATGGACATGCAGAGATGTTGGTTTTGGAAACAAACTAACTGAGCCCGGAATGAGGCTTTTAATCCCCACCTCTCCCTGTTCCTCATTTCGCTGTCTGTATGACTCCCCCTTCTAGAGGTACTCCAGAGGTGGGGCTAGCACATCTAATCCTGACAGTGCACTCCCACCTTCAGCTAAACCAGCCAAAACCAGTCATCAACCAGCCATTGTTTGCAGTTATATTTAAAAGCAGCTACAAAAAATTGGTTGAAAGGCTACAGTATCACTGAGAAAATACTGTATTTTCTTGTTCTGCTGACTTCCTTTGCTTGCGCTACTCTAAGGTTTTGGGTACCATACAGATTTGTTTACCTCCATCACCTCTACAGCATCCCACATGTAAATTACTTACACTGCACTTTCCACTAACATGGCAGCAGAAGATTTTATAAAGACCAGACAATTGTAATGTTGGCTTAAATTCAATCCATTTAATCACAATTCACTGTTGAATCATTTGTTTATTTCAGGGACAGAATAAAATTTCAGTATATGTATTTTTTTCATTCTTCATGATGCTGTTGATTGCTGTCATTTCTGAGGGAAATGTTTTATGTTCAAAGCAAAAACTGATCTTTACGCTGTTGACATCTTGAAAATGCCAAAGTAGGAATCATCTTAAAAGTATAAATTTGGTTACTAAGTAGTTTACCGTGCAATATTTACATATATAACTACCTTTTATTGTGTTTTATTGTGTATAAGGTTTCAGTACCATGAATGTTCATCTGTGTCTGGTAACATCAAGATTTGGCACTATGAAAATAGGTGAAGATCTTCTGGTGTTACTAGAGGGACTTTCTAGCCAGGTCCTCTGGTACTCTCTCAAAAGACTCATAGCCAAACCACTTACAGCCATGGGATTAGGCCCAGGCAAGGTTAATGTTAGCAAAGGGGCATGTAACCTTTGAGCTGATTAAGTGCAACTGAGCTTGTTTAGGATGAATATTTTACAGAAAAACTGTGCTATACTTGGGGAACAGAAAAATGATGTGAAGAGTGGGCTAAGTTGCAAGACATGTCCTGCTTTGCTAGAATCTGTACGTTTGTGAATTTCAGAAAGCCTGAGCTCTGTCAGTGAAACAGAGCTAGAACCTGTCGGAAGTGTGTGGCTTTCCTTAAAACAGACCCTGTGAAAGTATGCTTAGAATTAGTTGAGTGTGAATGAACACGTTTGTATTTGAAACTCTAAAATGCTGTGGAAGTGGCAAAGAGATGATAGCCTTTATTTAGATTTTCTTTGACTTCAGTTAGTGGCTATTCATTTAAATCATTTTTATTAATACATCGGAAGCTCTTGTGACTGTGAAGGAGACTCCTCTGGGATCATAGTGCTCTGCCATTTACTAGCTAGGTATGATGATAATTGAACTTTAAAGCTACAAATAATACTAAATATCATACTTTGTCATTCAAGGTTTATGAGGTAATAGTGATATTAATAACAATATTGTAGCATATTTTTATGTAACAACTTTCAATTTCACGTGAAGATGCAATTCCATATGCATTTCATGGTGATGGTGGCCAAAGGACTTCATACCTTTTTTTGCTCTCAGTTATACAGCAACAGTCTTTAGGTCCACGGTGTAAATAGGCCCTAAAAATGATGAACTGATCTGTGGTGGGTGAGAATAGGTCCTTCTATTGTGGGTTCTGCTTAACTGCTTACAGGCCACTGGGGCTAAATACAAAGAGCTGAGCAGTGAATTGATCTGTGTTTTCAGCAGAACTAAAGGGGCAGAGAATGTCTTAATTCAGCACTGCTGCTGATAAATCCTACGGGAAGTCATGGTCAAAGAATACTGTACACGGTCATTTAACGTCCTAATGTCTGAAATGTTCCCTGGACATAATAGAGATCTGTTTCAATCCACTTAAGTTTTAATGGCTTAACCAGTTCAAAATTCAATATAAAATAGTTAAAATGAGAAGATTTGGAATGATCTGAGGAAGCGATGCTATTCGCTCACTCCCGTACGGATAGTATGTGGCATTAATATTAGCAGTGTACTGTAAGGCAAAGGGAGAAGGTAAAGGGCGAATACTTACTGAGGGAAACTAAGATGACAAAGTAATCTCTGTAGAGTTCAAAGCACAGAATTACACTAAGTGTTTTCTGGCATTGAACAAATCCAGAGAAATTTTTCAATGTATATTCATTTTGAATATATGAATTTGAGTAAGTTCTCTGGCCCTGAATCAGTTTTTAATTCAGTGGCATACAAAAAAAGTCTTTATTTTGGGTTCATCAGCAGGATGATTGTATGTTGGTTTAGGATTCATTTGGTGGGAGCTGAGGAATGAGAAGATGACCTTCTGAGCACAAAAATGTAAATACTCACATTTTAAAGTATTTGCCAATTTTAATAAATATACAATAAACAACATTTTTAAGATTTTGTGTGCACATTTGATCCATAAATCATCCCCTCACCCCTTTAATAGCACTAAGAGTGGTTCTGGTTGATACTTAATTCTATTTGTCACAGTACTGTCTAATAACATTAGTACTGACATTCAGTGCATCTCTTGCTCTGAAACAACTTCACTTTTCTTTATTTAAATTGGATTGCTCCTATTGAAATAATGGTAATGCATTCAGCATTGTGCAAGAGATAATCTCAGCCCTAAAAATTTGCTGGTAAACTTTAACCTAAAATCAGCAAGAAAGATTTACATAGTGGGCATTATTCTCGTTTTAAGAATAGCAGTGGAAGCTGCTGACTAATTTTTAAAATCTGTCCACATCCTGGCAATGGGTGGCTGAAGATCTGTGTCATCCTATCTCTACTTCTCCTGCTTCATCCTTCCTCTTTCCAGTAACAGGAAGCCCAAGTACTGATCAGAAGGCGATGAAACATACTGCTCTAATAAACTAGGCTACTCGCATGCTCTGCCCAAAAATCTGTGCAAAAAGCTGGACACTCTTGTGTCCTTGTTATGATTGTTAATAGAAGTGCACTTGTTTACCTATGCTACATTACAGAAGATTCATATTTAAGAGAGAAAAGATCTTTCAAAATTCTTCATAAAAATAATCCGGTATTCCAACGGGATTTAAATCTAATAATAATTAACTTGTCTGCACCTTGAGTTACTGCTGATAATTCTATTCATGAATATGTATCTAAAACAAGACTGCCTAATTTCTGTTTATCTTAATCCTATGGTATTAACTATTCTTATTCTAGAACCAAGATGTCTACACAAGGAGTTAAATGAGATAGTCAATTAGGGTAATTCCATGGGCAGAGTAGTTTTATTATAAGTGAAACTGTTCCATCTGTTCAACACCTAGATAATCAGAAAGAAACTGATAAGACAAATTGCTAAGTGACTCAGGCCAAAGGTACTCCTTAACGCCGTAATTTGATATGTTTGCAGGAGCATGAGTTGGTTTCTCCTCTGACTCAACCAGCTGAACAGTCTCCCTTCTGCCAGCTCCTTCCTGAGGAGGAAGTGATTTATGCAGAGTCATCCTTTTCCTGCCTGTCTGTATTAGCAGGTCTAGCACACCTCTTTGGAAAATGCAGCCCTACTGTGACTCCCCTCTGCAAAACGAATTCTGAAATGCGGGATTACCCAGCTTTCATTTTAATGAAAAAATAGCAGTTGCTGTTGGATGTAAATAAATAATAAAAAAGGTAGGACATACAGAAAAAAAAGTCCATAATTTCCAACAAAAGCCCTGCTAGAGATCTTATCGGTACTGAAAAAATAGCCATGCTGCCACAACTTACTACATGGCATCTCCCTAGATCTGGTGTGACAATACCAGTTTATCTTTCTTTATGATGGGAGTGTTCAATGGCATGTTTCCTAGCCCGCTCCTAGATGTCTTGTTTATAGTCAAAATATGCATAGTTTATCAAAGTGCAGCTGTATTTCTGTTCTTCACTAAATATCAATCCTTATCAATCAATATTCACTAAGTGTCAATCCTTTTGTATTTACCAGAGTAGCAGTTTAAATAAAAGGTGGTGAAGATTGGGAATTTAGATAAGCATGCAAAACAAAGAGAGAACACTTCTCTTTTACTATCTGCAGCAGTCAGGGTGTATGTAGGTGGACTGAAACAGCTCTTGGAACCGTAAATGTAATCTTGATAGCACTTGCATGGAAACAATCCTATTGTATGGTAATGAAAATGGTATGATCAGCATGAAGTGAAACTGATGACTAATTCCAAAAATAGACTTCCTGTCTGCAGCAAAGGCCCTTTTTGTAGGAAAATGCTTGTTCTTCATTGACTGGTATTATATTGCATTGCAATATTAACTCTGCTGGCAGCAACATTCACAAACAGTAAAAGGTGTAATTTTGAGAGTCTTCCCTCTTCAACTAGTTGAATTTGTTTATTCTTCCATCACCTGACCAGGAACAAGGAGTTTCTCTTGATAGACACTTCTGGTCACATGGCAGTGAGGAATGAATGCTTTCAACTGTGATCTTATCATATTTCGTAAGTGAGACGGGAGTTTCCAGAGTCCTAAAGAACAGACAGTAGTGTTTGCAGCTCATTACGCTGTGGTCTTCTGTGTAGGAATCACTGTAACAGTCTGCCTTTGGTCTCAGACTAGTGATGTAAAACTATGGTTGTAAATATTGGTAGTTTAACTGAAGTCTAGGGCTTTTTTCCCTTGGTAATAATGAAAGAAACACATTCTCACTTTAAAGAATGAGAGTTCATCTTTGGAAGGAAATGTCCTAAATAAAATCAGAGTTTTATTCCTTTCCTTTCTCATTTCCTGTAACTCCCATGAACATTATGGAGAACGTTCATATATAGATATATCCAGAAAATCAGTGAGTCCATAGACATTGTGTAAATATTAAAGAGGTGTAAGCAAGGGGCTGGTAATTGAGAGAGGTAAGAGGATCTGTTTCCCCCATGTACCAGAACAAGAGAAATGAAAATACTTATTCCAATCACTAAGGAAAAGGGATTTAAACATGGCAAAAACACATAACAGATTTTTTTGTTGTTGGTGGTGTTTTTTTTGGGTTGTTTTTTTTTTACAGTTTTCAATGGACAGAATGGAACTATCCCCTAGAATATAATTTAACCAAAATCTCTAATTGTCTCTTGAACAGTGTTTAGTGGTTCATGGTCAAGAGAACTGGTAATAAGAGATGTCCAAGAGGGAAGGTTGATACACAAGCATGTTTTGCTCTTTGAACCTATGCCCACGGGATTTTATCAATAATAATATTACTAAAGTTGCAGAAGCTCACAAAAATTGCACCCAATTTTAGGCGCTTGACACAAACTCATAAAATATTTACAGTATGGCCCTTTGGGATGCTGAGCATCTCTAGCTCTCATGAAGACAGGCAAGCCTTGGATCCCTCAGCCCTGCCCTGATTGAGTCCTTAAGACTGCAGGAGAAAAGAAATTAAACTAGACAAGAGGATCTGCCTGCTTAATTGAGCTTTATTTTGTAATGCACAGGCAGACTGCAAGATCAGCAAATCTCTGCAAGCTATGTGGCCATATGGGCAATGGCAGTTTATGAAACAACTGTGCCAAATTTGGCAGCCTTTATGATGTCCACATGGTAGGTCAGTGAAAACCATTTCAATGCCAGTTACATAATTTCACTCTTCAGTCATCTGTGAAGAATATGTAAAACAGGAGTTTAGGATAAATGGCATCATTTCAGCACTGAAATTTACACGGTTGTTTATGAAGTATCCGTGCTTCCTTTCTAACCAGCAGAGCTCTTTTGCTGCATCTTAGGAAACTGAAAATGTTTGAGAGTAAATGCTGGTGGGCATTCTTTACATGTGCACAGCCTTATATTTGAGTATTAATTTCTAAGTAGATTTTGGGTCAGCATAACAACAAAGGAGATAAGCTTTTCTGAGGGAAAGTAAGACACAACAGGCTCAGACTAATGCAAGTTATCTGCAGCCTCAATAGACTTCGGATCTCTTGAACAAAATGCCACATTTTCTGAATGTTTTAGAAGGTCTGCTGCTTGTAGCTTACTCTTAGGTTGTTGCAGTCTGGTCAAGGCTGGAGGGATCACGGTGTCTGACCACTGGTTGTGTCACCAGAGCACTCACTAAATACTGTTTCATCTTCCAGGCCTTCAGCTGCTGGGCCAGATTAAGGTGAATGTGGGAGCAAACGAACTCTTGCAACACCTGGCCCCTGCAGATAACCCCACCCAGCTTGACTTTAGGCCAAGTCATGGCACATAAACAGCCTCTGTTGTATTGACAGATGACCTCATGAGAATGAACAGATAAGATGAAATGATGTTGATACTGCTTGATCTGTAAGCCACGTTCGATATCGTCAGAGCAGGCAGTCAGGAATGCTGATGTGACCACAAGCCCTCAGAGAATCTGTGTGAAAGCTGGCTATCGTCACGCACTGCCAGGACAGCGGCTGCTCCCGCACCGCCTCGTCCTGCCCCCTGGGATATCCACAGCTCTCAGCTTCCTGGAGCACTGCTGCTGCAGGCCCTTCTGCATACCACCATCACAATTCCAACAATAAACAGAAAATATAACCAATTCTAGAATTTGGACATATTTATATTTCTGTTTGTTTTATTTTTTCATCAACAGTTCCAGTAGAAAGGTGCCGCAGGAGTGCTGATGGCCCCATATGGGTGTAACAGCCACTGTTTGGGGCACGGTGCTGCTTGACACAGACCGGTAAAACACACCCCAGGTTAGTCCAGTCATGTGAGAAAAAGTACTGGAAGACCTACCTGAGAATCACTGCTGGATAAAAGTAGAGTAACCCATCAGGAGTCAGCCCATAGTAAATGAGAAAGGTACACAAATTATTTACAGCAAGCATGTTCTTCAGCACAGAACCGTATTCCTCATTTATCCCACTCACAAACAGCAAATAAAAATATCTGGTCCTAGGATCTACTCCAATCAGTCCTTCTAATCTTCTGCTCGTTTGAGCCAGTTCTTGATTGCTCAAGCAGTGAACTTTGAGGCTCTCTCATTTTGAATGGAACAGATGAGGCATTTTAACACTGTAAGCAGAACAAAACGTCAAGATGGTCAGAGAACTTCACTTTTCAACTATACTTCACTTTTTTGCTTGTTTTTCACCCTGCTATTAAAGCCAGCAGGCTGCTTTACCCTATGGGGTTATTTTTGTATAAAGGTAAATTAAAAATTAAAAGTAGGCACACCATTAAATATGACACACAAGGCACAAATGTTTGACAGTTATCCAATTTATCAAAACCACCTATATTTCTGATTCTGTTCACCACCGTGCTTACAACCAGCATGATAGCATCAGAAAATTTTGCATTTGTGGTATTCAAGCATTAATACAAATGCAAACTGCATTATAAATCTTTTGATATCTCTTCCAGTTTTGTGGCAGACTATTGATAACTACTTTGAATGTAATAAAATAATATGTCAACATTGTTTCTTACTAGAAACAGTGGATGTGGGAAAAGCTTTTATACAGTCCAAAACACATCACAGCCACTGTTTCCCACTTGCATTGGGGCCACTTATTCTGACAAAAAATGAAGGCTTTGTACAACAGTATGGTTAAATCATACCTAGGTCTAGGTTCATATAAATTTATTATTCAGTTATCTTCCTGATACTTTCACAGGCTGTTTAACGAAGTGTTGTATGCTGACGCTGAGGTGACTGACTAATGCAAATATCTGTGTAAGAGTCAGTTTTGATTTCATCGTTAACTAATCCCTCAGTATCTGTCTTTGTACAGTAAACAACAAACTTCATAGTTGAGATTGGATTGAATCCTTCTGCAAACAAATATAAGTAAATGCTTTAATGAGAACAGGAAAGTAAGCTCTGGGGCTTTTGTGGTTGCATTGACAAACCAATTAAAAGTCTTGTGTTTTGTCTTTTATTTTGTCTTTTCCTTATTTTTTTTTTTTTTCTATTGAAAACTTCCAGCACTGTAGTGCTTAGCATATAAAACAAGAGCAGCTTGGGGTCTGCACAGGCTGAAGAAGCATTTGGAAGAGGGCTCAGGATCTCATGGCAGCTGGAATCTGGAGGGAGCCTTCTAGTCCTCTGCCTCCTGAAATCATTCTGCACTGTGCCATTGCTTAAAATAAAGATTTCAAAGCACTTCCTCAATAACGGCCCTCCTATGATCATACTTCCCTCACCCAGGAAGGACTGCTGTGGCACGCTGTCAAAAAAGAAGTCAAAAAATGCAAATTCCCAGTTAGTTTCACTCTTGGCTCACTGGAAGCGGAGGCGTTGGAGCTCCCTGTGGGCACGAGGCCAGCCAGGTGCTGGTGCTGGGGGAGGCGCTGCTTTATGGGACCAGCACATCCCGCTCTGCTGACCCGGCACGGCGTGACGGCAGCGGGATGGATTTTTAGGGAGCATGGTTACCAGTGGTTAACAAGTGTGCATCACATGTGCTTTCCCTCTGCCAGACTCATACGTGGCATGAGTGCCCCGGTGTCAGTGCTGACCTGCCTGTAAGCCTGAGTCACGCCTCTGGCCCTGTCCCTGCCTCTTCTGGGACCTGAGTGACCAACGCCTGCTGCAGTCATGCTCCCGAGAGTGAAGGGACGTGGAGAGCACAGTTCCTGGAGCATTTTGTAAAAAATGGTGAGGAGCTGGCTCAGGCTAGCTACGGCCAAGTCTTACCACTTTGATTAATAAACAGAGCAAATCGGTAACAACAATAACAAAACAGAATCACAGAACCACAGAATGGTTGAGTTGGCAGGGACCTCTGGGGTCCCTCCGATCCAGACCCCTGCCCCAGCAGGGCCACCCAGAGCAGGGCCCAGGGCCACGTCTCCCCAAGGAGACCCCAGCACCCTGTGGCACTGCCCGGCACAGAGGCACAGCCTGGGGACCAGAGGGAGTCTGTAACTGCAGGTGCCGGTGATGCATGGGCTGGGCTGTGCTGCATGGAGGGAGAGGATGGGAGCTTTGCCCTGCTGCTGGTCACCCCTGTCATTGGGTCAAGGTCACTGTTGCCTTCGCGCAGTCTCATGCCCTCTGGATGCAATGGTCTGGCTGTGCCTTCTTGCTGCATTTATGGAGAGTGGCAGAAGCTGGGGCAAATTCCTTGTATCGCCTTTGCCACTTGTGTGTCTGCAGAAAGCAGGCACCATCTGTTTCTGAGCAAGGAAAGACAAAAGTGCATTTACTAGTTTAGTGACAAACATTGCTAATCTGATGATTAAAAAAATGCTATCCAAATGACAAATTTCTTAAAAGCTAATTCTCTATTCTTTTACACATAATACAGCCATTCATTCACATTATAAGTACAAACCTTAAAGAAGCTATAATTATGTGTAATTAAATTTTCTTATTTTTTATTATTTATTTTAAGCCAAATACCTAAAAAAAATGTGATCTCAGAAAATCAAGCTGAACACTGAATCAAAGTAAAAGTCTATTCTAATGAATATGCTCCACAGAAAATACACACCGGGCTTCACGTCGCTTGAAAAAGTGCGGAGGTTCTGACAAGAAATACCTAGGGTAGCGTGACCCTTACTGTTGTATAGTGAATGTCACTGTATGGACTATTTGAAGCAGTTGAAAATTCACAAAGTTACCAGTGCTGTAAAAGAGCATCACTGGAGAGCCTGTGCTGTCCTGTTCCATGTAATGGAGGGACTGAGGCTCCAGTGCAGGGGAACTTGTCCGAAGGTAATGTTGACTCATGTGGAACATGTAAAAGAGAAGTAGGATTGTGTCTGTAAAAAATAGATAACACTCTCAGATTCCTGAATGCCTGATCACTAAAGGGACAAAGGTCATTTATTTATTTATTTATTTTAATGCCATGGACTGTACCTAGACTGTGTGAGTAAGGGAACATTTTAAGGGAGCTGACAATAGTTACTGTTAAACTGCCTCTGGATCCAAATGCTTTTTTCACTGACGTGACAGCAAAAGCAGTATAAAGAAACAGGTGAAGAAAAAAGCCACTGCATTTTCAGTGCAGATGTTTTTGAGAACTGAATTAAAGAAGACACAAATACAAAGAAAGTGCAACACTGGTGATGCCTAACTCTATGTGCGAAAATAAATTTGTCTGCTTCATTGAATTATGAGATCTACTAGGATTTCATCTGCAGAGATCAAATGAGTGTGTATTGTAATGGTACTGTTAAGCTGTGTGATGGATAATACAGCTAAGGCCCTGCTAATATTTGCGTAATAAACCTCATGTTTTCTTAGCATAACCACTGTCTTGACATTTCCCTGTCTCACTGCAGGCCCATCCTCACACGATTAAGTCCAGTTCAGACTGTACAGACCCAGTACAACGCTTTTCAGAACAGAGACATGCTTTTGCAAATGCACTTATACATGCACATGTGCACATGTATGTACTCTACCTACCCGCAGTGTTATATACAGCCAACTGCAGAATAAAGAGGTTTTCTCTAAGTTTCTCCTTCTCACATCCTCAAATATGAAAGAATAGATTGTGAAAAAGTTCTTAGTAGTAAAATTGTTCTGGAACATTAAAAAAACCCTCAAACTGTACTATGAGTTTATCTTTTATTTTACATGTAACATGAGTCTACAAATAGACAGACTGTTCTTATAACAATTACTTCATTTTTTAAATAACAAATTAGTAACAAAAGTAGCATTTAAAAGTAAAGTTTCATGTAGATAAAGACCAAACGACCCTTCCTACTTCTACTTACCTCAATGCCAATAACGAAACTCGTAGTACAATGAAATTCTGTAAGTAGCATTTAAAAATTGACAATAGGCTCTAATCATTTAGCACACGGATCCCATTGTAAGAGCACTTTTTCAGAATTAGGAAATCTATTGCTTAATTAATGTTTTGTGGCAGTTTGAATATGTAAAATGCTATATAAATGATGAGTATGATTCAGTTGTCAGTATCTGAACATAAATTATGCTTCACGCAGGGTTTAGGATAAGAAATTCCATAACATTTTGCAAAATGGCTTATGCATTCCCAGTAATTTTACATAAAATCTATTCATAGTGTCCATTGACTGGAAACAATATATGTGATTCTTTTAGTCAAACTACTTAATTCAGCAGATAACCACTGCCGCTTCATAGTTCATGGATTAGAATTTAAGAGAGCAGCTGAGGCATACATTTGAATTTGATTAATGACAAAGGGACCGTTTCAGAAAACAGAGGACACACTGTCCACTTAGCTCACAGTGCAAAACAAAAAGTCAAAGTGACCACTTTCAGTTGAACAGAAAAACGAAAAGTGGTGCTCCCCCCATGCTTAGCGCCACCAGTTTTGTCCAGCAGGAAGGCACGGGGAGGTATGATATAGCAGTGCTTGAGTGATCCCACCAGATTCAAACTTCTGGTAGTAATTTTGCCGATGTTCAGTCAAAAAGAGACAGTGCTTTTGGCGTCTGGTTTTGTTTTTATCCCTACTTCTGATGATATCAGAGATGTCAGGGCCCAGTGCTGTGCTCCTTGCGCACACAAAATAAAAGCAGATGAGTGGCTGAAACGAGCAAGAAGCAAGTTTGCACACTGCTGTGCGAAAACACTTGAATGAGCTCTAAGCAAGCTTGAGTTTGGGAGGAATCTTGTTGGGTAGCGCCTCGCCTGCCGCAGGGACGCTAGGCTGGGCACGGGGTCACCAAGCGCGGCGCTGCCCGCGGCAGTGGCTGGGCCCCGCAGGCCCCGCAGGTCATGGTGCCACAACAGCCCCCGGGCCTGCGGCAATGGCCCAGGAACGGCAGCAGCAGGGATAGAAGTGGAACTCGAGCCACCGACCAAAAGCATGTTCAAAATGCCCATGAAGGGAGGAGATGGTAAAACTGCCGCATTGGGTCACGGTGGAGTGCAGCATTTGCACAGTAGCTACCAAAATTTTTGATGAAAAATGGGTGATAGAATAATTGCCCAGTACTTTCTGAAGCTGGTTCATCCAGAAATTGTTAGCAGCTTAAAAAAATTCTAACAGCAGAAATTTCTAACAGCTGAAAATTTCTTTCTACCGTTATTTTATGAAACAGCATTAGTATACGCTCAGAAAATGAAACAGTTCTTTAAACTGCTTTTTTCTTTTTTTTTTTTTTTTCCTGCTGTTTGTACTGGGTATCTCAAGGGACTCAGTTGTAATGCTCTGGGATGTTTGCTCATCTGAAGATGACAGTTTGGGCTCGAGAAGGTAATTATTACAAGACACAGAGTAACAGAATGGTCTCTCCTCAGTCATTGTTTTGGACAAAATCCATGAGATTTCACTCAGAGGGCTGTAAAACCAGACCCACTGATTGATGGTACTAGTTATTTCCTGATGAATGTGTTTTCTCTTTTGCTTTCCTGTTTTTCCTTCTTTGGGACAGATCCCATGGAGACCTCTCAGAGCTACAGAGAAGTCCTGTGAGATACCATGGCTGTTTCAGGGATTTTGAACAGACAAATGAAACTCTCGGCACCAATTTGCCTGGACAGAATTCAAAAATAGGACTCATTCTGGTGGAGGACCAATAGCTTAAGTTGTTAATCCTCTAATAACATCATCAGTTTGTGCAGAGAGGTCTGAGACTTGTAGGAATGCTTTCTACTATCAATACATCAACAGAGATGGTGAGAGGGTATTCCAAACACACCATGTCTTTCCAGCAATTTTTTATTGAATAAAAAATGTTTTAAAAGCTCCTGGTGGACCTGTGTGACTCACAGGATTGGTAATAGGATTAGATCATTAGTTCAAAACTAGTTCAGAACCAATATCCTGTAATCTGATATATGTGGCTAAGCTCTGTTTACTTCAGTGTGGTTTGGGAGAGACATCCTGGTTTTCTCATGCAGATGTCAATGCAGGAGGCAGAAGAAAACAGACTAATAAACATTGGCATTTAATTATTGGGTTTTGCTCATGTTCTTATTTCTGTTCTCAGTTCACATTCTCATTGCTGGGCCACATCGTTTCATAAATAAATAACACCATTTAAAGAACTGCACGGAGGAGAAGGAGTGTGTTTGTTCTCCAGTGCCTCTAGCCCAAGTACACCAGCAGGGAGTCCCACGGCGATTCCTGCTAGGGTCAGCCTTGTCTGGAGCTGCCGAATTCTTCTCTTTAGAAATGGAGAATCCTTGGGGAGTAGGGAGGTGGGGACACATCTGTGTTTGTGAACAACACAAGCTACGTAATCGTTTAGGATGAGGAAAAGTACCAGCACCACATGAAACTGCAGAAGCAACTCTGAGTTAGGAGGAATGCGCTCAACCACTTTAATATTTTAAAGTTATTTTTAACATTTAGATAAGTCTAGGAACAATATTAAATTGGAAACATTCATGACATGGATGTCTCCCAAGAAAGACTATAGGGACAATGACTGGAGCAGAACAGAAAAGACAAATATAAAGCATTTAACTTGGTTGTTAAAAATAATTTGTAATAAGCTCCAACTGTCTGCTTTGTAAATCTCAAGAGGCAATGTTGAGATGGGGCTAGCTACCATGTCAGCCACAATTTGTTTTGTATGACCCGGAATTTGACATTCAACTTTTCAGCCAAAGAATAATTAACAACAGTAGCCATGCCAATAGAAGCAGGCAGAGCTTTTAATAAGCCCAGTTCCTTGATTAAAGAACATTGATTAATATCACCCCTCTTATAGAACTTTAGGCCATCACCTGCTACCTGTGTTTAAAGACTTGCAAATTTTATCCATCCACAATCTAGGTGTGAGATCTGTTTCATGCTTGAACTGTGATTTTCTAGAGCTTGTCCATGCTGTTCTTTAATTCTGACCTAGGAATATCTGCTACAAGTTAAGATCTTGTCATGTCTCCTATCTCTGAATGGTAGGTATAGTCATTCTCTCTCATTGTGTATTAGGATTTTTATTACTTCTGATGTGGAAGGATGGCATCTTCTCATTTTGTGCAAGAAAGCCTTGCTATGGTTAAGAAGGAAAGCTTTCAAATTGCCTGAAACACCTCAATTTTAGAAGATCAACGTTCACATCTGTGTTGGCCAGAATAAAAATATTCTAATTGTATTTTTAAAGAGCATCATTGTGGTCACCATTCCTCTCTTCTGAAGAGTTTATGGGAAGAGAATGTCAGATGTCACAACTTGTCGCCACTTTCTTATCATCTTTGGAAACAGCAGGAATCTTCACTTTATTTTCCTGTCCGGTGTAACCACCACCATGTCCGTATTCTTCTCACATCTGGTATTGTTTTTTTCCCCATCGTGTGTATTTTAAGACATCCTAAGGGTTTAAAAAATATTCTAGCTTATTTTGAGATTAGTGGATAGGATCTATGGTAATTACAGCATGCCATCTCCCCGGTGTGGCAGAGGGGCAGCATTCACCATAGTTCTTCTGGACCCATTCTTGAATGTGGGCAAAAATTCCTCAGTCAAGGCACCAGCTCCTGAACCCCTCTCTTCCTAGGCCAACTACAAGAGTTATTATTTATTTATTTATTTTTAAGAGGCTATGGAAGGAGCTGCAGAATTAAATTGTCTTCTATCTCGCTTAGTTAATTCATGAGATCTCCAAATCTCCTAAAGTTGCCTGCAAGTCAGCGTTGGGGGGGAGGAAGCAGGCAAAGAGGAAGCATTGTTTATTTTTCTGCCATCACAGCAGGCTGAGCAGTGGGGGTGTCCCTCGCTCAGTGAGAGAAGGAAAAGCCTGGCTGGGAGAGGACAGGAGAGGGAGCGGGGCGCGGAAGCCTGCCGATGGCATATTCACCTTCATATGGGCGCAGTGAGGTCTGTCAGCTCCAGCGCTGGAGGCCCTGGTGCTTGTAGTGGCATGGGCATTAACACATCATCCCTGCTTTGAGAAAACTCCTATGGGCAATTGAGTTTAAATGTCTGCATATAAATATATAAAATATATAAATATCTGCCTATCGCATGTCAAAGTATCAAGTAGATTAAATAGACGCTTGTATACCTAGTATTTATTAAGCATGCATTTATGTTGAATATATATTTATACGTAATATAAAAATATCATATACATAATTCTATATGTGAGTATATATATTCCATATTTAAATATAAATATATAAAATTGTATATATATGTATAATTCTGTAATCCATATGTCTTTTCTATACTGTTTCTGAGAACTGCGGGTGTCATCCTCAATCCCCCTTCGCCAGGACTGTCTGTGCCCTGAACCCAGCATTTCTGCTGAAAGCCAGGTCAGCCTGTGTTCTCCCAGAAGTCCCTTTTTCTTTCTTAGGTTTTATGTTTCTGATAAAATTGTTATTACAGTTTCCAGCTCTTCCTAAATGACTTGCAGAAGGCAGTGACAGGTTGCAATTTTAAATCCACTTAGCTATTTTTTTTCTCGAATAATCCTGTTTGACAGGCTTTTTTCCCCTCCCTCCTTGTCATTGAGCATGGCTGTGGTTTGGGCTGAGCAGAGAGCTGACTAATTGTACAGGCTGGGGACACAAATGGGACAGATTCACTGATACTGTACCAGGCAGAAACAACAGCCCTGGTATACAAGTGCTAGCCAAAAAGTAGCTTGGTTTGTTACATACCATGAACATCTATTCATTAATGTTGGACTGACATTTGACGTTGTTTCACTGCTGGTAAAACAGACTGTGCACGCCTTTTAACTGTTTATGTTAAAGGCACAGCAATTAGAATAAATGCAGATAAAAGCACTTGCTCTGTGCAAAATCGTAATTTTCATCGCACAGTTCTTAACATTGATCTATTAAAGGTTGTGAATATTTTTTTTCCATCAGTTCTTCTGTTAATGCTTTCCGATGGCATATGCCATCTCCTCTGATTAAATTTTATTCTTTCCCAATGTGCCTAAAAGGCTGGCCTAAGCTGCACAGCTAGCAAATGAAGGCAGGCCTCCACCCGCTGCCCTCTGCGGCCGCGGGGAGCAGAGTCTTTTCCTGTTAGTGGGTGTTTTTGACAGGAATTTTGGATAGGTTAGAATTAATGCGATGAATGCTGTGTATTAATAACAACTGAGTATTAACTTTGGCTTAGCAAAATGATCAATTGTCATGTGTTTGTGCTGTTGCATCTTTTCATGTTGAAGCAATCTGGGAAAATTAATTTATTTTACCTATTGATTAGTTTAAAAGGTTTTTGCTTACCCTGTGCTATCTGGAAAACACAATAAACCTAGTTATTTTAAAAAGCTAATGCAATTTTTCAAATTGTAATGGACACATCTATTACCATCGTGTTTAAGGACTATTTACCTCACAGCCAATTGTCCAAATAATCAACATATACAGCACATACGCTCTGATACATTTCTTATTCCAGGGGAGAATGAGAAATAAAAAATAACCTCCCGGTGCCTTATAATTGCTCATTTCCTGTTTAAGACAGCAAATGGCAATTTGCTGCTATAGGACAGATAAATGGGTGGGATGTTTTTGTGCTCCATTAGGAAGGCGGTTGTCTGATTAATGATTACAGAAGCAAATTGAAAAAAAAAAATAGGAAAATATGCTAGAGGTAATATTATTTTCTTAAGCAAGTAATAAATGCAGATGCATGGAGGTTGCAAAGTCGCATAATATGGCAATAATTGATTCAACTCGTACGTACAGCCTGCTGAGCAGGCAGGTTTTATACCTGTGCTAGAAACCAGGGGCAGATAACTGAGTGGATAAAAGCTCTGGCCTTTCACCTCAGGTGCAGCAATGCGGGTCTTGCCTTTCTCAGCACTTCCCCTGACTCATTCTGCACGGAAGTTCATTTGTGGCTTGCTATTTGTATTCCATCTATATTTAATTTGCTTTAAAAATGTGTTTCTCTGCAGTTCTAATGAGCTTGTTAAAAGCCTGAGATTTGATTAAGGGCACAAATCTAGGCTCTGTGAGGCCTGGGCTCCAGGACGGTGCAGATCCCACGTACAAAAGCCAGCTGCATGGCCCAGCCGGGGGAGCAGAGCCGTCTCCTGGGGACAGTGGCAGGAGCAGAGGTGCCACGGGGTCACGGTCACGGCCGTGGTGCCTGGGGGCAATCAGGACACCCTGAAGTGCAGCCCCCACCAGTACCCTCTGCCCTCTGCACCCTTACCTTCCCCTCCTTCTCCTCCCTGTGCCCAGTTGCTCTTTCACAGTCTGTTTTGGTGCCCCCTCCTCTGTCCCCTGGCTGAGCTCTGCAGGGGACAGGAGGTGTGAGATGTGCCCCTGCTGCCCACACAGACGTGGGGACACGACGCAGCTCCACGGGGAGCTGGCGGGGTGGCAGAGCAGGGCAGCACAGGTACCGAGCTGCTCTGCATCCAAGGGGGAGAAGACACCAGTTGAAGCCCTCTGGGTCCCACCAAACTGCCTTTTTCCTTTTTTTTCTTTTTTTTCTTTTTTTTTTTTTCTGTGCCATTGCGGTGTCTGTGTGCCCAGCTTCATGCTGAAGCAAAGCCTATAGCTCATGTTTTGTAACAGCAGCCAGACCCACGAGCTGTCTGATAACCCGATCGGTTTCCATGCCTGCTCATCCCACCAGAAAACTCAGGCTGGCGTCCCGTTGCCCTGTAGGCAGCAGTCGGTACCTGTGCTCAGGAGGGGGCGAGGAGAGGGGAAGGTTGTCCCCATCCCCTTCCACCGACAGCCCTGTGGTGACACCGGCGTGCTGTCCCTCACCAGTACCCCTCAGCTCCCATGGAGAAGGTAATTAGAAAAGCAATTGTTTTAATTGTTTGGAAACCTTCCACCTCAGATACCTACCTCCAGAGGAGAGGGAACATGGAGGAATGTTTTTGGGAAACAAACTTACACCTTTCACATATCCGAGGGACAGGGGAGTTTGCTTGGTGACAAATGCTTTAGGAGCCTGATTCATGTGAGCTGCACAAACTGGGATCACCAGGGTCACTTCAACCTCAGCCTGCAGAAGGCCGGGTAACAATAAATTTCAGCCCTTGATTTGGGCATGGGAGTAAGCCAGAAGTACAGATAAGGTCACAGACTGTATTTAATTTCATATTTCTTGCTTTATCCCCACAATCAGCACGTTAGCAGTCTGCCCTTGAGAAGTGTTTGCTTTTGTGCTGTCTTGTCTTTGCATTTCTGGGATTGCTCAATCATGTGGAGCTAAATTTTATTTTACTGGAAAAAGAGTCTCATTAGCTTCAGTGAATGGTTTACAAATCCAGCCTAGATTTATTTTCGTTTTCTTGCACTGGGGCAAATTCTGTGCCGATCAGCCCCAATTCAGTCACAAATACTCAGTGGGTTGCACAGCAAGTCCACGTACAGCTTCATCCAGAGATTGTAGCCAAAATCAACTCGGTCTCTAGAAAGAGCATTTGCGAGCCTGTCCAGAAGAAAATTCAAAATTCCTTGCATATTCTTAATAAAGGGACAAAGCTCCTTGAACTCTTAACTAATCCTGTGCACCCGTCAGACAGTCGTGAGAATTTATAGCGGTTTCCCCTGTTTTCTCAGCCTTTTTCCTCTGAACGCGAGCTGACACGGACCTGGGAATGGGGACAGTTTCCGAGTGGAGTTAAGAGCTGCTCTTGCTGCACGGCCAGCCAGGGGCACCCATCCCTCAGGAGCCTTTTGGCTCGTTTCTTCCCATCTGTCCGTGTCACGGTGTACTGGAGACCCGCTCACACGGGGCAGTGATAGTATGTGAATATTACAAATCTTGTAAACATTTTATTCATATATATCGTCATTTTAGCAGTTTGTTTTTTGTAAACTAACCCCGTATGGGTGTGTGTTTGAAGGCTTGTTACAGAGCCTCTGTGTGAACACTGCATGTAATCCACTGAGGGTCCCTCCGTGGCCGCCGCCGCTGACAGCCTCAGAACAAAGTTAAGCAAATTGCCCCAAGCGGGGTTATCTGCAGAGGGAGCGGTGGCCAAATGCTGTCTGAGGTTTTACATCCGCAGACAAAAGGCTCCACCAGACCCGAGGGCTTGAAGCTGGAGGCCCGGCTGGGTCTGACACATGCAGATGTAATTCAGGCGGCTCACTTCCTCGCTGGAACAATGGGAGCACTGGGGCTCACAGGAGCTTTCAAGCACCATTTGCTGCTCTTGTTTACAATCTTGTCTATTTTAAAATCAGTTCCCTCAGCCAAACAAGGTGACAAAAAGAATCAGATTAACAAACAGGATTAGTCTCCTGGTAGGTGTGTGAGCCAAACATAAAAGGGATGTGGGACGCCTGGAGAGCACCCAGAGAGGTGAGCCGATACCTGTTCCCCTTAACAAGCGGCGCGTTTGTAGGCACTTACACGAAACCTTCCAGCCACTGCGGCAAGATCAAGGCTGGGAGCAGTCAGAGCCGCAGGACACGTGCCGAGGGCTGCCTTTGGGGCAGCTGGTGTGTCCCGCCAGCACTGCTCTCCTGCAGCACGAGCAAATCCTCGTGTAAGGACGTGGCACGGCTGCCAGCTCCGTCGCGTTCACGTGAGCACGGCAGCAGCTTCCCATGCATGCCTTGGTCTGCGCGGTCCAAACCAGGGAGTTTAACAAGAATTGGCCATTTGGCCCAGGTCCAGCAATATCCCCTCAATGGGGATGAAGTAAGAATGCAAAGACTTCATCAGGGCTGGTGGAAGCTGCTGCAATTCCACTGCCTTCCACTGAGCTACCCCAAAGTACCAATCCTGAGTCCTGCAGAGTTTTAACCACCGAGGATTATGGCCTGCTGCCGCCTTACTGCTATGTCTGTTGCTGCTTTGTTTTTAACCCACTACCAGAAAAGCATTTGGTCTCAGCTGCAGAGCAGGACCAAAATGCCTCCCGAAGTGAGCAGCTGCTGGCTTGTAAAGCAGCTCTCCTTTCCCAGTGCCCACGCTGGGCAAGCCTGCAGCTCTGCCTCCTAACCCCTCGTGAACTGGAACCTCTCTCCTAACAGGTCTAGCTGCTGGTCGCAACCACCACGCACATGAATAAACAGCGGGCTTTCTACCTGGGGCATTAGCTGGAGGATTTACATGTGTACGGAAAGATTTCAGCCGGTATGAGAGCAGAGAGGCAGAGCACTGCGCTGCCCAGCGTGCAGACCCGGGGGCCCAAATACGTTTATAACTGCGAGCACAAAGCCTGTGCTGATCGCACGGCCAGCATTCAAGTCCAGTGCCCAGCCTGGCTGCCCGTGGCTGTGCTCGGGGTGTGGGGAGCACCGTGACTGTGACCGTGACCGTGACCGTGACCGTGACCATGACCGGCTGCAGTGACCTGGCAGGGACCCGTGTGTGCTGCTGGCCCTCAGGGGTCAGCTCAGCACTGCAGGGCCAGGCTGGAAGTGAAGGGGGAGAAATCCCTCCCCATCCCTGCTCCTCCTGGAGCAGCCGGGGCTTGCAGCACTGCCCTCCAGCTCTGAGGCTCCCTTCCTGCTTTTCAAACCAGACTGCTCCACTAATTGCTCTTAAACCTAGCTTCTGGAGTCGCTGTACCTTAAAGAGGGGTGAATCAGGTGTTTGGCTAGGGTTCCCGTGTACCCTGCAAGCAGACCTGGAAAATGGAAACTCCAAACCATACAGATTCCCGCAGTTTTGGCTAGGTTTTGGGAGTTGTTTCTGCAGCAGTGCGGGGATGAGCACGTTGCGGCGTCGGATGGCACCAGGGCAGGAGGGATGCAAGCGTTGTGATACAAGTCAAACATGAACTGCGCAAGGAAACCTTGTCCACGCTGCTGCATGAAAAATGTCTCCAAGGCAACATGCGTAGCTCGAGAGGCTGTGCAATGTTCAGCAACACTGGTTGGATCGACGCTACCGGGATTTCAGTAGCTGGCAGGATGCTCTCTGCTCGGCCACCACCAGCCCGCATCCAGACTGCTGAATGTTTTCAGCACTGCAGTGCTATGAGCGCCCTTGGATTTGTTTTAGACATTTGCCCCTTTATCACATTTTGGTTGGCTGTGGAATTGCTTTTACACTCACTTAGATTTAAAAATGAAGACAAGAAAACTCCACAAAAATAGCTGCTGCTTCTCCTTCAGATCTGGAAGGTGGTGGATTAAAACTTAAGGTCCGGTTTCAAAACATATTCAGCACTCTGCACTAGAGAGCCTACCCAGACAGATAATTACAGTAATTTGATTACAGCTTATGAACACCTAAGGAGAACAAAAATTTGCTGCCTTTAGGTCTCTCTGGTCTGGCAGACAAAAGTGTGTTTAAGATCCAGTGCTTGCACATTGAAGCTCTGTGATGCCAGAGTGGGGGCAAACGTGAAGAGCCAGGACAACCACGCACTGGAGCGCTTCCCTGAGAGCCAGCATGAGCCTCCTACCCCAGTGGCTTTTTTAAGACGAGATAATTTTTTCCTACACAAGATGCTGCAGCCAGGCAGGAATGTGGCTGGGGGAGTGCTGCAGTTTGTATTATGAAGGAGGTCATACTGGAAAATCACAGCGATCTCTTCTGGCTTCGCAGTCTTTGAATGCAGACTGCAAATCTACGGCAAGCAGAGCCAGTGAAATACAGAGCAGAGCACCTGAGATAGCACAGGGAAAGTAAACGAGGCAATTATTGAGAATTGCAGAGCACCGTGTGGGTGGCTATTGTGGAGACAAAGCCTTCAACATCTCACATCCCGCATGGAGGCAGGTGGCTCAGATCCACACTGCTCCGTTTTGTCAGAGATGCGATAAATCACGTTCTTGACCAGGAAGGGTTTTACCCTCACTGCAGAGAATGTGCACCCGTGAGGGGCAGCGAGTCCCCACGGCACAGGAGCAGGAGCAGGAGCAGGAGCAGGAGCAGGAGCAGGGCTGCTCGCAGCCCAGGGCAGGAGGCAGGAGGGCCGCACAGCCTCGCAGCAGGGCAGCAGGCACGGCGATGCTGCAGCTCTCCTGCAGCTCCCGCTGCTGGTGACTGAATCCCGCATCTCCTGCACCACCTGCCCCTCGGCAAGCTCTGAGCCCGAGCGGCTACAGCTGGGCCACAGGGCACCCTGCGAGGGATCCCGGTCCTGCCTGCTCCTGCCACACAGCTCAAGGGGGAACGCTCCCAGAGCAGCACAGAGCACTTGGGAGGGCTGGGCACCTCCCGCTGGGGTGAGGGAAAGGGAGAGCCTTCAGGAGAGGATTGGGCTGCACACTGGAAAAAGGTGTTGGCTGTAGGGGTGGACAAACACTGCAAACAGATCCTTTTCTTTTCTTTTCTTTTCTTTTCTTTTCTTTTCTTTTCTTTTCTTTTCTTTTCTTTTCTTTTCTTTTCTTTTTCTTTTCTTTTCTTTTCTTTTCTTTTCTTTTCTTTTCTTTCTTTTCTTTTCTTTTTCTTTTCTTTCTTCCTCCTTTCTTTTTTCTTTTCTTCTTCTCTTCTCTCTCTCTCTTCTCTTCTCTTCTCTTCTCTTCTCTTCTCTTCTCTTCTCTTCTCTTCTCTTCTCTTCTCTTCTCTTCTCTTTCTCTTCTCTTCTCTTCTCTTCTCTTCTCTTCTCTTCTCTTCTCTTCTCTTCTCTTTCTCTTTTCTCTTCTTCTTTTTTCTCATCTTCTGCTTTTCTCATCTCTGCTCTGCTTTTCTCTCTTCTTTCTCCCCTCTCTTCACTTTTTCTCCTCTCCTTTTCCTCTCTTTATTTGCTCCTCCTTTTTCTTCTCCCCTTTTTCTCCCCTTTCCCGTTCCCCTCTTCCCGCACCCCGCTCCCCGCCGATCCTCTCCGGGCCGTGCCGCGCCGCGGGCGCCCCCTGCGGGCAGCGGGGCCGAGCCCAGCCGGGGGGGGGGCAGCGCCTCCTGCCCCCATCCTGCCCCCTCCTGCTCCCCTCCTGCCCCCTCCTGCCCCCCTCCTGCCCCCCTCCTGCCCCCTCCTGCCCCCATCCTGCCCCCCTCCTGCCCCCATCCTGCCCCCATCCTGCCCCCTCCTGCCCCCCTCCTGTCCCCCTCCTGCCCCCTCCTGCCCCCAGTTGTGCCCAGGGGTGGCCTCTGGTCTGGCGCAGGGACCGGGTGACAGCGCAGCCCCTGCCCGCAGCTGTTAGGCCGGTGTCACCCGGGGGGGGCTCAGGGTGAGGGCTCCGGAAATCAAATGGCTTTGATGTAAAGGGAAGCCAACCACCAAGCACAACCCGGGCACTTTCAGCGTGATTTCTGGTGACTTGCAGTGATATAACATCAGCCCATTTCTGCTCACGTGTTTTCAAGGGGCACTTTAGCTCTGCCTTCACTTATTTCCTAAATGCTTAAAAAGGTGGTTTTTTTTTTATTAAAGTATCTTAATGAATCCCGCATGCAGCCGATGCATCCATGTGCACTCACGAGGTGCAACTCTAACGTGTTGCTCTTCAGGCTTCTGCTGGAGACAAGGAGCAGCACCGCAGGGTTTCCTCCTCGCCACCTTTCTGTTAGGCTCGCCCGCGAGCGCTGTCCCGTTTCTTGCTGGGGTGTGAGCAGCGACCCCGCGATGTTTGGTGCTTTCCATCTCACCTCCTTCCACCCTACTGCACCACGTCGATGGCCTCGAGAAGGCCCGGCCACACGCTGCTTTGCTGCGGCTCTTTGCCAAATGTTGCTCACTGCATGCTATGAGCACTTAGGTGTTTAGCCAGTGCAGAAACAATTCCACCAAATAAAACAGACACAACTGAACCCAGCTGTAGCCAGCAGCACTGGGGCACCACAGGGGCATGGCCGTGGGGCAGGGTGATATTGGGTGTGCGCCCTGTCCCCACGCCCAGAGCAGTGCCTGCACTCACACCTCCCGGCTGGCACCGAGCCTTCACAGCACCATGAGCAGATCTCTGCCCAGGGCTGACCCGAAGGGCCCAGCCTCGTGGCAGCCTGTCCCCAAGTGTGATCGCATCCCTCTGCATCCTCCTCTGGCTCCTGCCTTGCCGCCGGAGCAGGCAGCGCGCGTGCGCCGAGCAGTAACCATGGCGATGCCTGCGGCTGCAGGTCCTGGCTCGGAGGGTTTGCAGAGGAAGAGAAAGGCTGTTCTTCAGAAAAGCACATTAGCATTTTCCACCATCCCCTTCTTGTTTTTCATGCACGGGCAGTGCTGGTGCTGGGCAGGCAGGGGCCTGGAGGCACCTCGGGTGGAGAAGGAGCCGGGCCGTGCTCACGGCACGTGCTTTGGCTTCGTGATGGGGAGCGTGTATGGAAATGGCTTTCACAGCAATTACCTCTGTCAGCCCGGGGAAGAGTTTTATTACAGGCTTTTAGCATCCCTGCCTGCACTGCCTCCATCTGAAGGCTCTTTAATTGGGCAGCCTTTCTCAGGGATGGTACCCAGCTGTCCAGTACCGTGATAACTAAACATCTGATGGCTAACTACAGCTTACAGAATAAGTTTGTTCTCCTTCCAGAATAAACAAGTATATGTTTTGCCTTTGTAAAATCTGTGTCAGTATGAGACCAGCTCTGTACAACAGCGGAGGACAGGGTTGGTCCCATGCTAAGGCTGGCCAGCAGCTGGGAGCTGCGAGCCCAGAGCTGGCTCCAGCACTGCCACTGCTGGTCCCCCGTCAATCCCCTGGCGAAGCAAGGGTTGGTGCTTATTTAAACTGCCCAACGTTTTACCTAACCTATTCCTGATGTTTTAGTGAAAAGCGAAGCCATAAATCCACGCTGAAAGGAGCGATCCCAAAGCTTTGCAAGACAGGAGGCCCATTATAAAGCTGCAAAGCCAATTCCTGCCAAGCAGCGCGTGTGTGATGGGAAGAGCCACCGAGACGCTTGCAGTGCCGAAGAAGTTGGGATCCAACTAATGCATTACCATACCTAAAGGGAATAAAAAACCTTCAGTGCTAAATGGTGCTTTCTGGTGTGTTTCAAAATTGACCTGCGATACATTATTTAGGAGCTCACATTATAACTTAGTCTTTCTTTTAGTGGGATTAGGACACTATTAAGCTCAAGAGAAATACATCATCTTTCCAAAAATAAAACACTTCATGATTTTAATGCATCTTCTTGTTACTGACACATCTGAACCGATCGTAATGCTGGAGCACTCCTCCTTTAAACTGCCGGGGTTATTAGACTTCATTTACCTTGTTTCCATCATAACATACTTACTTTCATATCTGGATCACTGTGTGTCGAGCACGCCGCTGAACGCTAATTTACATTTTACCAAAACATCACGACTCCTTTCCTAGCCTCTTCACACCCACCTTGTTTTGCTCCAGTGCCGAGTTGCTCTGTTCAGCGCGTCTCCGTGACGGCAGGGTTGTGGTCTCGCTGTGCGAGGAGCACAGCAGCGCTTGCCATTTTGTGCTCCCCTCCGTCGCTCAGACACACCTCTCCTGTCCCTGCCCCTTCGGTCGCCTGCACACCCGGCACTCTTTTGCTTCTTGCTCCGCTAGCTGGAAGCTGTTCTCTGCCTGCCCTCAGCCTGCAGAAAGCCCTGCTGCTACTTGCCTGTGCCGAGCCGTGCAAGGTCGTTTTGCAAGGTCGCCCTGCAGGAGGAGCATGGCACTTTGGAGATCTGGCACTGCGATGCTGTGATTAAAATGGGCACACAGCAGAGACTGCTTCCCAAACGAGAGAAAACGCCTCCGTCCATTCCCGTAGGCCTGGTGGAAATTGTTCTAATTTTGAAACAGCAGAGAAACCCTTTCCCCTCTTCCTGAAACCCTGGGCGCAGCACGGGCCAGGGCCACTGCGCTCACTCCTGAGCCGGGCTGCTGGGAGGGGGCCCTCAGCCTGGCCCCCGGGTGCTGCCGGTGCCCCAGCACTGGTGGCTGCTCCAGCCTCGACCCCGGCTTTCCCTGGTCACACAACTGCTGTGATTTTCACCAAGGACTTGGCCACGAGTGTGGAGCCTCACGGGGTGCCCACAGGCACGGTGATGCACCTGGCTCTTGGACGCACCTCAAGTCGCAGAGTGCTAAAATAAATGGCAGGCTTGTGATGAAAGCGCAATGGGCAGAAAACAGCCACCTTCTGGCTCCAAGCACACAATAACTTCCTAAATCAGCAGCAGTTTTTCCCCTCATTTACTTTTGGAAGCCTGCTGACTTCTGAATTGCTCAGCCCGCTGTCAACCAGGTATGAAATGCAAACGCCTCCCCTGCCCACAACACAGCCAAACCCCGCGGTGTGCTGCCACCAGAGCGGTGGTGCCCTGCGCTGGGACACCAGGCTGAGGTGTGCTCAGGAGCTGTGCCAGGCACTGCTGGGGCTCGGGGGATGTTCTGCTCCTCGCGATGTCACGGTGTGCACACCTGTGTCCCCATGGCCATGCTCAGTGCTGCAGGGGCTGCGGGCAGCCCAGCTTCAGGCACATCAGCCAAACAGAAGGAAAAAAAGCAGTTTAAGTTCTGCTTCCCCCTCCCAAAAGCAGTTTAAATTTTGTTTCCTCCACTTGCTCCTTCGGCAGGCGCTGGTGGGGAGGACGGAGCTGAGGCTGCAGCAGCGCGTGGGCTGAACGGGAGCCAGAAATGCTGTGTTATTGCAAGAAAAAGCAAACGTGGGTGCGTGGTATCCTTTGTATAACATTTTTTTCCTGTCTGCTGTGCAATAATAAATGTTATCCAAAGTGCAGTCTGAGCTTGGAGAGCAGTCGTGGGTGCTGAGCTTGGGGAGAGATGCAAAGCCACCGCGGAGAGGCCGAGGCAGAGGGAGGGCGATGAGCGAGGAGAAGCTGACCTGGGCAGAAGCGCCGGGGGAGCTGGAGTTGTTTGCAGCGCTCAAAGAGGCACAGCTTGGGCAGGTGCAGCAATGGGGCAGTAGGGTCCCGCAGCAGGGCTTTATTTCCCGCTGTGGGTACGGTGCCGTGCGTGCACCACAGCTCCCAAACAGCGGGCACGCTGCCTGCCTGTGCGCTGGCTGCTCGGCAGCTGCCTGCCCACCGTGGTCTCCGCGAGTCCCGCTGCGTGCCGTGGTAATTACAGTGGTGTGCTGTAATCAGGTGATTACCTCTAGGAAATGACAGAGGCTGCAATAAATTGCCGGAGCAGGCTGCAGCAGTGCTCTGCCATGGACCTGGGGTGCTTGGAAGCTGCTGTCCGGGGCCATGGCCACAGCGGCTGTGCTCCCGCATGGTGCAGGTGGCGTCGTGCTGCGTGTCGTAGAGGGGACGCTGTCTGACATTTTCCTGCTTCAGCCCATTACTGCCAGGACATATTTTTCCTGGGTATTTAGCAAATTAAAATCTAAACAAAACCCAGGACACAAAAAGCCGTAAGAAGCTGGGCAGAGGAAGGACCCCCGCAGCAAATCTCTTCTAATAGTTTCTGGTCCTCTGAAAAGAGGTATTTTTCTCCTGAATGCATTTAGTAAAGAAGCTTTGCTAAAATATAGAATTAAGCTACTTTTTTTTTTTTTTCCCTAAATGGTAATAATCAGCTTAGCACAATGAAAGGCGCAGTGCAGAAGTCGCTTTGTAATTTTAGAAAATCCTGAAATCCTGAACTCGTAGAGGAATGGCTTGGGGTGCCCAGGACTCGTCTGCCGCAGGGTGTGATGCTGTGCCAGCTGTGGGCACAGGCAGCAGTGCCGGCACGCTTTGTGCCCACCGATGGCCGGACTCCTCCGGCAGGGGTCCTGGGGCCGTGCTGGCAGCAAGGTGAGCAAAGGAGCTGTGCAGAAGGAGCCAGGCTGGGCACTGCCATCACCCCGAAATAGGCCGGGTGCCCGGACCCCCTCTCACACCATTCCCATCCATGCCACCAAGAGCACATGTCCCCATCAGTGGTGGCCTCCTGGTGATGTGAGGCCACTCCTCCAGGCTGATGTGGTTCCTGCCCCCGGTGCCCTCTGCCCTGAGCACACACTGCCAATCCTTCTGGTTTTCACCCAGAAATGGGGGAGCAGACCCAGCCACCTCCTTGGGTTTCGGTAGCTAATGCCACGACACGTGCAAAATGTAAAGAGCCCAGTGCCTCACAGGGATTGCCCCCTCCTGGGGGTTTAATTGGGGTTGGGCTGGTGCCTGAGGCCTAGCAGAAAACTTTCACTGGTGTATTTTTTTCTTTTTCTTATAATAAATTTCATGGTAAAATTGCAGTAGTGACAAATGAGAAGTTTCCTGATTCTGGTTCTGTTTGGTTCAGGTATAACCAGATTATCTGCTTAACTTAAAATAGTTTGCCCCTTGTTCATGCTGTCTGGTGTCTGCCCACCACCTTTTATTGGCTTCAGACACCTCAAACTTCACCACACTTAAGCACAGTGCCAATCCCTGCCTTCTCAGCTGTAGCACCTCTCACTTAAACAACTGCGTGGAGATTTTCTTTTAAACCCCATCATACAGGGCATTCAGATGCTCACAGACAGCAGGGTAAAAACGAATCTGGTGCTGCGGAAAAGCCCCGTGCATCAGCCCGTGTGCCTGCAGAGCACCCCCAGGCACCCAGCCTGCTGCCGGCACCCGGGGCGTGTGTGACCCCACCAGGGGCTGCGGCAGGGCCGGAGGCTGTTCTGGAAAGAAACCAAGTGACATCTGCAGCCCACTTGGGATCAGCTCCCTGCTGAAAGTGTAAAATTTTATTTCCAGAAAAAAGCTAACGTGCTTCAAGAGACTGGGAAACACAAGTGGCAGGAGGTGGCTCTGAGTAGCTATTTTAATGCCTCATTTTAAAAACGCAGACAGTGTGTGCCCCTGGTTCCACCGGAGATGCCAACATTTCAGATCAGAGTGTTGAAGAAAAGAGAGAAAAAAAAAAACAACAAAGATTTCTGCTTCCTTAGGAGGTTTGCAAACGTGGTCTTTGGAGGACGGGAGATGCTGATTAATTTGAACAAGCAGACAAAGACCCTGACATCAATTAAATACTGCTGATGAGGTGAGGTCACTAGTAATTATAACCTGCTCATATCTTCATGCACTACAGACTTGTTTAATCTTTTTATTGAAAAGCTTTTTACTGAAATAATGTGGCATGATAATTTCCTACAGCGCGCTGTTTCTAATTAAGTAGTTGGAAATGCAGTGCATTGCACTTAATCACCTCTGCTTCATTTAAGTCCTTGCTAAAGAACCACCTTTAGTTTTGTTTTTAATTGTTTTTTCGGCCGCAGCCTTCGGGGTGGCTGCGGGCGGGGGGCGTGCAGGCGGCCTCTGCCTCCGTGCCCTGCTGCTGAGGGGGAGCCCCATTCCTGGGTCTCGCTGCACCTGCCTGATGCTCACCGAGCACCAGGTTAGCACTATCTGCTGGAAGCATTTAATGAATTACTGCCCAGCTGTGGCCGTGCCTGCATGACGACTCTCCAGGCGTGTGCTCTGTGGCCCCAGGGCCGTGCCCCATCCCCGGGCTGCCCGCAGGGCTGGCGGGCGTCCTGCACCCAAAACACGCCTGCGTCTCCGCGTCCCCCTGTGTCCCCTGCGTCTCCACGTCCTCCTGTGTCCCCGCTGCAGGTGCTGCAGGAGGGTCACCTCTGCCACGGTGGCAGCGAGGGGACCCCTCAGCGCCTCCCCCTGCTCCACCTCCCGCAGCTGCCTGCGAACTGGGGGAGCACTCAGCACTGCGGGTGTCTCCGGGCAAGCAGGGAGCAGCCAGCGCAGGGCCTGCGGGATGGCAGCGCTGGAGCCACGGCCGTGCCCGGGTCAGGACACCCACCTCCTGTTCTGCTGGAGACAGTTAATGAAGCACCACTTCTCGGTTACAAAGCAGAGCACTGAGTTCTCCCAAAGCAACATCAACCAAACCTCAGCAGCCTCCAGAGCTCTCTTCCCTCTCACAATCAGCCAAAACAAAGCTGAAGCAATAGCGCACATCTCTGCAAGCCACGAGACACCAAGTGACTGGGAAAAGCTTGAGAGCAGCTCGTTCAGAGCGCGTGCCACTTGTTTCCATCCTCCAAACTTGTCTGGTGGCTAATTAATTCCAGCACTGACTTTCACTGGGCTGAAGCAGAACTGCCTTTATTTCAAAATAGCCCAGGAGCCTGAGGGGAAATCGAAGCTGTGATGCTGCGAAGCTGATGCTGGGTGTGCTGTGCATGCTGTGGGTGCTGTGCACACTGTGCACGCTGTGGGTGCTGTGCACACTGTGAGTGCTGTGCACACTGTGCACACTGTGAGTGCTGTGCACACTGTGAGTGCTGTGCACGCTGTGCACGCTGTGGGTGCTGCACACTGTGAGTGCTGTGCACACTGTGGGTGCTGTGCACACTGTGGGTGCTGTGCACGCTGTGGGTGCTGTGCATGCTGTGGGTGCTGTGCACGCTGTGCACACTGTGGGTGCTGCACACTGTGAGTGCTGTGCACGCTGTGCACGCTGTGGGTGCTGTGCTAGGGCCACATGTGCAGCTGAGGCAGCAGGGACACTCTCCAGCCACACACTCCAGGTCTCTGCAGCGAGGGGGCCACCACCACTCCCGCCCCTGGCCCTGGGATCTGGCAGAGGGGCACTCCTGGGAAGGGACAGGGACGAAGGCTCTGCAGCCCCACGCCCTGCCATGGGCCCAACTCTTGTGCCCGGTGCCAAGACCCGGGGGCGAGCAGCGCGCCGTGCTGCTGCCGGTGCTGTCACAGCTGCGCGCTGGCCCCGCTGCACTGGGGGTGCCATCTGTGCGTCCTGAGCCCACAGGAAACACAGCCCCGGCTGGCCAGCCTCTGCTGGCACGGGAGCGAAAGGGGCCCAAGCTGCTTCCCACGCACAGTGCTGCCCTGGGACAAGGCTGCTTTATTCTCTGGGGGTACGGATAAAGCAGCGCTGACTGGCAGCACTTGGCAAGCGCCGTTGCCTGTGAGGGCTGCAAGCCCGGCGGTGCCGGTGCCCCAGCCTCTCCGGCCAGGCCGCCTGCTTTCATTAAACGAGCGTGTCCCCGGGGTGCCACCACCACCAAGCCCCACGGGGGTGGCTGTGCTCTGTGCCCCATGGCACCGATCAGTGGCAGACAGGTCCATGAGCACCGGGAGCTCCACAGTGCCCGGCTGCTGGGCCGCTCTGTTCGCCTGCCAGCCCCGAGGCTGATGTCCTTCCTCCAAGCAGAACCACGGTGCCACTGCTCTGCCTGGCTGGAAACCCGGGCTGCTTCCCGTGTCTGTGTCAGCATGCGTGGGGCAAGGTGGGGGCCTCTGTCCCCAGTGCCCCGTCCTAGATGGCTTTGCTCCACCGCCCGGTGCTGCAGCCGTGACCCTCCCTGGCTCTGTACCTTGAACCGCGTGTTTCGGGGTTGCAGCTGCTGCCTTACACTGAATTCCGTAAGGGACAAACTGTGGCCTGTAAGGAGAGCAGCAGACCTGAGGACCAGCCTGCAGCTTGCAATCTGACAGATCCAAAGCAAATAATGGGAAGGGAAGCGGCGCCAGCCCTGACGTGTTCTTACTATCTAACAGTGAGTAGTGGCACAGGGACCCTTTGCATTTTTCTTTTGCTGCTGCCAACATTTCTTTAAGTCACAGCCATGGCATCGATGCTGGCAAAGGAATTAGGCACCTGGGAAATTATTTCCTCCACACACAGGCTGGTAGTTCAGAAGGTTTTGTGACTACTGCATTTGCAAGTTCGTGGGATAAGACATGTTAACAACTTTGCAGGTTTGGAGTCTATGAAAACAGGCGTCACACTCAAATCACTTTCAAAGCAGAGATTTTGAAAACCACTGGCAGCCTGACACGCTTCTCCATATGTTATATAAAGTAGCTCTGTTTACAATATGAGCTGGCAAATATCATATAATAAAACTAATAATTAGATGACACTGAAATGTGACTCACTCACTTTGAGTGATCTCATGTGCATATTTATACCCCTGAAAGCTTCCTGGGAAGGGAGAGCGAAGGCCCCTCGAGGAGCACTGGCCCCACACCAGGTCCCAGGTGGGCTTCTGGGGGCCCCAGCCCCATACCCCGGGATGCTCAGGTACAACGTGCCCAGCTCACGAGGCCTTGGGTGAGAAAAGCGAGGAGTGGTTGCTTTGGCAGCATCAAGTGGGATCATATTGCAGAAAACAGAGAAAAACTGCAGAAAAAATGAAATTCACTGCACTTTGCCAAGGTGAAATTAATTTGCTGTCTTATTTTTGGATACAGCCATCCAGCTGCCACCTCTCGGGTGATTTTCCCGTGGGTGCTGTGTGCACCTCAATGCTGGGGGCTGCACCCCGCTGGGTCGTCCCATTCCACCCACTCCCACCAGCTCTGCTGCTGGTGGAGGTGGTGCCGGACCCATCCCTGCGGCACGGGGCCACCGCTCTGCTCCTGCCTCGCCGCCCAGCTGCGTGTCCTAGGAGCCGCCGAGACTCCCGGCCTTACATCTGGCACTTGATTACAGGTAGCGATGACAGCCAGGTTAGTCACTGCACAGTAATTAAGCCTCAGGTTTTCATTCAGTCTCTGTCATGAGGCATAACAAAGCCACACGGGAGGAGAGCACAAGAGCGCATCCAGCTCCTCTCCACACACCCCAGGAGCTTTGCTCCCCTGAAAGGCTTCAGGAGCATTTCACGACGTGCAAATTGATTTCTGGTGTTTGCTAGGGTAAACCCTGTCAAAAATTAATTGGTTTATCTTGTTCTGGGAGGCAAAATATTGCTTGATGTTTTAAACAACTCAGCCTGGGAGGCAAATCAGAGCCCTCAGAGCACAGCTCCTCGCTGCCACGGTGCCTGCGATGGGGCTCAGCCGAGGGGCATGGGCTGCCCCGTCCTGTCCCTCCGGGATGCTGGGGCTGGGCTCGGGGTCCCCTCAGCCCGGGCACCCACTCTGTGTCCCCACAAGCGGTGTCAGTGCCTGCCTGCAGCAGCTTTCACACGGCGCTGCAAGGAACTGAGGTGAGAGGAGTAAAACTGCTCGCTCTGTGAGGCTCATATTGCAATAAGCAATTTCTAATGGGTCAGTCAAAGTGGAAAAAGAGCATAAATCACCACTGGCTCTCAGAACTTGTGTATACGCACATATTTATACACACAGATATGTGTGTGTGCCTAAATGTAGCTGGGGGGATATTTTTAGACCCAGTGTAAACTGATCCTACTCATAAGCTCTCTGGTTAGTATTAACTGATTAAGAAGAGCCACAACCGAGAGCTTTTGTTTCTGTAAAAGCATAAGGTAGCTGTGGCACCCTGGCAGGGAAGCCGTGCATCGTGCAGTTTGGCTTCCAGACCCCAGCCCACCGGTGGTTTTGGCGGACCCAGCCCCACGGCGCGTGGCCACCTGTGCCCGCCGGTGCCCGGCCCCGCTCTGCACCTCCAGCTCACCACTCCCCGAGCAGCCGCAGGGCTGACACGCACAGCACCAGCTGGGGATCTGCGCCACGGCTCGTCTCTATTTCGGGTGCAGATAACTATACTTAGGGCTGAGTCATCCCTCCAGGATCAGCTGCAGGAGAGCCTAAACCAGCAGAGCCCCCGGCCAGCCCGGCTGGAGCGGCGCAGGGCTGGAGCTGGGCGTGCAGCGAAGCTCCGCCAGCTGCCCTTCAGCACACGGAGAGGACAACCAAGGGCTTGGGAGGCGAGTGTTGCTCATGGAGCCGTCCTGTACGGGGCCCTGCCACCTGGGATCTGCCACCCAAAAATGCCAGTCTGCTCTCCTGTGTGCAAACCCTGAAGGCAGCTGATGACCCAGCAGCTACCTGGGGAACAGCAGTTAAATGGCATCCACGTCTGTGAGCTTCGAGAAGCCGGCTGATGTGCCTACAGCCCGTCGGAGAAACTTTTCAGGGTACTTCTCACCAAACACAGAGGAAGCTGGCCGCAGCAGTGCTAGATATCACGGGTATAATGCCAGTCCTGCCAGCAAACAGCAGAGAGAAATGTTTTTCTTTGCAGATTGATTCCCCATGCAGAAAGGGAAGGCTAGAGAACATTTTCATTGAATCCCATCCAAACACTCAAGTCAGTCTTTCCCATCTGCTTGAAGTGAGGGTTTAGCTGGTGATGTGCCTCCCTGGTCTCGTTGCACCTCTTCCCATGCTGCTGCTGGTCACCCGCAGGCCGCTCTTCCTCGGATTTTCCCTGTGCTCGGTTCTCGCCGTCGGTGACATTTTGCCCAGCGCCTCAAGGAAGCAACCTGAGGAGTGAAAGATCATTTTGGTGATTTTCTGACAGTAGCAAGAGCAGGCTTATGAAACTGGAGCTTCTACTCTGAATCGAGTCCCTTAAGTAATATATGAATATTGGCATAATTTTTTTTTTGAAAGCGTTCAACACTGGGAGCTTTATTTTTAGCATGTAAATGTCAACGGCAGCCTTTGAATCCTTCTTTTTCCCACTGCTCCGAGCAGAAACTCCTGCCTTGCCCCAGCTCCCTCCCCGGGCTGAGGCCCCGGGCTCTCGCCATACCCGCGGGGGTCGCGGTGCTGGGGCCAGGGGGGGGCCGGGGCGGGCAGGGTGGGGGCACAGCCCCTCCCCAGCTCTCGCCCTTCCCCGGGCGACTTTGTTTTAAAACAAGCAGTCTTTGAAAAATCTAGGGCAAGAGCGTCTCTTGCCAAAATTAGTCTTCGTGCAAGAGCATGAGAAGGAATGTTAATGGGTAGCCAGTATGTGTGGATGGAGGGAAATGAGCCTGTTTTTACTATCTAAGTGCTGGTTTAAATAAGGCCTGTAATATCAAACAGCTTTGCCGCGCTTGCAGATATTTTTTGCAGGTAGCATCAGTGCCACGGCTCAGTGACACGCAGAATGTTGAACAACAACTTAACTTCTCCGCTTGTGCCAAACGTGTCCCGACACATCTCTGGGGCGGAGGAAAGCTGCAGCACAGAAGGAAGTGCAGGCAGAGCCTGGCCACGCTGCTTCTCTCTGGCCTGGCTGTTGTTGCCACAAAGGTAATTGCTACAGAAACCCTTCCAGTCCATTCCTTGTGTTTTATTTGCACACCCGCAGTGCTTCCTTGCCCGGGCATGGTGCAGCCCCTGCCCTGGACGTGCTGGGGAGCGGGACAGGAGGAGGCAAAGCCCATCCTGCCCTGCGTCCCAGGCACTGCTCTCAGCCCTGCACGGGGCCGGCACTCGGCGTGGGATGGAGTGGGAATGGGGCTGGGAAAAGGAACGGGGACAGGGCTGGGAATGGGGACAGTCGTGCCCTTCGTGCTCATGCTGCTGCCCCAAGCAGCTCCGTGGAGGTGTGCGTTCCAGTGACGGGATAAATATAATAGAATACAGGCAGCGAGGGGTTGCTGGGAGGAAATAATTACCCGACTGCCCTGCCTCTTGCCGGCACAGCCCAGGCCCTCGCAGCGGGCTCCGACCGGCCCCGCCGCCTCCTGCGGCACCTCCAGGCACCGGCGGCTGGGGAGCTCGTACAAGCAGTGCCCCAAGGGTTTGGTGGTTTGTCATTCCTTTTCGGCTTTGTAAACTGACATGCGTTTCCTCCCTATAGCAAAGTGGCTTGTTATTTTTGCTGGGCTCTTATAGGCTTTGCCAGTGCTGGTGTCACGTTTTCTGCCAAAGCCGTGCGTGCTTCCCATGCCGTGCTGCGGCACTGCGGCAGGGTCACCGGCCTGCAGCTCTTCTGGAGCGGGAGCAAAGGCACACCACTCACTGCCACTGCTGGTTCCGTGGGATGTACTGGTGTGCCCGTAGGCTGTGATAAAGTCTGCGTTACTTCACTTTGACCCGCTCACTGTTGGTGCAGGAGGGGCTGGCCCAGCAGCGGGTTATTTCTGGCCACCACAGCAGTGCTGACACCGGGCTTTCCTGGGATGGCAATTTGGAGGCTTTAAAGAAGTATCAGCAGCCTCTCGTAATGGCAGTGTCGTTCAATGAATCTCCCATAATAAACGGCCAGTGACATCAGACATAAATCATCTCTCCTCTACAATGCTACGTTAACCTATTTTCCTTGTATAACCATGCTTCTCTGGAGCTTACACCTAGGATACTAAAATTCTACCATGCAAATTGCCTGCAAAGAGTTAACTTTGCATGGTTTCTTAAAAGTGCTCTTTAATTATGAAATTAAAAATAATACCAGCATAATACTTGGTACCAAGCTGCGTATAACCCCGAAGCTTCTCCCAGCTGGCGGCCAGAAGGAGAGACCACGTGAGCGAGGTTCCACCCGCGGCTGCAGGGCTGGGAAGTTTAAATACAGCATAAAGTTGTTTTCATAATGTTGACTTTTTTACAGGCAACAGAAATTCTGATTTTCAGCTACCTTCCCTGTGCACCAGGCCTCTCCCTGTGGTTTCTTTTGCTGCTGCTCAGGTCCCACTCTGCAGGACCACCAGCAGACCTGCCTGAAGGGGAGGCAGGGGGCAGGACTGATTCGAATTGTTTACTGGGGAACCAGGAAGGCCGTAATGGTGCCTCACAAAGAGAGGTGTGAACCTGTCAGTGCTCGAGCTGTGTGCCTGCTGCAGGAGCCCTGTGTGGACGTGTGACCCCACCCCGTGCCTACGAACACCCCCAGCGCCCTGCTGTCCTCCCGGTGCCTTATGTCGAGGCACTGCTGGCATTTGCAACACCCACACTCAGCTGCCACAGCATCCTGCAAAGCCTCGGGGATTTATATCCCTGCCAGCAGCCTAGCTTCAGCCTCGCCAGCACCGGGCCACGCCGTGTCGTTCACGCTCAGACCCACAGCCATGCTGGGGAACTGGGGCTGGGAGCATGGGGCAGGACCGGGGCTGGACGGGGGTCCCAGCGGGGGGTCCCCCAGGCACCCTGAGCGCTGGGATCCTGGTACAGCACAGACAAAAACCAGAAAATGCTTTTTTTTTACAGTGAGGGTGGTCCAACATCAGCACCCCACGGAGGTCGTGGATCCCCATCCCTGCAGCACGGCCCCAGCAGCGGGTGCAGTGCCCCTGCTCCCTGCAGGGCTGGCACTGGGGGCCCCCACCTCTGACCCTGTACTATCAGACTAGGTACGGATAAAAAAGGAGGTTAAACATTTTAATCATTTTTTGAAATGTTAAGCCATTTGGAAAGGAGCAGTCCCTCCTTCATTCCTGCAACAGAATCAGCACGCTGCAGCCAGTGCCAAAGAGAAAGAAAAGTCTCTGCACAGACAGATGCAGCTCCTTATCTGTGCGGGGTAGGGGATGTGCTACTGCCCGCCAGGGAAGGCTGCAGCCACCGACAGTCCCGGAGTGACAAATACCCGAGGCCGAGAGGGAGCGGGCAGGGAGAGCAGGGGCAGGCAGAGCCAGGAACAGGAGGGCAGGGACAGGGAGCTGGAACTGGTTTCTCCCCGGCCAGACTGGAAATGACGACAGGGCCTGGTGCGGGTGGGAAGCAGCCGCAGGTCTCGGGCAGAGCCGTGCTCGGTGCCCCCGTCCCACCGTGAGGGAGGGCGCCCACGGAGCTCAGCACCGCGCGGCCTGCACGAGGCCTCCTCGCCTGGCCGGGCCGCTTGAAACACACGCATTTTGTAAGCCCTTTGTTACCTATTTTTAACCACGTATCGCTGTCTGAAGAATCACCTAGAAATGTGAATTAACCGCAATAACACAAAAGGCAGGAAAAGTGTTTCAGAATTTTATTGGTGCCTGTTCCAGCGAAGGTTGCTAGGTACAGTGCCAGTAACTCTGCGGCTGCAGCTCTGCTGTCACTAAAAATAGGTACAACTTCAAAAGCCATGCCTAACACCAAATGTACGTGCAAACAAACCTGTGCTTGATTAAAAACCCAAACCTTCTTATTCATTAAAATTACATACAAATAAGGGGATTTTTTTTACTACTATTTAATTAAAGCAGTTACATAACCTGAGAAGCTGAAATACCAAGTAACACTGTCTCTGCAGATTTTGCAAAGTCAATTTTCACTAATATTTACACAAAAATTGAACTTAGCAATATAGAAATCACAGTACGAGAGAAAAATAAACATTTTCACATATATCCTTGAAACACCCTGTAATTCATAGTCAGAAAATACGTCGTGGCCTTAATTCACAAGTTGTATGTCTCCAAAGTACTCGAAATCATCGTGCCAATACAATTAGACTCCAGATGTAATATTCAGTAGTAGATTCTGATCATGTTCCAAGGACTTGAAGTTAGAAGTAACACGAGTTTAGGTGGGGTGACACGGCGCTGTTTAAGCAGCTCTACCTTTTTGAAGCTAAGTGCTTCCAGCGCAGCTCTCCGCCAGCCGCCCCAGGCCCAGAATCGCCTCCCGCAGCTTCGCCTCTGCAGCCCCAGCGCCCACAGGACCCAGCCCATGCCGGGAGGAGCGCGGCGGCCTCTCCCATGGCCCTTGTTCTGCCTCAGCTGCTGGTTAATTGGGTCAGTCTGGGCAATTTGCTGCGTTTCCATGAGTCCCTCCCGTACAAAGGTGGCTGTGCCCAGGAGGGGCACAAGCGCTGTGACAGGAGCTTGGTACGCGCACTGCTGGTGAGCAGTGGGCACCCATCGGTGCTGCGCTTCCCATCGCTGCTCCTGGAGGTCGTCAGGCGGCTGCTCAGGAACTCTGAAAACCTTTTTCATATTCAAATAGAAAGAACTTCAGCCTGAAGCTTCCTGCAAAATCTTCACAAGGTTAACCAGTGCAGATAGCGAGTACAAGTGCATAGACTTGGAAAAATGAGCTTTTCACAGGAATAAGCAATATCCGTTTTAGGACGTATCACTCTATTAATCTTTGTTCTGGCCTGATCTGGAGACAAAAAATAGTAACAGGGGAAAAAACATCCCAGTGAGGCGATTAGCAGGGTTTGGTGTCTCCTGTCCCCGCTGGGGCCCGCCTGTTTGACTGTTACAGACCTTGCTGGTCAGGTAGGGCTTTGCTCCAGCAGTGGGAAAGAGCAGACGCTTTGCATGATGCATTCTTACCGGGTTTTGGAGGGATTAGAGCTCGCAAGACAAGCGAGTTGTGCTCAGCCTGCTCCAGACTCAGCCCTGCAACCGCGGGGCATGCGAGGAGCCAGCTGCTCGGGCAGGCAGACCTCTGCGAGGCGACCCCCAGCCTCACAGCCCCACAGCCCCCTGCCCTGTCCCTGTGGGAAGGAGGGGAGCGGGATGCCAGGCAGAGGAAAGCCCAGAATGACCCCTTCTGCTGGGCTCACGCAGCGTGACCGAGGGTTTATTCTGTGGGCTGACGCTATGAAAACAAATCTTCATTTCTGTGCTTGGACATAAACAGGAAGCCTGCGGTCTGCTGCCTGTGGAATCCCCTCCTTAAGCAGCAGTTGTCCCGCAGATTCTCATCGCTCCGAGCCTCAGCACCACGGGACAGGCCGGGCTGGGAGGCAGCTGGGCAGGCCATTTAGTGCTGGCTGTGCAAAGCAGGGGCAGCTAAGATACTCTTGATCTGATTTCATCTACTTTGTATCATATGAAGTGGATTCAAAACAAACAAACAAACAAACAAAATAGAGTAGAATAGAATAGTTCGGTTGTAAGGGACCTTCAAATCCTAGATGTTATGAAAACCTCTGAACTGACAGCAGATCATGTGTAGGTTTCATACTGATTTCATTTTGTATTAAAGATTACAATATGTGGGCGTTAATGGGCAGAAATGAGGAAAAAAATTAACCCCATGAACTGCAGGAAGCAAAATATAATCAATGAATAACAATTTGTTTCTGCGTGGATGATGATAGAATGCTTTCCTAAGTCTAAAGCTCATAAATAAGTATTTACCTCAAACTTCTTTTGGCATCTTCAGTGAATGATTTATATTTATTAAAAGATTCCTAATTGACACAGAGGAAAAATAGGTTAAAGGCATAATCATGAAATGTTTGATTTCATTTGCTAGTCAAAGGCTAATGCAGCACGAGGGAAGATGGAGCTTTTAGGTGGTCTTGTAGTTAGTTGATGAGCTGAATCTGGCTCCCACTAACACAGCCCGTTGTCATCATTGCTAATTAATTAACAATGCCAGCCAAAGCCCACAGGCTGTAATTGAGATTGCATAGTCTTTGCACATCAGATAGGTCAGAAAGGAACTTCAGTAAAGCGGCTTAGGGAAAGGCTTCTTCAGTGATACCCATCACAAATAACCAAACGGATGTCCATGGACTGACTGTTTTTCACTACTGTAGTAAGGGTAAGTACCAAAAGGGAAATATTTAACAACAGACTTGCCAAGCTCCCCCGGAGCCCATAGCTGCAGCCAGCACACTGCCTTGGTCTTCATCCCAGCAGTGTCCCCCGTGCCCGAGCAGGCTCCCCGCTGCTGGGGCAGCCCAACACACGCGATTCTGTGATGCTGCAGGTAACGAGCAGCCAGGTGGGAGGAGATACAAATTGGGTGTGATTGTGCAGTGCCTCTGACTAACCTACTGCAAAAACAACAGCGCTTTCAAAAAAAAAGAAAAAAAAAAAAAGCAGGATCTACATAAGATTGTGAGGATCAGCCTCAAGTTCCAGCAGGTCTCAGTGCTGGCTGTGGCACCTCGGTGTGTGTGCAGCTGGGAACCGCATGGGAGTAGGATGTGGTTTGAGGGGTTAGCTCTCCAGGTCACAGGAGATAAAAGAAGGAAAACAAACTGTGTGTAAACTGTGTTTAATGATCCTTCTCGGGGTCAGCGGGAGGCTCCCGTACACCTCTGTGGGGTGAAGATGCTGCGGGAAGCTGCCTGCCCTTGCTGCTCAGCAGTAAAAAGGGTCTCTGTTAAATAAAATATCAGCACAGACCTCAGCAACGCACCGGGTGACCACACCGGTCAAATTGCAGAGCTCTCTTCAGTGAGGCAAGATGAAGCAGAGATCTTACAGCTGCTTCAGGATGAGTGCACAAAATCCACCCCAGGAGCTCAAGACCCATGTTTGTGGGGAAGGTACTGCCGTTTGCATCTCGGGGGGGGGGGATTTTCCCCAGCAGGCTCTCAGTGCAGACAGGTGGGTTTCTCCTGCAGCATGCCAAACCTGGGGTCCCTGGGCTTGTACAATTTGGTTGCACTTGAACTATATGCAGTGTAAGAGCCAGCCAACTTTGCCGTATTAGAGAGGCACACTGCAAAAAGACTTTGAGCAACTACAGAAGGACCAGCCTGGGTGCAAGGCTTTTGTTCTGCTGTGTCTCCGCGTTTAGGACCTTTTTTTGGACATGACTTGGTGGAACATTTTATTTCCTAACTGAAAGAAAGAAAAAAGGGAAATAGACTACAAAACTCTGGGACACGAATACAATTTTAAACCTAGAGAAGCAGATCCAGAGCGTATCATATTTTAATGTGCTCCCTCTGCTTAATTCATCTGCCATTCTAAACAAGATGTGCCTCGGCTGAATGAAGACTCAAATAATCACATAATAGAAGAAGTCATTTATTCTGAACCAGTCTCATTCTCTGGTGATATAAATAGGCTGTGCTATTCTACAGTGTTTTGTCAGTAGGGATTAATTAGCAATTGACCCTTGGTTGGGATTTTTTCACTCTCTCCATTTTTCATCTTACAGTGCTAAATGGGATCTTAACATTGCTTCAAGAAGCTATGCTTCCTAAGCAGTAGTTTAATTTATCTCTAGGCTATATATTAGTAGTTTAATTTATCTCTAGGTTATATATCAAGAGTGAATAGTCAGGGTGGAATTGAGTTTATTATAAAGATGTTCTGTTAGAAGACACAGTAGTACAATGATTTAAACATGCTGTTAAATTTTCCATTAATGCCCAATTCTGAATATGAACACGGAGAACCACACTTTACATACTTTACATTTAGTTTTCTAATAAATAAGTTCAATAAATAGGGACTTTGCAGATTAAGAAGCTGTATGTCTGAACAGAAGCTGCTTTACAACGATGTCAAAAAGTAACGAGGCTACTCCTGTTTGTTACCAACCACTGAAAATCAGTAAGCAAAATATAAATATTTTACTCTTACTATGAAGACTGGAGGAATGAGGATCTGCTTAAATCACCCCTAGGATTACACAGAACTTAATTTTGTACACTAAATTTATCATTTAAAGCATGCCTTCATACTGCTTTTAACACACAATATTTTCAAACACATTTCTTAAAAATATGAGAAATGAATGACTGCCCATGTAAGGTTTCATCTGTGCTCTGATCACTAGCTCTTGTATTACACAACATTTCAGCTTGACTAATTTTAGATGACCTATTCCACATTTGGAGAAGATATACAACAAACGGGTAGATTTAGTCTGTAGTATATTGCAACATCTTGTTAATACAGTAATTTGTCACAATACCAAAAAATTAATTCCCTCCCAATTATTTATACATATATATAATATAAACCATATATATATCGTTTTTTATAGGTATATTCTTGGGAAACAACTTTCATGTTCTCTGTAAAGATTGCCAGGAACAGAAATATTCTGGCACCAAAAGAAACCGCAGGTGACTCGGGTGATGTAGTTCCACTCCTCTACAAGGCACGGCCAGTCCCAGCAGACATGTTTCTGGCGCTCTACCCGTAAAGACCTGCAGGACGACCGCAACCACGAGCGGCCAAGGGCAGGGGCTGCAGCACGCAGTGCCCAGGCAGGATCAGGCCGCCGGCCCCTGTGCACACACCGTGCTCCAGCAGCAGCTCACGGAGCACACCGCTGCCCGCGGGTGCGAGGCAGGTGCCTGCACCGGCTCCCGGAGCCACCCACCCGCCCGCGCGGCGGTCTGCTGCGGGTTCCGCGTCTGCCACGAGCAGCCGCCGTGAACTGAAAGCATAATCATGCACACACGTCGGCAAGCCTATCTTTTGTAACACGCTGGCATTCGAAGACTGAATCATAAACGTTACCAAACTACCAAATAATTATCAACACTAGAAGTAGATGAAGAAATAATGAAACCGTAAAGGTGTGCCAGCCGCACCAGGACCGTGATTTACACACTTGTTTACAATGGCAAGCGAGCGAAAGGACAGCACCGAGGCTCAGTATGTGGACTGAGCATCAGAAGAGAAGATGCTGCTCTTTCTTACTTTTATTTCCTATTTTTAAAGGGAGGCTAATGAAGATCGCTTTGAGTGTGGGAGACTAAGTCACTGAAACAGAAGCACTTTGATTGCTTTCTTCCTTTAGGGGATTTACTTCATTTTACTTTATCTGACACAAGTCAGAAAGAAACGAGAACATTGTAAGGAGAAGGAAAGCTGAATTTTGACATGTTATTCTCCATTAAGATTAAAGTTCTTCCACTTACTTTGTTAAGTTTTTTTCTAAGATCAGAAAAAGAGGCTTTATCTAAAATGAGTTTGAGAGACTGATAAATTTTCCTCACACACTTGTAGCACTATCGCGTCCTACTCTGTCAAAGTGGAGGATTTTTGCAAACCGTTCCCAAATCTTTCGCATTAATTCACAAACTTGTATCTCCATTCTGCTTATACTCTGATAAAATATTGAGAGTCATTTCCTCACTTTTGGACTGCACATTGTGTTCACTTCTTCGGGAGGATTTCCTGGTTGCCCTGGAAAGCCGCCTTCGAAAGGTGTCACCTGCCAGGAAATAAAGAATGGGGTCTACACAGCTGTTGAGGCTGGCCAGACCCCTCGTCACTTGGTAAGTGGCATAAACCTTATCGTTGAAGGCACACATTTGTGGAGTCTGAAAATCCACCCTGGCTCTTAGATTTAAGGTCTTCATCACGTGGAAGGGAAGATACGACACAGCAAAGACTGTCAACACAATAATAACCAGGTAAATCGACTTTCTCCTAAGAGGAGAGTTGTCCAAATCTTTGTAAATCAAAGCTTTCACAATTAGTCCGTAACAGCCAAGAATCACTATGAACGGGATGCAGAACATGAACACCGTGGTGCACATGCTGTAAATGAAGTAACTTCTCAGGTAATCATCGGTCGTGGTGTCGTAGCACGTGATGGTTTTATTTCTCCTTATCCCCGTTCCCGAGTAGAAGAGTATCGGCGAAATCACGGCCACCACGATGACCCAGACCAGGGTGCTGATGTAAACGGCGTTCTTCTTCTTCAGCCTCCCCAGCGACTTCAGGGGGTGCACGACGCCCGTGTACCTGTGCACGCTGATGCATGTAAGAAACAAAATACTGCCATAGAGGTTCACGTGGAAAATGAACCTCTGCAGTTTGCACATGATATCCCCGAAGATCCAGTCGGTTTTATTGAAGTAGTAAAAGATGAGGGCGGGCAGCGTCAAGACGTACAAGAAGTCGGCCAACGCCAGGTTGAACATGTAAACTGAGATGCCGCTCCAAGGCCTCATGTGGAAGACAAACATCCAGATCGCCACGCTGTTTCCCAAAAATCCAGTGATGAAGACTAGAATGTAGACGGTGGGCAGGTAGTAGAACTGGAAGCCGGTTTTGGTCAGGGAGCACTTGGTGGTGGCATTTCCCGCCGGCCAGCCGCTGCCGGACAACAGGTTGGGTTCAGTTCCATTCAAAGCAGCAGAGATGAGGGCTTCGGTCATGATCTTTCCAGCAGGGTCACATAAGCCTGAGGTGAAGCAGCAAAGTCTCTACAGGGCCAGCGGCGCATCTGAAAGACAGCGACACAAGCGCAAAGGGAGCCTGGCGGGATGCACGGGCTGCCGGGCCGCCTTCCGAGCGCTCCGGCCGGGGGAGCCCACGCGTGCGGCTGGGCGCCGGGCTCGGCGCTGGGCTCCAAACCCCTCCCGGGGGGCGCCCCCTGCCCGCCGCGGCCACGGCACGGCTCGGATCGGATGGGATGGGATGGGCTCGGCTCAGCTCGACACGGCGAGGCTGGACGGGACGGGACGGGACGGGACGGGACGGGACGGGACGGGACGGGACGGGAGGCGCGGAGCGCGCACCGAGAGCGCAGCGGCGGCCGCCCCGGGACGCGGCGCAGCTCCGGGCGGCGGTGCCGCGGGTGGGGGGCACCGCGGGTACCGGGGATGGGGGCACCGCCGCTCCGCCCGCGCCCCTCCGCCCCGCTCCGCTCCGCTCCCCCCCGCAGCCCCCGGGCAGCCGCCGCCGCCCTCGCCCCCCGCCGCCCCCCGCTCCCCCCCGGCGCCCCCACCTGCCTCCCGCTCGGCTCCGCTCTCGGCCGGGGCGCGGCGTCCCGCCCGCGGCTGCCATGGCCGGGCCGGTCCCGTGTCGGGGCCGGGGCTGCTGGCGGGTGGGAGGCCGGGAGCCGCGGGACGGCCCCTGCCTGGCGCCGCCGCGGGGAGCGCGGCCGCAGCCCCGGTGCCGCGGGAGGCTCCGCGCCGGCCGCGGGCGGGGGCGGGCGGGGGCCGGGGGGGGCCGGCTCCCGGCGCCGGCTCTGCCCAGGGGCGCGCCGCCCGCCCCCCGCACCGCCCTCGCCCGCAGCCGGGCGGCGCTCGGGGCCGCTCCCCGCCCTCGCCCTGCCGGGGCCGGGGCCGCCAGGGGACCCTCCCCCCGGGCAGGCGGACCCCCCCTCGGGACAGACAGACGCCCCCCCGGGACAGACAGACCTTCCCCCGGCGCCCCTCCCGCCGCCCACCCACGCGGGACACGATCGCGGGTGGGCCCGGCCCCGGCGAGCCCCCGGTGCTCGGTGCTGCGGGGGGCAGCGGCTCCCTGGAGCCCCCGGGGGGGTCCGGCCGGGGCAACCTGCTGGCTCCGGCGCACCGAGCCCCGGGCTGCTCCCAGCTGAAAGCTGCGCCTGAGCCGGAGGGCTGCTGGTGCCTCATGAATATGTATTCCTCTCAAACTTTTGAGGCTGCCTGAATGATAAAACTACTTTGTCGGGAGAGCTTAATTGGGAAATCAGCTGCGCATTGTGCCCCTGTAGGAATATGCAAGTGGCTGCAGATGGAGTCGCCAAGTTGGCATTTACTCGGGGCCAAGTTACGCAGACTACAGCTTTGAAGCAACTTCTTAGATTTTGTAATAATAAGACCTTTTCTTCTTATACATTCATGTTTTTTCTTTTTGTACTCATCCACTGACTGCACATTTACCGTGAAGAATCGTTTTAGTTTTAATACAATTGAATATGGAGAGAAAGGAAGGCTAGGGAGGGACCGAGACAAGCACAGCAGCACCTGTAAAGAATGGATTGTAAAAAAAAAAATAATAAAAAATTGCTAAACTGTTCAGTGGTGCCCTCTAGGATTTTAAAGTGCTAACAAAAATTACTCCTCAGCCACAGCATTGCCACAAGAGAAAGCGCCCAGCCCACAGAGCAGACATGCGAGGAGCACAGTATAACAGGGTCAAGCCCACAGTGCTCATTTATAAAAACATCATCTTGCTCCCCGGAGAATCAGCTGCACGGCCAAAACCAGAGTTTATTTGAATAAAGGACTTGGATTATCGTGTTAAAAATTAAAATGGAACAAACAAAGCAATGTTATTAGCACACAAGAGGTCCTTCAGTTTATCTTTCGCTGTGCAATTGTTATTTCATTAGCGATTTTGTCAGGCCCATTGCTAACGCCTCACTTCTTTTGGCAGCTCTCGAATTCTGTCTTGAGAACATTTTGAGTCATGCTGAAGCAGCACTGATAGCATCAGTAAACACGCACCACGATCTGCAGCCTGCTTGCTGCTGTGAGCTGAGCAGCGCCGGAAAGCCAAGCGGCAGAGCCGAGAGGTCAGTGCCCCAGCGCTGCCCAACACAAACCGGGGCAGGGGCGGCTGCTGGTGCCTGCCCACTGCGCTGCCGGACCCTGTGCCCGTGCTGGTGTGCCCCAAGGAGCCCAGCATCTGTTCTCATGGGGCCTTTCAGCCTTCTCTTGGATTAGGCTTGTGAGCAGAGCTGTGAAAGGGGCCGTGGTTCATTTACACGAGACCCTGAGATGCACGAAGTCAGCAGCGCGGGGGTGCTCAGCAGCGTGTGCTCATGTGTCCTGTCTGCCCAGGCACCCAGGGCAGTGGTTCCACCAACACCAGGTATCCAGCTCCAGCACAAAGTCACGGCTGTGTGGAAGTGGCACCTCTGCTGGTGTGATGTTCCTGTAGGGCTGGAGAGCATGTTAAGGAAGGATATGAATAACCTGAAGGTCAAAGGGAATCTCCACCAGTCATGCTGCTTCACATCACCCGGCTACAGCTCAGTTCATCCATTTCTGAGGACTCCAAGCTCACATTTACAATCTGGTCTGAGAATCTGCAGTGTCTTTTCTATGCCAGGGCAGGATTTTCCAAGATACCGGCCTCATCCTTCTAACTTTCTTGAGTGCCCCCTCATTTTTCAGGGCGGGAGCTACAGCGATGCAAGGGTGCTGCTCACGTGCATTGTGCTGCCGCCTGCCCTGTGGCTTCTGGCAGCACCCTCAGGGTGCCCACGCATGGCTCCGGCTTCTCCTGGTTAGGAGCCTGTGCCAGCAGCTGGCCAGGTGCTGCCACGTGCCACCAGCAGCGGCACCTTTCCAGAACAGCACTTGTCCTTGCTCAGAACATGGGAAGAGACGTTTCCCTTCTCTGCACATTTTTTAAATCCCTGGCATTCTTGTCTCCTTTATTGCTCCTGCTTCATCCAGGCTTCCCTTTTCCCTTTATACACCCCAGTTAAAGCAGAGGCTCGATATCTGGCTCTTTGCTGAGCGTTGCCCACCCCACCTGGTAGCTCTGCCTTCCTTACTTTGCCCCTCTTCTGCCAGCCAGGGGCCAGTCCCACTCCTGATGGGGGGCAGAGGGAGGCAAGCACAGGGCGGGGAGGCTCCCTCCTCCGCTGCTCCTCGGCACCACGGACCTGCCAAGGACACTGCCACTGCCCTGTGCCACCAGAGGTCCACGAGCAGCCACTGTCCCTCCTGCTTCATCCCCAGCCCATGTCTTGGCACCTCCCTTCAGAGCCTGGCAGTGCTGGGAGTGGAAATCTCACGTACTGCTAAGTGTGCACATCCTGCCTGCAGTGCTTCAACAGTTAAAGGTCCAAGCTCTTAAGTGAGTAAAGAAAAAGGCATATTTTTTAGCAGCCATACTGTTACATGACTTCATCTGCAGCCAGCAAATTAGCGTCTTCCTGCTTGTATCACTAATCTGTTCTTATTTTGGAGCACAACCATAAAACATGTTACATTAGCACCTTTTCCTCCATAACTCCAGCATATGCTTTTGTAGCTGAATAGGTTTCTAGCTGGTGTAGCTGAAGCTGAATTCCTTCCAGCTTTGCCTCTTAACGCACTTTCTGCAAAATCTAGGATTTTATACCACTGATTTCCATTAAACTGAATGTTTTGTTCTTTTAACAGCTGATTTAACTCAAAGGGATGATGTATCCCTAACCAGAGAAGAAAGCACGCTAGCGAGCAAATGGAAATTCCCAGTCAGCCCAATTAATGCTGAACTATAGCAGTGTGTGGGTGTGCGAAGGGAACGGGCTGGACATAAATCCAGCTGTTGCTACCTGTTGGTTTTGGTTAGCAAAACTTAGGCACAGATTTCAGTATTTCAGTGTGCCAGTAAGAAAAATGGACCCGAACCAGCCTCGGGCTGAGATCCATAGAAGATCACTGCAACACCTGCTTGCAGCGGAGGTGAACGTGCGTGCGGACACACACAGGAACATCCCCCCATGTGGGGCAGGTGGGGACAGGCACCGGGGGGCTGCCAGCGCCTGCTTGCCCTGCCTGGAGAGGAAGCCCCCACCATCCCCAAGATCCAGATCCCCAAGATTCAGCCCCCCCTTGCTGCCTTGGCAGGGGCCAAGCGGTGCCCGGGCTGCCCCACACACTGTGTGTGCCCCACAGCCACGGCAGGCGCTGCCCGAAGGCTGAGCTGCCCCTAGTCCCTAGCCCCACATACCGCCCGGGTGCGTGACGTGCTTGCCAGGCGTTATTTTTTGTCTCCGTGTTCATGGCTCCCCTTACCTGCTGTACTTCTGAGCAGCCGCCTGCACACAGCTGAGAGCTGGGGAAATTTTGGCTTGAAGGATTCGGGCAAATGCATCTTCGTACAAAAAAAGGGAAGCTCATCCTTGTCTGTCTAAAAATACCTTAAAATACATAGAAAACAGACTGTTAGCAATGGCTATTTACACCATCTCCTGTTTTCCTGCCAGCTCTAGCTTCGCATGCTGAAAATGCCCAGGTATGGCCTGAACTTGTGGGTGAACGTATTTGGAACATTTTGGGGGTGAGCAGGTAGGTACGGGGAAAGTTGCTTCTGTGCTGAGTGTGAGCAATTCCTGCTGCCCTCCTACAGGAGCTTGTGGCCATTAGCAACTGAGGCAGAAGGCTGGAGGCTGGCAAGGAAGCGGTGTACAGGACAGAAATACCCATAGCACTGCAGACAAAAGCAGTTCTGGCCGTGGTAGCAGGCACCGCAGTGGAGCCCTGCCCGTGCACACTGGGTGGGGAGGGCTGTGCCCGCTGCGGGTGGTGGCTGTCCCTCCGTGCCCCGGCACAGCACCGCCAGCAAGACCCATGTGTTGTGGGCAGCCCGGCGCCTCTCCTGGCCCACCACATCACACTCCTTCACACTGGGTGACGTGGGCGAAGCACCTGTCTGAAAACCCTGTGTGTGCATCTCTGAACCACTTCAAACCCTAATCAGTTTTGGAGTCACGCATTTTGCAGGTTCACTTCACAGAGGCTTGTAAAATCTCCCCCAAGAGGTGCCTAGCGCTCCTTTTCCCACCCCAAAGGGCTGTCACGGTGGGTTTCTGTGCTCTGTTGTGGTTCCAGCCCCAGCTCGCCCAAGCAGAGCAGGGCAGCAGCCAGCTGGATGCAGCACACGAGCCAGGTGCCCCGAGAAGCTGGGGCAGGGGCAGCGGGTGGCACAGACCCCGACCCCACACTGCTGCAGCTCCAGCCGAGCCCTGGCACGGTCACGGGCCCTGCTCAGCCCTGCAAGCCTCAGCTGCCTTTGTGTGCCCTTCCTTGGAAAGGAAACCTGGGAAATGGCAGTTGAAGAGCTGATAAGGATTTTCAGGCATGTCTGTTGCAGATATGACATGCACTGCTGGCTGAGAGCGAGCCTGAGCTGAGCTGCCGCCCCGCTCACAGAAACTGCCAGCAGAAGCCGTTCCCGAAGCTCAGCTGGTGCTTTTGCCAACAACATCTCTGCTTCTCTGCTGCGCTGCCCTCTGTGCTTGCTGTCCCTGTGGATCAGAAGTCACCGTCCTTACTGCTGCTCGTGGAAGCTCGGTCCCCAACTGGGGGGTGACAAAATCCTGCGGTCGCAGGGTCCTGGAGGAGATGCACCCCAGCGCGTGCTGCTCAGGCTCAGAAGCTCCTCTCCCCCGCCCCAGCGAGAGGAGAGTGCGCCTGTGTGCATTTTTAATATCTGAACTGACATTTTGCTGTCTTGAAAACAAAAGCTGTTCACGGGCTAATTAGCGAGAGATGCACACAGCAGAACGCAAGCCCCAAGGAGCTGCAGAGTCCCAACAGTGGGTGAACTTTGGAAGACAGAACGACACAGTGTTGAGCACGAAGGGTTATAATTTCATATTTATGGTTAGATTATAGATAGATTGTAATTTTATAATCAATAAAGGGTATGTCATGAAAGGAAAGCAAGAGAAATCAGAGTGCTTTATCTGTAACCGGAGTGCTTTATCTGTAAGGCCCAACAGACACCCAGCACGACTCTCGTATGTTCCCACACAGATGAATTATATGGCTTCTCTTCTCCTTCTTCGCCTTTAGTAACGTTATAAACCAACTAAACCTTCTTAAAATTATGAACCGAAAAAACCACTGAACTGCCACGCCGGAATGCCTTCTGTGTTTCAGCAAATGCAAACGGTTTCGGATCAGCCCTGCCGCTGCGATAGCCGTGCGGTACAGCCCGGCAATAACTAGAGTTAATGGCAGTGACTTACCAGTCCTAGCTGAACTGCTACACGTCCGGAGGCTAAAGATAACAGTATGCTGGGGAACTTGTTCTAATTACAGCAGGGAGCATCTTGCCTGCTTTCTGTATTGCCATTTTAAATTGAAATCACTATTCTCCAAAGAAAAGGTCTTTTGTTCAGCTACCAGCCACGAGAGACAATTCTACTGAGCTTTAATAGTGCGTTAACGCTCGCATTACGCAGTTTCCTCAAATGGCCGTAAGACAAACAGGCAGGAAACAGTGAAGATCGCAAAATTAAGTATTTCAATTAAGCACTTGCTACCTCATGTGCCGAGGGGAATGAACGTGGCGCTCGCTCTGAGGTGCTGCAGTGAAGTGCATGAGGCCACGAGGCAGGTGTCCCTGCTGCAGGGGCAGCCCGGGGGGGGATCAGGGTCCCTTTGGGTGCCTGCTGCCTCCTTCCAGCCCTGCTCGGCTCCCCCAGAGCCCTGTGCACCCCCACATCCACGCTGCTGCTGCATTGGGACCGAATTTCTCCATGCAGCCGAGCCCCTGCGCCTCCCACCCTGGCTCTGCTGCAGGAACTGGCTCTGGTTTGCACCGAAGGCAGCTTTGGCACAGGTCCTCACCTCCTACCCCAGGGCAAGTTTCAGCTCTGCTCTGCCCGCCGGGGGTGCCTGTGTCTGAGGGGTAACAGGCACTGGTACCAGCTCCGGAACAGAGGGAGGCAATCATTATTTAGCAAATACCTGTAATTGCATCGCTGGCAAATCATGGCAATGGTAAACAGCATCTGCTAATGTTTAGCAGATGTCAGAAAATATGATAATATTGGATTTTCAGTCAAGTTTCCCTTTTGGTATTTCTTTATAAACCCGTTTAAGTGTAGGCAAAATTGTTTCTTGACATTTTTATATGGTATTTGGATCAGGTCATTTATGTGGTTAAAATAAATTTTATCAACATTAAAATTAGAGGAGTTCTAAAATCAGAAGACATTTCCAGAGGCCAAACTTTCTCACTGTGTATGAAACACCAGCAAGAAGATTTTAAAACCGATCTGAAAAAAAATTGTAAAAGCCAAGGTTAAAAAATCAGAGAATAATAATAATATGATAGGCGAAAATCCAGTGTATTGTCTATGGATCAGAGGGAGCAACAACAGCAGTTTAAAAGGAGCAAGTGAACTCTTGTTGCTGGTAGCAAAAATTACACAACAGAGCCCTTCTGGGCTTTTATCCACCAGCTTTGCTTTGTTTTGTGCCCGCATTTTCTTTCCTGATCAGTTCTAAATTAGTTGATGGTGACAGAAGCAGGGCCCCTGGGAGCAGCCCCCCCCCCCCGCAGGCTCCTTCCCGCACGCTGCTGTCCAAAGGGCCTGACCCAGGAAAGGAAGGGCCTCAAAAATAGCACTCATGGAAATGGAAACTAAGTTATTCAGCTTAGTGCTGCTGCGTCATGAAATCCAGGCATTTTTAGCTTTCTTGATGCCATTATTCTATTTCATTTTATTTTGGGAATATGTGAAAGCACAGTAATGACGAAGAAGCGCCAGGAGTTCAAGCTAAGTGTTGGAAGCCTCTCTTTTTGGACTCTCTCGTGACAGGTTTGAAGCAGATCAGGGCAGGAGCACCCTGAGCAGTAAGGCTGCTCCAATGCCTGGGCTGGCAAGCCCTCTTTCATGCCTCCTGCAGCTATTGTTGCCGTTCTCATTATCCTGCCATCTCCACCTCTCGCAGCCACTCCAGGCTCCTTCTCCAAGCACTGCTGCTCCGACACAGCCACCCGGCTCCTTATTCCCCGGCTGTGTGGGTCGCAGGCACCTCCAATGGCTGGGAGGGGAGACCTCGCAGCTGTGTCCCCGAGCACCCCGACGGCCGTGGGCCCGGCAGTCCTACACAGCTCCAACACACCTCTGACAGCTCGAGGTAAATCAGGCAATTCCCACTGACAATTAGCAATAAGGTGATGCTAAGGAATCAAAAAGAGAGATATCAGTACCTGGAAGGGGGGGGAAGGGGGGAAGTGGGGGGGAGAAAAAAAAAAAGAGGGTAACAAAAAGGAAAAAGCAATGCCAAGTGGGGCATGCTGATAACAAATACCCTGGCAATCATTACTAAGGCCGTTTCTAATTTAACGTACAGTCACAGCTCCGCAGCTTCAGATTAAGCTACAAAAGCCGGAGCACTGTACTTATGGTAGGAAGTGGCAGTGCTGCAGGGACTTTTCTGTCACCAAGTCCCCAGCTCCCTTGTTTAAATCCTGCCTACAGACAGCCTCACCTGGCTTCCACCCGATGGGAGCTGCAGCATCTTGCTCCACGCTCGCCCTTCCTGCTGTCCCCCTATTGCAGGAGCTGGCCCTTTGCTCAGGAGATGCCTGGGGAGAGGAAACTGGTGTTGGCCATGGAGACCCCCAGGAGAGGGAGATAAACGAGGCCTGGAGCATCCAAACCATGAGGTGCTCCCCTGAGACAGTTCAGGCAAACCAAGCAGACTTCCCGTCCCCTCCGGTGACTCTGGGGCTCTTTTCTCCCCCCCCCGAAGAGCAGGTCAGCTCACCCCGGCCGTGCTGCAGCACGCCGATGGCCAGCAGTGCCAGCTCATCCCCTCCTTTCTGCCTGCACCCGCTAATGCTTTCCATCCCCGTAATGAGCATTTATTGAGCTCTTAAGGGATTAACCTTTGGCTTTCAAAATTGGAGCTTCAGAAGCTTATTTCAGGAGCCTACTCTAAAAATATACCGGAGAAAAATAATTGGAAATACAGAATCTGTTTTATAATCTCTAGAATTTATCTAAAGAATCTGTCATCAAGGAAAAATACCTCTGTTAATGTTCAAACACGAGTATGTTTGTTGTTGCTCAGACCTTTTAGAGTTATTAATGATTGATTTTAATGTCTTGTATTTAATGGGGGGAAGATCAGCCCTGACTTAAAAACATAATGAGCCTGTGTAGAAAGGCAAAAAACTCTGAGTGTTTCTATCTGCCACTTTGATTCCCAACACGATAAAGCCAAGAACAAAGACGGGTGGGTGCGGGCAGACAGCCCCCCCTCCCAGAGCCGCGGCGGGGTCCGTGCCGCAGCGGGGCAGGCTCACGGTGCTGTGTGCTGCAGGGGGCTTGGGAGGGGGCTGGGGGCCAGCAGCAGCAGCACCCCCAGCCTGCAGGGCTCTGGGCTGCCCCCAGCACGCCTTGTCCCCGTTCTGCTGCTCCCAGGGCACTCCTGCCCTTGTGCCTGTGCTAGGGATGGGACAGCGAGGACTCGGCTGCTTTTGGAGCTGGGGGGACTTGGATTGCGCCCCCAGACTGCACCCACCTGCTCGCCTCTTTCTTCCTGTACCCGTGACCCTTAAGAAACTCTATCAGCACACATAATCGTAATTTCTGCCAAATCTTGGTGTGACACAGTGGTAAACACTGAGAAAATGAGAGGTCTGCTCCCCACAGCTGCGTGGTTTTACAGGGGCGAGCAGTGAATGCAAACTGCTTCAGCCTTGCCGGGCACTGCGGTGTGCGGCCCTGCCAGCGCCGTGCTGCCGCGGGCGTTAAGTGCTGGGCTGAATCCCCGCTGTCTGGACGAGGGAAGAGCAGAGAAACTATTCCTGGTGATCGCTCCTTCGCTCAGACAGCCTGGGCGTTGCTGCCGGCTGCTTCTCCCCTTATCTCCAAGCGAGGAGAGTCACGGTGACAAAGGGGGGAAAACAATTCCTGCAGCCTGATTCACTGAAAAGGAAGAAAAAATGGCAGTGGGAGGCAGAGAGAGGTCTGCATGAAACAACCACACAGGCAGTAGGATGGCACGGTCCCGGTGCACAGGCTGACACCACTCGGTGCTCACGCTGCAGGCGTGCCCCTGCCCCGGTGCAGCCGTGCGAGGCTCTGCCCCCACCCCATTGGGGCATATAGGGCTTTGGGGAGTGCTGGAAGCTGCGGTGTGAATGCTGGCTGAAGGACGGGCTTGTGACAGGGATGGGAGGCAGGGGAAAACTCTGCAGTGCCCGAGGGGTGGTGCTGGGGTCCCCGGCTCGGGGCTGGGGGCACTGCACACGTGTGGGGTTAAACCAGGGGGGCAGCACGGCTTCAGCACACGGTGCTGCCCCACACCTGAGCCCTTTCCCCAGTATATGGGGGAGGAAAACTGATGCCATTTTCCTACAGCCCAACTGTGCTGGGGCTCAGGGTCAGGGCCCTGCACAGCGGGCCTTCTGCAGCCCCTCCCAGCACCGGGAGACCTTCTGTCCCTTCCACGGCCGCCCTGTCCCAGCCCTGTCCCCAATACACCGGGTGTCCTGAGCCCTGGGGCTGGCCCCGCTCAGTGCTTTCAGCAGACGGAGTCAAGTAGGTGCCAGGCGACAAGAGGAGCTCTCTGGGCAGCCAAGCAGGACGCCGTCTCCCAGCGTGGTTGTGCTGTTCCTGGCAGGAAGGCACCCCCAGCTGCCCTAATGGAAACAAATACCTGCCTGCTACAGGTGCTAATGAGGCTTCGCGTGTTTGGCTAAAGAACCTGCTGCAGGATCCGTGCCAAGTCCCCCTGCTCCTGGTTGCAGCAGAGAAAATAGCAGCCAGGGCAAAGGCTCGGTGCTTTTGTAGTGTAAGGAGAGAATAGCGATCACCTTGCCAAGCTGACTGGCCAAATAATGAGATTGAATCTCCGAAGTCATAATTTTGTGGTTAACTGAACAGGGCTAATTCTGTGTAAACTGACTGGTCTAATTACTGGCCACAGCTCTAGAAAAGCCTGCGAACATGTGGCTGGCAGCCTGTCCCAGCAATCACCGTGCCCCCCCTGCCCTCCCCGGGCTGGACCGGCGGTGAGTGCTGTGCACCCGTCCCCTCGCCAGGAGCACAGCCTGGCACTGTGTGAGCAGGACCTCCCAGCGATGTTATTCTGCCCCAGATCATGAGCACAGAGACTGGGGTTGGCAGCCCAAAACGCTTGCCAGTGTCACTGTTCCCTGCCACCAAGACACCACGCAGCAGGACGGGGTCAGGAGCGTTCCCCCATGTGCCCGCCGCGCTGCTCTGCAGGCAGACCTGGGGAGGCAACCCGAAGGGCAGGGCAGGAGGAAACCCATCGATCTGCAGCCTCTCAAAAGGCAAGGTGACACGTCTGTGTTGGGGAGGCTAGCTTGCTGTGTGAGTTATCTGGGTCAGCTCTTTCAGGCCCAGCATTTAATGGGTTCCCCCGCACAGCTCGGCTGTCGGCGTGGCTGGGCGGCCGGCGCGTGCTGACGAGCTGGAGCGCACCGGTGTGCTCAGCTGGATGGAGCCAGGAATCAGAGCTGTGAATGTATTTGCTCAGTAACGCAGCAGCTCCTGCTTGCTAGCACATTGAAGGATCTGTCAGGGAAATTTACGCTGCGCTGTGGCAGAAGCTGATCGTGCAGCACCTGTGTGAGGACGGCCATCGGGTGGGATACCCGGTGCAGGTCGGTGCCGCAGCACCTGCTGCACTGTGCTCAGCAGGAAGGAAATCACAGCACAGCACGAAGACGCTGGTGTTTCTGGAGGCTGAGACAGGCTAAACCTCAGTCCTTGGCCAAAAACGAGATGCAGAGGCCTGACGTGGTAACCGGTGACTGGTGAGCACGGTGCTGCGGGCCTGGGGGTGTCCTGGGGCTGCAGGGCTGCACGCTGGTGGGGTTGGGCACGGCAGCACTTGCAGCCCCTCCGGCTGCAGGCCTCCAGCCCTGGCAGCACAGCAGAAAATGGGCGGCTGTGTTCCCTGCATCCCTCCGGGTCTTGCACGAGCAGCATCTTCAGGGCTGAAGCCAAAGGGATTCATGCTCAGGTGACGCAGAACCCTAGAAGGCCCCCAAAAGGATTTGAAACCTGGCCACTTTTCTTTGACGAGTTTTCTTCAATATTCACTATAGTAAAACTTGCTGAGAAGGTGGGGAGAAAAAAGCTGGATGCCCAGACTGCCTGGCTCCAGCGGCTGCCCCAGCACCCGAGCACCGCGGGGCTGCCAAGGTGGGGCCCCCCCAGCCGCTGCCAGGACCTCAGCCCTCGGTGCCCCCCTTGTTTTCCTGAGCCCCTGCCGACCTGCCCCACTACTGCGGGCATCCTGTGTGCCACTTCCCACTTCACTGGTGTACTCTCCTTCAGTGCATAAAAAATGATTTTTTTAATGATTTTTTTTTTTTTTAAAGCAGTGATTAATATTAAAGTGCAAATCCTTGGGGCTTGTTTAAAAAATGGCAGAGCCTTTGAAGAGGCAAATACTAAAGTGCACCAAAGCACGCAATTTAATTTATACTATCTTGTTTAAATTAATGCTGGGTTTTAAAAGGATGTTTAAAATTGGGACAAAGAAGTCGCTGGCAGTGTTCGCTGTGGCACTTAGGGTTAATAGGCTTTTGTCAGAAATGTAAAAATAAATAAAAGTTCTTCTAGCGGTTGCACCGATCATTTCGTAATGAAACCAGGCAGGCAGACGAACTTCCTTTCAGTGAAAATAGAGCACAGAAAAAATGACAGGCTCGTGGTTATTTGCTTTAGATTTTGAGATGAAATTATGGCAGCTATTTTGCTCTTCAGAACATGAGGCCTCGAATTAATAGAGTTCATAGAAGATGAATATTCAATTATCCTGGTTTGGGGTTTTTCTTGTGGCTGGGGCTGCAGCAACAAGCAGCCGCTCCTTGTGGGAGCCTCCTCCCGCGAGCACGGCTGTCCCGGGCACTGGGTGCCAGGTGCCCCTGTACCAAACGTGGTTTTCCAGCAGGGACATTTTTCAGCGCATTCATCCAGCCCAGGATTTCTCTGCAGAGCCCCGGCCCCGCGCCCTGCCAAAATGCAGGGCGCGAAAACCGGCAGCTAAACGTGGCGGGACAGGGAAAGGAGTGGTTGGCCGGGGGCACAGCCAGCTCGGGGAGCTCATAACAGCAAGGTCATTTTTGTTTTGGTCTTGAAAGTGAGAAAATACCATCTGGGAGTTATTAAAAGAAACGGATGTGAGAAAGCGATCGTTGGAACAGCGAAAAACACAGAAACCGCGGCAGGGAAGCGGGGCACGGCGCCCCTCACGCACCGAGGCTCCCGGGGCTGCTCGCCCCTCTCTGCCCGGGGCTGGCTGCTTGGGAGGCCGCTCTCACCTTCCTCCCCTGCAGCTTCAACATCCCCAATTTAAACCCAGACCGTGCCAAAAGATGTGCTTCTGTTTGCCTCTCACGTGGTGTTTCTTCGTATGGGCTTCATGGTTGCCGTGGCCTGACGGAAGGAGGTCTTAGAACAGCACGAGCTAAAACGCTTGCGACTTCAGGTTTAATTTTGAAAGTGTGTTTTCCAAACTGATGGCTAGATATTTTCAGACCGTTCCAAAGTGCTTGCTTTTCTTTGTATAGCTTCTGCTTCATTATTCTAATTTAATAAAACCATAGCTAAGGCAGAGAGCAGACTCATTCTGGCTAATGACAGACTTCGATTTGTTTGTGCTTCTTGTTATAGATTTTTCCTAATTACAAGCATTTTTCAGAGGCAGTTGAAAAAAATAAATGAGCAGCTGGTTTGGATGTGCAACCTATTATTGTATTTACGAGAGCTGTGGAAAAAGTATTACATTCACAGTAGGACTGTTTTCAGCAGAGGAGGGCAGAAGGGATGCTTTCCAGTTGGGCATACAGCTCACGTGGCCTCACGGAGCCCCCCGAGCCCCTCCACGCCAGCCCGTACAGCAACTGGCAAACAGGGGGGAAGCACCTCTGAGGGAAACGCAGGCGTTTTTCCAGAGCAGCCGACGCTACATACTGCATACACGATTTGAAGTCGTGTGCAAGCTCTGGTGACCAGTGGGCGAGTTTCTGGCTGTAGGCAGCACCAGTGTCGAAGCAAACCTTCCTCACCAAGTACAGTTCTACTTTGGCAAATCACAGTTTTGGACACCTCTTGCAATGTAGCTCATTAGAAACCATGCACGTTATAAAACTATTGCTAAATGCGCCATTAACTCATCCAAGCCAAAGTCTCTGCATGTTTGATTCATTCTCTGAACAAAGACTGGTTTTCCTGAGAAAACAAACCACTACATGCTTTTCTTCACCCCTTAGGCAAGATGATTTCTGGAGGATTTTTTTTTTTTTCTTCTTATGATAGCATCCTTTATCAGAAAAAAGCATTTTAAGACTCAAAACAAAAGAGAAACAAGATTAGGAACCTATGATATTTTCTAGGGCAATCTGGAAAAGTTGTGTTTAAGTCAAACATTCTCCATTGGCAGCGTGTTGTAAAAGGGCTATAACCTCAGAAAAGCCAGCCAAAACTTAGAAAGGCTGCCTCTTATCTGCCCTAGTTTTTGCAGAACAGCAAAGAAGCACGGCAGCGATTACCAAGATAATGATGTCAGAGTTCCTCCGTGAATTCCCCGGTGCATTGCTGCTTGCTGGAGCAAGGTGCATTAGGTATCTAATAGTTTTTCTAGATACCAAGGTGCGGAGAAAATGCTGAGCATTACATAAAGGAAGAAACTTGATAGACTTTTGTGCATGCATTACAGTTGCGAGTCAGCTATTGATTGTGGGGTAAAAGCCTGCCAGTCCTTTTCGTGCTGAGCATGGGGAGCGCTGCACTGCGGGCCGGCACGGTGCTGGGGCTGCTCGCCCTGGGCCTGGGTGGGTTTTTGTTGTTTGTTATTTGTGCAGTTTGCCGGCTGCAGGATGCTGAGGGGATCGAGGTTTATTTCATCAGGGTCTGTGCCTCCTGCAGGGAAGGCTTCTTCTGCAAAATAAGCCTTCCAATCTCGATTCATGAATTTTTTAGAATGGTTCCTCTAAAAGGAGAACTAATTCCAGTGTGGTTGGCCATGCAGGGCTTTTCTGATAGAAACGTGGAGGCAGGGTAGCTGCAGGGAGGGCAGGAGGCAGCTGAAGGGCAGACCGGAGCTCTCCTCCGGCTGTGACCTGCTTTGACATGGCACAAGGGATGTCACTTGCCCCTTGTCCCTTCGGAAAACGGGGACAAGCAGAATTATCTGTCCTTGCACAACACAGGGATGTAGAAATGAGAAGGGCTGTGAGAGAGCTGAACCTCTTGCAGAGGGCCACTTCAACATTCAGTGTTTGTTCTGTTGCACAAGAGAAGTGCTGCGAACACAGACGGGCTCCACTGGTGGGGGCTGCACCGAGGAAAGCCGCAGCACCACGCGCCGGGGGGGGCTCGAGCAGGGCGCAGCGCTCCCAGCTCCCAGCCCCTCAGCGGGGCAGCGACTGGAGGAGGAGGAGGAGAACTTGGAAAGCCACTCTGAGGGCACGCAAGCAGTGTTAGAGCTCATTCAGGTCATCCTTGGCTGTCCTTCAAGCCACGTGTAGCCAAATTCTTTGAATTTTTTTCTCTGGAAACCGTGCTTGGCCATCAGGTGCCTCCGCTGCCAGCTCTGGGGAGGGCTGGAGGGCCCGGCCGGCAGCACGGCTGCGGTGCAGCTCTCCCACGAGTCTCCCTCTAGGAGAGCAAGAGAAACCTCGTCCTCCCTGCAGCACCCGGAGCACTCGAGCTGCCCCGCGAGGCCGGGCTGTGAGGGGCAGGAAGCAGCTTTGCACCGCGTGTGGAGGCCTCCGTGAGTGCTGCGGCCCGACCACAGCCGCCTTACAGATATTTTCTCCTGGCTTACACAGAAGAGCTGACATCCAGCACAGCCAGCCCGGTCAGGACGGCAGCACCACGGGGTTTCTGAACCTGATTAATGAGGTCAGTTTCAGAGACAAACACGGTGTTTAGCTGGCGAGGCAAACAGGCATTATCTCGTGTGTGTGAGGAGCCTTTCTGCATCCCTGCTCACATCACCCTCAGCACCTCCAGGACCTGCAGCGTTCGTCGGCTGCGCCTACCAGCCCTGGCAATGCATTATTAATGCCAGAAACTGCTGTGTGCGACGCGCCTGAAGTCAGCCTGACCTGTGATTACAGCCGGTGGAAAAACAGGCAGCTGGCTGAGGAGAGGCAGCTCCCTCCTGGAAGGTGAAGCCACGGGGCGAGCCCAGCAGCGGGGTGAAGCAGCCCGGCAGGACGCAGGGCCTTTGTCCTCTGCTGCTCTTTGATCTCCCTGCAATCCAGGTGAAGGAATTTGCTTACATCCGTATGGGGCTTTTTATTACTTATTTTATAGCAGATCTTTTCTGTTACTTAAACAACCACCGAAGGCTGTGCTCTCCGCATGGCTGGCAACCACACTTGCAGGTGCCCATCCTGGCCGTGATGTAAGAAATGCCGTTTGGGCTGTACGCTTGTGGTTCCCGCAGTCCAAAACCACACTTCTGAGTCAGCTCCCTCCCTGCCACGACCCCTTGGTTTTTGCTCTGCTGAGGGCTCGGCAGGGCCCCAGGCTGGGAGCTGCAGGCGCTGCCCCTGCACGCACCTCATGGATGGTGCTGGGTGGGAGGCACCCGGAGCACGGAGCTGAGCTGTGCACACACGGTGACCCCTGAGGTTTCACGGGCAGACAAAGCTGGGTTTACTCTAGAAGAAATCCAAGCTGGTTCTCAGAGGCTGAGAAAAGGAGTCCATAAAAGTTCCTGTTTTGTTTGAACTTTTGGCCATTCCTAGCAGAGCCTTTGTTTATGTTTAATAACCTTTTTATTTAGAAATGTTCTTTCCCCCGCAGTTTGCCGCTCTGGAGAAACAGATGCTCTGCACAAATAGCTTTGCAAACAGTGCCATATCTGCTCGGCTAAGTTATCTCCCTGACCCCGGACACATGTCTGCTCAGTAATTGATGACTCTTTCTCCTCCTGGAATGCTGCTCAGATTCCTCCCGTGCGCTGAAGGCAGGAAAGCGCCCGGCGCTCTGAATTTTAATTGGAGCTGACAGATAAGGAACCAGAGGGAGGGCGAGGGCGAGGTCCAGCAGGAAGCTCTCCTCTGTGCTGCTCCCTGGTGCTTTCCCTGCGGCCACCCAGGGCTGGACGGGGCCCTCACGGCTCTGCTGCTCCTTGTTCAGGTGCAGCCAAGGTGGGGCTGCAGCCCTGCCCTCGCTGCCACTGCGCCCTTTGGTCCTGCCCTCGCTGCTGCTGTTCCCTGGGGACCTGCAGGACGGCGTGGGGAAAATCCCGGCAGCCTGCTGCAGGCCCGTGGCAGCCCCGCCTCAGAGACCTGTTACATCTGATGATTAAAATCAGAGCTGGTCAAAAACTCGGTATTTCTGTTCCATGGGAGATTGTGACATATTTTGAAAAGAGCTGTGAATTTCTAGCATTCGTATTTGCTATTCAGTACGTTGAGTCAAAATATTAATTTTTTCACATTGAATGGTGTTAAAACAAAAAATGCTAGAACATGGCAGCGTTTCAAGATGTTGACAACGTTTCACTCCAAAATGTTCCTGTAAATAGGAAAGACTAGACAAAGTATGCCATATTACTCCATAAAAGTAACCTATGATCATCAGCAAAGCTAACAGGAAATAAAAGCCCTCCCAACCACCACTTCTTTCTACACTGTAAGTCTTTGGAATTTTCCTTATTTAACCCTCTTTTTAAAGGACTGAAAATTTTCACAACTTTTTCAAAAAAAAAAAGGTATAGTTTTGCAGAGTGATCTACAAGGATTTTTCCTCTCAAATGGTGTTTTCTCCCAGGCTAGCTGTGGTCCCTGAAAAGAGATGGCAGGCTTGAGATTCAGCCTAGCTGGAAAAAGAAACAAACACATAATCAGAGCTGCTCCTTCCCAGGCCAGGTTTAATACAGCTGCCCCAGGCGGTTTGGCCGTTCTGTGTTGATGTCCTTCAAGCAGCCAGGAGAGCACCAGCCTCTTGGGAGGCGCGAGAAGGGGCGTCTCTTCTTCCCTGACAGACGCATCACATATTTTTATTTTTATTTTGTATTTTATCACAGCGATTCTGCATGGATTTAACATCCGTCATGCTACAGGAGTGGAGCTCTGACTGAGATCTGGCGTTTGCTGTGCAGTTCTGCACAACGCTGCAGAGCAAACCACGTTCCCGCTGCTGCTGCAGGGCGGCAGCTACAGAGCCCCTGCCCCCAGGTCCGGAGGGCGCTGAGCAGAGCTGGGGACCCGGCCGTCACCTCGGGGGGGCTGCCCTGTGCTCAGCCTGGGGCTGCTCGTGCCGTGCGGTTCCTTCCCGACACCCACAGCAAACAAACCTCGTGTGCCCTGCTCCCTGTGCCACCCCAGCTCTGCCCAGGCCCAGCACCCCCAGCCCGGCGGCAGGACCTGCCCGTCCCCCTCCAGTGCAGGAAGGCAACGGGCTAATTAAAACATAAACTCGGCTCCCGCAGCCTCTGTGACCCGGCACGCATCTGGCAAAGCAACAATTAATTAAAGCAAATCCCCACACGATTCGCAAACAATCTTTTTGTTTAATTACAGTGCGTTGCCCCCCAGGGTGGGTGTGTTTAAAGGATTGTACGATACCGGGGCCGTTCCCCACCAGCCAGGGACCCTCGGGAGCCCACCATAACTGCCACAGATCCCTTCTAACCTTCAGAGACATTCCCAGACCAAGCCTGCCGGGACAATCAAGCACCTGCACACAGTGGTGATGTCCACAGGGGCTCGGGTGCTGCAGGGCCCGCGGTGCCCGCAGGACCCAGCACGGCACCGCCGCAGCCCAGCCGGCTCCATGCCCGCGGTGGGGCCACCCCCACGCCCCTCTGGCTGCAGTTACACATGGCCAACCAACACCAGCAGCTTCCCAATGAGAGGGGTTTGAGCAGTGTGGGGGTCGCGGGGCCACCGGTGGGACATCCAGCATGGTTTTAATGATCATCTCCCCTCTTTTTCTGGAGAGAGGCATGCCCATGGCCACATTCCAGCCCTAATTAAACCCATCCTAAATATGCACCTCCAGCAAGTGACCTGTGAGACCCTGGGCATGCTCCTGGTACGCGCCGTTCTCGCAGAAACAATGTGATTCATCACAGAGTGAGACGCTGCCACGCGGGGAGGCTGCGCAGATGCCCCGTGCCCAGCGGGGAGACGGCTGCGCCCCGCCTCGGCGCTGGGAGCAGGAGTGTGGCTCAGCCCCGGGGACAGGAGCCCGCAGCAACACGCTGACCATGGTGCCGGGGACACACGGCACAGGGGGCACAAGGCACAGAGGGTCCCAGCAGTGGCTCTGGGGGCTCTCGGGGTCCTGCAGTCCCATGGGTGAGGGCAGCGGGTGTGGGGTGCGCTGAGCACAGGGCGCGAGATGTTCCTGCGTGCTGCGCGGAGATGTGCTTGGCAGGCGCTGCGCCTCGCAGAAATACATTACCAATTTGGCAAGGTACGCTGCTTTTCAGACATGAAGAGACACGAAATTGTTGACACATTTCTTCCTGTTCCCATTCAAAACCGAACTGCAAGTGGTGCTGCTAGAAAATCATGTGCCTTGTTTAACAGATTTCTTTCCAGAATGAGTACTCATCTCAGAAGGGTAAGGCATCAGGGACTGACAATTAATAAATATTCTGTTTTGCTGGGAGGACTGTCACAGCATGCTTGAAACAAGGTGCCAAATTCTTCACTGATTCCTGCCCTTTAGTGGCCTGAATTGATGCCACTTGAAAAGCAAGAGGCTTAAGTATCACCTCGATTTGTGCCATTATTAGTATCTAAGCTACGGGGGATGAACATACAAATGAAAAACAAGAAAGCACGACCAGCCATCCTCGGTGGATACCTTCAAACTGCAGCACCGCACATCATTGTCAGGGGCTGGAAATAAAAAGAGGAGAAAAGAGAGAGGTGGGTGGGGGATGTGTCAGGTGGGCAGGGAGCGGGGTCTGTGGGCAGGGGGCACGGACAGTGCCGGGGGTGGGAGCTGGTGCCAGGAGCAGGGCACCCAGAGGGGCAGCTCAGGAAGCTGCTGAAACAGGGCGGCACGCAAAGTGCCAGAAAATAAATCAGGAACTGGCCAGGCCTGCATCCTAGCGCTGAATATGAAATTATGCATAAGAGGCATGTGAAAAGCAGGGTGAGGATCTGTCGTTTGCTGACGTTCGCTGCTGCCCATGGGACATGGCCCGCGTGCTGGGGCATCTCCAGGCACGGCACCAGCCCCGGCCTGCCCCGGCCTGCTGGGGGAAGAGGCAGCGCTGGCCCCACAGCAGCGCCCAGCTGCCCCCACCGAGCTCACCCTGAGCCCTGGGGGCTGGCGAGGGCCACGAGGCCGCCCCAGCTGCCAAAGGGCCGTGGGGAGCGGGGCTCCTGCCGGTCTGTCAGGGGCAAGCCGTCGGCTGCCGGTGACCAAGTGGTGCCCGCATCTGTAGGGCAGGGAGATGCGTGCGTGTGCGGACTGGCAGCTGGGTTAGGTTTGGCTGCCCTGAAAGCAGAGCAAAGCCTGAATTCTCGAGAAGGAAAACAGATTGGGAAATAGGAGATTGCCCAATATACCAACCGGTGAGTCACCGGGCTCGCCAGCAGCAAGGGTTTTGTTCGACTGCTGCATGCGAGGGGGCCGCTTGCTGCCTGGGTAGGGACCGGGACAAAGCCGAGCCCTGGCTTTGCCAGCGGGTGCAGGCACAACGAGGCGCTCACACGCTGGGTCCCTCGCACACCGGGCCCCTCGCACACCAGGCCCCTCGCTGGCTGAGCTGCACTGCTGGCCCCACACAGTGGCCCTGACCCCTGGCACACGGTGGCAGGCGGGGTGACAGCGAGGGAGGTGAAGCGGGTGCATGGGTGCTGTGCTTGCCCGGGCTGCTCCAGCACTTACAGTAACCAACCAGGGACTCACGGCGGCCACTTCGTTATTGTCATTAAGCGTTTATTGCCGCGTGTCGGCACGCAGAAGGCTCCCTCACCCACCTGGCCATGTTTGCCAACAGCCCGTCCTTTCCCCTACCCGAGGTCCCTCCAAAGGAAACCAGCCCGGCTCAGTCTGAGCGTGCTGGGCGTTATTCAGCGCCGAGGTGGCTCCGAGCACAAGCGCACGGAGCCTGCACGGGCTGCAGTGCCCTGGGCAGCTGCGAGGCAGCACGTGGGCAGCACCCGCACAGAGTCTGGGTGTGCTGGAGGTGCTCGGCAGCCAGCACCATGCGCAGCCCCTCGGCAGCCCCACGGGAGGTGCCTGGCACCTGATTTTGGAAGGAAGGGCCGGCAGGTCGGCAGGAGGCTGCTCTGCCCCGTGGCTTCCCCGCTGCACGCCGGCGGTGCCAACCCTCGGGGAAACGAGCAGCGGCTTGGCACGGAGGGCCTGTGCCCCAGTTTCTCCCCATGATAAACAAAGCGGCACTTCTTACACCCACTCTGCAAATACTTTTTTTTTTTTTTTGTTTCTGACTGCCAAGGCATTTGGCAGCTGAGAGCCATTTCCTGGAGCCTGCCGGTGCCCGGTGCCCGGTGGCAGGGGCTGTTGGGCGTGGAAGAGGGGCAGAAGCTGGCCACGGACAGCAAGGGGAGCGTGCATGGGGGCTGCTGCAGCCCACGGGGCATGGACGGACCTGCAGCCAAACCGGGGTGCTCAGGGCTAGCCAGGGAAAGAGACAGGGAGAGAAAAGAAGGCTCCAGAAAATAAAAACAATAATAATAATAAAGGCAGGAAGGAGTGGTTTTCATTTACAGCTCAACATGCTTCTTCTCTGAAAAAAAAGGCCAATAAAGTGTGGGAGGCCAGAGAAGAGAGGGAGAAGGCGGAAAGGCAGTGGGGAGCAGGGGAAGGGGAGAGGGAGGCCAGAAAGGTGATGGGTAACGAAGGGGAGGAGGAGGCTGAGTGAGAGGGGGAGGCCAAAAGAAGGGAAGACTGAGAAAAGGGAAGGACGAAAAAAAAATAGACAGGCCAGAAAAGACTGGGAGGTTGAAAAAGAGCAGGATACTGGAAAAAAGTGGGGGATGAAGAAACCAGCTGGAGGCCGAAAGAAGAAGTGGAGGCCAACAGGCAGTGCTGAGGAGCAGGACGGGGGAGGCAGTGCCCGGAGGCCCCTCAGCATCACCACCAGCGCTGGGGCCAGCCCAGAGGCAGGGCGCTGCGGGCTGCGGGCGCTCAGGAGGCCGCTGGGTGCCCGCAGATAAGCAGACGGGGGCCCTTCGCCAGCTGGAGCGCAGGAAGCTGCACCGGGGAGGGAGGGGATGGCCGAGCCCTGCCAGCCCCATGAGCAGCCGTGTGGGTGAGGACGGGGCCGGGCACAGCGGGGGCATAACCCCTGTGCTGGGGAGGGGGGCGCAGAGGTGCCCAGAGCCCCCCCAGCTCCTTGCAGCACCGCGCGCTGTGCCACATCGCTCCTTCTGCTCCGGCCCCTGCCAGGGAAGCCGTGCCCCGTTCCTGGGTTACTTCAGATGAACGATGAAGCTGCTTGATCTGCAGGTCCCCCGCTCAGTTATTTAACTCCAGGACAGGGCTGTGGGTTAAAGGCTGTTCAGTCTGGGGCTGTATTGGATTTCCTGTGTTCAGAAATCCTGGGCAGTGCATGCCCTTAGCGAGAGTATGATAGGTAAAGGACAACAAACATTTTCTCAATTGGTTTTGGCAAATTCCCTAATGTATGCACTTACTCTCGCCTATCTACTTTAGAGATAAATTCCTAATTCTGGCCTTTCTCCAAGCAGTTTAAGCTGGCGTGTCGAAGTCAAGCTCCAGAATTTTCTTTATAAATAGTAGAGACCAGGGCAGTTCTCTACACCACGCACCGAGTGTGAGCTGCGTCTCCAGGAGGTTTTCCATGCGTCGGCTGAGCGGGAATGCTGAGGAGCCTCCCGGTGGCAGCACAGCTCCCAGCTCCAGCAGGGAAAATGAGAACAGGGTCATGCCTTACGTTACAGACTATGTGGGTAATATGCACTGAAAAATCAAAACAAAAAACAAAACAACAACAAAAAAAAAAAAAACAACACAGCAGTGGGACGGCAGCAGGACAGCAGGATGGTGGCAGGACGGTGGCAGGACGGTGGCAGGACGGTGGCAGGACGGTGGCAGCCCCTGCAGAGCCCCTGGTGCCCGGGCAGGGCAGGCACGGCTCCAGGAGCACCAGCGTCACCGGGTGCGTTGTATCCCCAGACAAACTCCTCACCTTGCAGCCTCACCGAGGTCTTCCAGCCACCGGAGAGGGTTGCTCGTTAAGGAATACGTGTAAATATTTCTGTTGTCACTTGCATCTAGACATTTTGTCAGCAAAGTGAGAGTGTCAGGACAGAGAGCATCACTGCCGCTGCCGTGTCCCGGTGCGCTGCCCACCTCCAGCTGGTTCCTCTCCATCTGCACACCCACCGGAGAGCCTGCAGTTGGCTCCGGCCCCGCCGCTCGTTAATGACTGACTCATCAGCAGCACCGCCGCCTGACTCACCAGCCCATGGCACTCAGCTGCCGGGTCCCTGCGCTCATGGTGCCGCCCCGAGGTGCTGCTGCCCCTCCGTGCGCTGCTGGGGCAGGGGCACCCCGCAGCCCCAAAGGCCCCCCGGCAGCTATTGCCATCCACCAGGAGCACGCTCTGTCTGCACAGAGCTCCCCTGGGCTGTGTGCAGGATTTGGGGTGGAAGCGCCGCAGGACAGCACTGCCAAAGAGCCAAGCGCTGCCAGCCCCGGCACGTGGCTGCCTGCGGGGCGCGGGCACCTGGCGAGGGCTGCCCAAGTGCCGCCAGCTGTGGTTTGGCAGCTCCGGCCTCTGCTCCCCAAACAGCGCCGCTCAGGAGCCCTCCCCCGGGTGCAGGCTGCCCGGTGGCCCCAGGCACCTCTCTGGCACCCCTGGGCTGGCACCTGCATGAGCTTCGTCACCTGTCTGCCACCATTGCACCCATGTGCAGCGCCTACCACCCGCTGCTCCAGCACATTTGTGCTTCGTCCTCTGCTCACTGTCCAGTCTCAAGACCAAACCCAAACAGGCAGCTGCTGATTTGGCCCTATAAAATGTCATCAAGCCACAGGCTGCAGGGAAAGCACGGAGCTCCTGAAACAGGCCACTCCAAGCTGCAACCAAAAGGTGAATAGAAATAATTCCATTGAAGACTAAATGGAAATTCCTCTGCAGCAGCTACTAGAGAACCAGCACAGCTGCAGAGGAGCGCTCTGGCCAGGCACGTCACCATCCCGGCACATTACAGCCTCTGTAATTTCCCTGTAGCCGGCCATGGTCCATGCGGCCCTGGCAGCATCCTCAGAGCCGCTGCACAGGGCTTGTCTGAACGGGACCTGGTGAGTGAGCCACGGCTCAGCGCTGTGCGGGGCTGTGGCTGTCGGTGCCGCGCAGCTCTCACCGCAGGCAGCCGCTGCCCACGGTGCCGGCTTGGAGCTTGCCGACTTTGGAGCTTGCAGCAGTCACTGCAAAGCCATTTGGTGCTCAGGGCAACACAGGTAGGAGTGAAACAGCCCCAGGGCTTGCCCCACGCTTCAATGATGCACGTTCACCAAACAGCACAAGGTTGTTTTATCGAATGGATACAGCTGAAGAGATTAATGTACCTGGTTTTAGGAAAAATTAATGGAGCAATTAATTGTCTAAGTGACCTGAGGAGGGGATGCTGAGAGAAGCAAAGCAGCTCCCGTAGCCAGCTTCATCGGGCAGGGGGGATTCAGATCAGTTCCCTCAAGCTCCCCTCCGTGCTCCTTTCTGTTCTGTATCTGCAGCTCTATTTTAGGAGGAAAGTTTCAATCCAGCACAGATGTTCAGAGCCGGGTTTCATGCAGCAACAATCTTCACATCACTCTGCTTTTTGCACTCCAGATTACTAATGCAGGAAGAGCTGCAGCCAGAGCTGGCTGTCGGTGGCTGGAATGAGACACCGAATACATTTTCCCCCTTGGATGAGCGCTGCGGGTGCCGGCAGGCCCAGGATACCCTCAGTCACCTTCACGGGCACCTCCTGCATCCCTCCTCCCCCAGACCAGCTCTGGAGCAGTGTGGCACAAGGAGGCCACCCCCAGACACACCGGGCTGGGCTCCAGCAGCGCCCGGTGCCCCCCGGCCCAGCAGCGAAGGGAAGCCCTGGGGGAGAGATGGTTTCCTAATCCAGGAGAGCCCCCGGCCAGTTCCCCAGTGCTCGGCCCCGCTGCCCACCCGGGGCTGTGTGGTGCTGCCCGTGCCAGCTCGCAGCATCGCACCGCACGCAGCCAGCCCTGCAGCTCGGGAGCGCAGCGGCTCTCAGTGGCTGGCTCCGGTTTTTATCCTCTGCTAAAGAGAGCGCAGTGACTGAGGGAGCTGGGTACTGAGCCAGGCCTCTCCAAATGCTTCCTTTAATGAGTTCAGCACTTCTCGCACTTAGGCTGCGGTGAGTTCAGCAGCCACGGAAGGCAGGAGCAAGCTGGAAGCCTGCAGGCACAGCTCCAGCCCGGCCCAGCTCCAGCCCAGCCCAGCACCTCAGCGCTGCTGCACGGCACCGGGGTGCTGCTGGCCCTGGGGGGCACACAGGGACCCCCCGCCACTGGCACACGCATGCCCCAGGGCACCCTGTGCAGATGAGAATCTCCTCCTGGTGCTTGGTTCTGCACAGGGGGGGCACGAAGCTGGCAGGCACAGGTCTGCCTGTGACCTTACCAAGCTGACTGCCTCGGCTGGGACCCAGCCCTCAGCTCAGGGCAGCTCGTTGCAGCGGGAGCATCCCCTGACGCTGCGTGCTCTTAGTACTAACAATGAGGTGCACAGCCCATGGAGTATAAAGCTTTTAAAAGCCAGCGATGCTGAGAGGAAGGTAGAAAGCGCAAACTTCCTTTTCCTGGACTAGAGGCACGCACAGCACACCTCTCAATGCCTTTTCCGTGAGCTGCTCCCCGGCTTTGCTAACACCTAACACAGGGCAGAATCGGCTGCTGTGTGTGCCAGAGGCCAAGGCGTGCACTCAGGGTTAGCTTTTTGAATTTGTGATTTTTTCAGTCACAACTCTGATGAGTTTTTTATGGGAAGGAGCCGAGCGCAGGCAGGCGGCGTGGTCGGGCTCCCTCTAACGTCGGCCCCGGCTGCTCGGCTCCGCTGCGCCAGGGCTGGGTGCGTGCCCAGGGCACCGTGTGCTGCTCCCGTCTGGGACGTGCAGCCCAGAGGCTGCTCTGATCCACGCTGTCCCCTTTCTCTACATTTACCCTCTATATTTGATATAATAACGCCCTCTGTACTTACCATTCCCATCACGCAGTCTGTACATTTATCACAGCACGTGCTGCAAAAGAGAAACCCCCGGTGTCAGCATTTGGCCTTTTTCCCCACAAATAATGTCCCTGCAGTCACACAAATACACAGTAAAGTGACAATGTACACAAAAGGAGGTGCTGTGGTTTTTAACGTGATATAGAAAAACATAATTAAGAAAGAGAACTTTTATTAGGGCAATTTCACTTTATTTTTCCATACAGCAAGGTCAACTATAGCAGTAATAATAAAATAAGCATAAAAACAAATTGCAGCCCAGGACAGAGTACATAATTTGGAGCAACTACAAGCAAAAGTAAGTCTGTGATTACATAATAGTAAAACCAAGCACATCTGTCCTTTCAGCAGATGAAAGTTGCGGGGTTGCAAATAAGTGCAACTTATTCGTTATTCAGTATGAGTACTGGAGATCAGATAAAGGAATGGCCCGATCGCTTTTTCTTTCCAGCTTTGGCATAAATAATGACAAGGCGTCTTGAATGCTTTCCATTAAAACTGTAAAATTTCTTTTTTTTTTTTTTCTGTTTTTTTTTTCACCTGCTAAAAGAACAGGACCACTACAGCAATAAAAAATAATCACATAACAACTACAGCTACGGTGTGCTGTTTGGTTTGCCTGTTCATGATTCAACTTTTTTGTGAAAGTCAGTATTTGTTTTGAAGAATCTTTTTTGTGAACAATAAACCACTGAAATTGTCAGAAACTGGTTTGAATAGTATATACCTTTAATATATTTTTGATACTTTAAACATGCAGTAGTTTTTGAATAATGTACGGAATATTTGATCCATGATTTCACCTTGATGGTTTGAAGTACCTGCTTTTTTTTTCTTTTTTTTCTTTTTTTTTTTCTTTTTTTTTTATTAATGATTTTCAGGCAGATTTGAACCAGTGGAGCTTTTGTCAGTCATGAGATCTTGGAAGGATGGCATATCTTTCCAGCTGAAAAAATCCTGGCAAACTACAAGCTGTCCACATAAAGCAAAGCAACTTTTTTGAAGGGGTATGGAGTGCTAACTCTGTGCCACTTTTGCAAGCAATTTTGTTCAGCCTGTCATTTTATTAGCCTTAACAAAACTCCTTGTAATTATAGACATTTTTATTCAAAATAAGATCTTACTATTATACAGGTTTCTCTCTTTTTTGACTATATACAGAAGTGCAAAAAGTCAACCTTCTCTCTATACGTTCCCACATGCTAAACTGCAGCATAATCAACCCTCAAGAGTTTGCACACACACACTATAATTCTTGTTACGTAAACTTTGAGTATTTGGATTATCAACAAAACGTCCCTTGATCTATTGATTATGCAGCTTATTTATAACAAGGCCTGATATTCAGGGATTTCAAAAAATATTTAAACAATATTTTAACATTTGAAATGGATACAGTAGAAAATAAATTTTATTCTAATATCTAGGAACTAGATTTTCTCATAATAACTAATTACAAACAAAATAAATCATCAAAATATTACTCAATTGTCTGCCAGGATTGTTGCGATAGCAACAACTTAACTTCTTACTTAGCAATGATTATATAATTATAAGATATCCATATAAAAGATCTTTGTTCTTTTAATGAAAACTAGACAAGAACTAACAATGACTGACATTCTTACATTGTAATATTAAATCAGTAAAATATAAATCATTTAGTCAACAATAATACGAATATTCATATGACACTACATGTAAATTCAAAACTGAGTATGTTATGAAGAACACTACTTTTTTTTTGTATTTTGAAAAATTCATCAGTAAACTCTAATAAAACAAAATTCTATAAACTGAAATGGTATTCAACTGGTAATAGAAAATGAAAACAATCTAATAAATGTAAGAAATAAAAACTACACTTTTAACAAGAAAAAAATAAGTAATATTCTATAATGTTAAGTAACTACAATAACATGTGAAGTCACCTATACTTTCTTAACACGATTGAAATTACATTGGTATGGGTTTTAACCCGTAATGTAATAATCTAAGGCTTTAATAGATGTACAGTACAATCAGTAAAATCAACACATCATTCTTATACTATAAAGCATCTCTCTCAAGCATAAAAACTTGCAGTAAACTTGGAAGTATGGCGAGTTCTACAACCGAACTCGCGCTTCTTCCACTCCACGCTATGCTACCAGTGACCTGGCCCCCACTTCAGCACTTTGCTGAACAGAGCAAAAATATCCTTTACTAGCTGCAACATCCAAACCACAAAAAGGAATTCCTTTGGATGAATCCATTCTTAGAACTTGAATGCACATCTATTTTTTTGTTTTTATTTTGTAAAGGCTTTCTAAGGCTATAAGCAGTTAATCTGAACAAAAAAAGTCACATATAAAACTCACCCGAGTATTTAACCCACCCAATTTCTATGCTAATTAACATCTCCATTTTTTCATATTTTGGTTTGTCATGCATCTGATGTCAGTGCTTCTTTCGTCTTTGTTTAGAGTCACTATTTAATGCGTGACTTTGATGAAGTAAAAGTGAAACCCATCTCTGCAAAGCATTTATAGTCCTTTTGACTTTCGACAGAGGCTATAAATAGAAGCAAAAGAAGTTCCTCAAACATGTGTTACTGTGTCTCAGAAATGGCTTTTCCCTTTCATATATCATGTTATACAGTAAAATACGCATAAATATTACACTATAATGCCTTAAAATAGTTTATATATATGTCCAGTATGGGTTAATTTGTACGGCTAGAATATCTCTCTTGTGCTGTCTAACGTTACTGTAAGGAGTAATTGGCCATTTCTGAGACAGCTTTGGTTTTGAAACAGAATGGTGCCCTTTGACTGATTAGTACTAGTAAAGTAAGTGAAAATGTGGTTCTGAAAATAACACTGCAGAAATAATACTCTAATCTGATGTACAGTCTATGGCACTTCATGAAAATCCTTAACAACATGGTACTTAAAGCCATTGATGTGCTTTAAAATATACACAGTTGTGGTTTTGCTTGGCACATTCATCTCTGTCAGATACCTCTCTTACCACTTCTTACAATCTATTACATTAAAAATATTACTCTTAAACAAAAATTACTGTGCATGCACGCTCTCATCTATAATGGCAATTTTAAATACAAGGTGCACCTTTGTTATTTGTAAACCTTGAAAGAAATAAACTTACTTTAAAAAATTATATCTTGGTCTACAGACGTACCAATACATAATAGATTTATGGTTACACCATAGTCTGTCTTTTCAAGGTGACATACATGATTATGTAGGAAATAGACTACATATGCATATCCAAATACATATGCATACTTCTGTGCTAGAAAAGATAGACGATGTTGTAGTTTTTAGACAATAAGATCACCTCAGCACGAATATCAATTAAATGTACAAAGTATATAGGCAACAGTGTGCAGTGGATTTCCAAGTTCTTGTTTCATCTCGTTAACATGCAATGTGTGGATGTCTTACTGCTGAGGGAGTTTCCGAGTGTTGCTTGACGGTATATACATTATGGCTAATGAACTTGTCCTTTTCTCAACCCAAACACACTGTCCTTTTCTCCTTAGTTATGATCTGGAAAGGAAGAAAGATAAATCATTTTCAACACTTTCAGATATTTTTTTTAGCACCACATGAGCCCAAACTTTGTATTTGCAATGAAAGGGACATCTGCCACTGAATACTGGGGAAGCGTGCATCCCAAAACCTTCCGGATTTGCCTTCAATATGCTCTTGTAGCAAAGGCTCACTTTACACACAAAATTTGCAGTGATAAAAGCACACAAAAAACTGGCCTCCCGGTGTTCCTGAGCCTACAGCTGCTCGATCAGAATCTGGGGGGAGTTTTGTAGACTCCAAAGCCCAGATCCCAGAAAGCAGAGATCCCCCCCCCAAAATGTTGTGTGAGCACTGCCCAAGCAGCCAGGTGCTCCTCGCTCTCCCCAGGTCCTGTTGCCTTTGCCCCTGTACAATCTGGGAGCCCAACCTCTGTTTGAGAGGCACCTAAACTTCGTTGGAAGTCTGGGCCCTCCTTCCTGAACCGCCCCTCTCGGGTGGCTATTGCTCTGGTCTCTGTTGACTACTGCATGGGACACACCTCTAGGGAGGAATTCCTCCTGCAGTGCAGGACGGGCTCTGGAGCAGGAGCGCTTTTATTGCCAGCTGTCTGCAGAGGGAAGTTTGGTAACAAGCACAGCCTGCAGAGAGGCATCCCACCTGAGCACTTAAGCAGTTAAAAAATGTTTCTGCTTGGCTGAAAGGAATAATGATTGTCATAAACCCACTGTGGCAGATCGGTTAATATTCACCTTAAGTAATAATTCCATTATGGTCATCAAGCCATTCAATGAAAAACACAGCAGAAATGGAGCACAGGAGAGAGAAGGGTAATACAAATCACAGGGTATCCCAGAGGAGGTGATGTGTTGCTGATGGTCTTAATTACAACATGCAAATTAGTGAGAGTTTGGAAACTACAATTTACTCGCAGGAAGATACAGGGGAAAAAATCTCTCAAGCTTCGGCACGCTGACCTTCAAGCTCTGCAGGAAGAAAGGCTGCGGTACAAACACTGACGTGCCCTGCCTGCAGCCACAGCTCAGCCCAACACGGTGCGAGCGTGACCTGAGCGTGCTGTGACCTCCCTTTGCCATGTAACCTACGCCAGAAACAAACTGCACGTAACGCATCCGTATCTGACGCTCTGCTCAGAGGAAACCAGGCTTCAGCTTGCTGACTAACCCTGCAGTTTCACAGATGCTGGCTTCCCAAATTTGGAGATTTAAAATTAGTTCTTTCTAGCTTAGCATTAACCACCTCTCACCTAGAGCTGCCAGCCCTGGCTGGAGCCATCACCCTTTGTAAACAAGAGGCAAGGCTCTAATTAGAGTCTCGGTGCTCAGAAGCACACCCGGACGTGTAACACGGCCTTTCTGTAGATACACACACGGCACCTGGTCCCAGAGGCCAGCTAACGTGGGCGCTGCTACCTACGGGCTCTCCTTTCAGAGGAATTTGTGCCAGGGGGAGCTCAGCCTCTTCCCCCACCCGTATCTCATCAGCTTTCTTTGAAAGAAAATAAAAACATGCTCTCCCTGGAAAAAGACAAGTTATGCACACACAGTAAGAACGAAAACTGCAAGCAACAACGTGTCGGAAACTTACTGTTTGATGACAAAATGTCTACATCTGTGTAACATACTTGTGGCTAGTCAGATGTTCGGCAGATATTATGGGTATCTATAGGTAAAAAATTTAAACAATGAATAACACGTGCAATGAGCCAACCCAGACACAGCAGTTTGCTACAGAACAGAACAGTTTGGAACAGTGAGGTTCAGCTGTGAGTTGGTGGATTTTATATTGTAACTATAAGTTAAAAGGCAACTGAAGTGCTACAATGGCAACTTAAAACTGGCAGACATTGTGTTAAGTACTACTGACAAATACAAATATTATTGGTCGTTCAGGAAATAAGAGAAGTTACAATCTATAAAAGTCATGCAGTGCAGTAATTGAAAATAGCCCTTTTTGTTGGCCTACACAAAATTCTGTGCTTTCAGCGTAGCGTTTAGAATGATAAATCCTACAACAGCCTGGCTTCAGTCTGATTTTGTGAAGTGTTCACTGCTTTCCTGGTCTTGTTTTTTGAGTGCCAAACCTAAAATGCCCTGAGCTGGATGCTCACGGCTGGGGAACCCCCCGCAGGGAAGGGCTGCGCACAGCGCCTGGGGCACCGCGGCTCAGCAGCTGAGGGGCGAGCAGTGCCCGAAGCAGGGGAACACTTCTCAAAATCTCAGCCTGCAGAAACAGAATTCACTACATGGCTCTCTGGAAGTGTCCCATTTCCCTTTTTTTTTTTTTTAATTTAAATCACAGCAGATGACAAGCAGTACAAATAACAGAACTATTCTGCACCTCATTTTTGGGTCCCAGTCTTGCACCCCTCTGGTGTGTGGCACACAGACTAATGTCAGTGTGAGGGAGCCTAAGCAGACCGTGCAGGTCAGGCCCTTAACAAGGGAAAACACCAACGCACACAAATACCAGGAGAGCTGTGTATGATCTTGCAATGCGCACAGGACAAGGAAGTCCAGCTGCAGGGAGCAAGTAGATGCGCTCATGTACAGCAGACATGCCTGGGCACATGACACAAACTGCTTCGGATCGTCACAAACAGCCGCTGCACTTGGAAAGCCTTTTTCTCCTAATGGGTACTACAGTCATCTCTCAACCCGCACAGGGAGAGGCGTGGAGAGGCTCACTCTCAGCTCCACCACCTGCAGGCCGTGCTCTTGTTTCCTCCTCCCTTCGTGCCCTCTCCTCCCCTGCCAGCTTTGCACATCCCTGCCACATCGCCAACTTGTACAGAAACGTGCTTCGAGGGGAATGAAGCTTCTCATACCATTTTTGTCTACTGCTGCAGGACAGGCTGGTGCACCCAACTGTGTAGAAGCATCAGGGATAGTGCTGTCGAGACATACCAAGGACCTTCAACACCAGTCAATGAAGATGAAGGGCCAGATCTTAAGACTTTCGGCATGCATGCACATTGCGTCGCGTGGCATTAAGTCACGTCAGCATCGCTCACATGGCATATACATATATGAGCTATATATGTATATATGGTTTGGCTGCAGTACTTTACTCCGTGTGTTATGAGGCTCTGGGAGGGGGATGCGTGAAATGATCTGATTCTACTACAGAAAGTTTCCCTCTAATCTATTTGGGAAAGCGCATGGGAATTTGGACAAAGAAGATTCGTAAAAAATAATGGTGGTTTTCTGCGGCTTGGCTGGTTCTTGCTACTCTGTGGACTTATGGAGAACGTAAGGGGAAATACTTGAATTAAGTGTGCAGGGCAGCAAATTACAGTACTGGGATCCTTTGATTCAAGGACTCGTTTGCTAGGGTGATGTGTACGCAGAGGTAGTCACACCTCTAAGCTACCTTTCCAAAATACGAAGTAATTCTCAGGCTGGTTACATCCAGGAGTGATGGGGGCAGTCGGCACACGCTGCCCACAAGCAGCGCTACGTGGTTAGCACAGTGGGCTGAGGTGTGTTTGGATCTGTGAAGTACCCAGGCCCTTTTGGGATGTGCGCACCCCTGTATCCCTGCAGCAACGGGATGGTTGGAGTAATATTTCTGAGGGGTCATGAAGCAGACAGGTTAACCAAGGGCGTACAGCTGGGCTACTGCAAAATGGTCGTGCTCAACAGCTGAGGGTGGAAAGGCTCGAACTCAGCGGGAGCATGAGGAACCCTCTCGGGGCTGTGAGCACCCCCGGGCACAGAGGCACAGGGCAGCAGGACACGGGCACGCACCCACTGCTTCACCTCGGGTGCAGACCTGGTGGCTGCACCATGGGAGCTCAAAACTGCTCGAGGGGGCAGCCCTCACGGCTTCAGTCAGAGCTGTGGCTACCTCAGGCGAGCCCACCTTGAAATCGGACCTTTACTGCCAGAATTAATTACAAATGCTGAGCCACGCTTGCAAAATGCTAAAGGTAGTGCTCAGTTCCCTCCTCTACAAGGCACGTGGGGTTCCCACTGAGCTGGGAGCAAAACCTGCACCTCAGACCAGAACTGACACGGTGACAGAAGGCACTTCTCAATTTCTAGTAAAACTCGCAAAATCATTTGTTTTTCTAAAAGAAAAATGATGGTCTTTTAAAACTTTTTGTTGTTGCCCTTTTAGCCAGATGTACTACAGGAATCTGCACTTTTGACAGCCCAGCTAGCTAAAATCATGGGGCTGCTCTCAGGAGCAGCTTCAGCTGGCACGTGTGGGAACTGCAGGCTCCGGCCCCGGTGCTTATCTTTAGAGCAGAGCTTGTGGCTTCTCTGGGAGGACTTCTGATTACTTATTTAGTAAAGCACTATTTTTTTTTTCCCTAAAATACATCCAAACATGGAAATAATTGGGGCAGCTATTTAGAAATAAAACCAGATTTTAAGGGGCATTTTGTTAACTGTGGTTTGTCTCCTGCAAAAGGCAGCGAGCTGTCTCCTAGTAGGATCACAGGGGGAAACAAAGGCTTAAAACATGCTTCTGTGTGGCCCACGCTCAAATGTTTTTGTTTTGCTTTTGGAAGAGCTGAGGAGAGTCAGAACATGTTCAGACTGCTAAATTCAGACTGTTAAAATTCTGATCCTGCCATCCCTCTGCACAAAAGTTTTACTGGTTTTGATTGGACTTCTGCGTGAAAAGGAACCGCCGGCTCGCGGACAGAAATAGAAACAAATAATGGGTTCCGTGTATTATCCCTTTTCTCTTTACATCTCTGAGAGCAGAAATAAGCAGCACAGCCCATAAATGTTAAGACTGAGTCAGAAACTCTATTATCAATTATTTTTAGCATCAGAAATGGAACTGCAGCACCTTTTGAGCATGGATAGAGGCTTATTAAGCTGTGCTGCAGATCTTAGAGAGAATGTGTAGGCCAACAAGAGGTAAAATCAAAACCCCCATGCTCATTAAAAGCACCAATTTCAAGTTGTCTGTAAGGAACAAAGCTGTAAATTAGCAAACCTGGTTGGCTGTGGCTGTTGCAGCGAAGGGAACACTTGTGGCAGATGTTGTTGCTGCAGACACAGTGGCTGGCGTAGCACCGTGCACCATGGGAACTTTCGGAAGGAAAATCATATAAGCAAACATACAGAAGAGTGTAGCAGTATGGGAACCAGAGCGACATGTGGTAGGATAATTGAGCATGGTATTTATCACAGCAAAAAGCCCGAGACATCATTGCCAGCGCGTGACATGCAATCACAGTGCAAAGCAGGACAACATTCCAGGGAGAAAGAGGGGAGGGATATGAAAGAGAAAAAAAAGGGGAAAATGCTTGTTACCATCAAATCAAGAAAATCGACACAAACAAGCTTAATCATTTCAATACCAAAATCAACAGAAGAATTTTAAAATGCCCTTATATTTACAATGCTTTGTCTTTACAAAATTCAACCCAGATATTTACTGCAAACAAAAATTAATCTTGTTGAAGGACAGTATACTTCTACGTCGCTATAGAAAGGTACAGTCTTTACTTAACACGATAGTTTCTAAACACTGGAACTCATAGTCCAATCAAAATCCACCAAGGAACAATGTGCAATTCAAACAACTGCTGTACAAAATTAACAACATCCACGTTTCCGTGTCAATTAAATAAAACAATGGCATTTAATTGACAGGTGTTAGTGCAGGAGGCTAAGGGAGATGGATTGGCACGAGAGCTGAAGTTAAATCTAGCAGTGGATTTTGAGGGTCCGTGAGCTGCACCACAGGTTTAAGAGAATCAAGAAACAAAGCTGGCACCTACCAACACTTGTAGCGGGTGTCATGCACAATATTGAGCCTGCCCATCATGCATTGCAACAGGAAGGTGGATTTGGAAAGGGAAAAGAATTAAAACAACCCATCACACGTGTCATTAGAAACTTCATTTGAACAAAGAAGAAAAATTGTTATTATGGGAACAGTGGCACGTAACCGTCAGCACAATCAAACCACACAACAGCACAGTGATCCGGCACAGCTAGTGTCCAGCGCAGGGAGGGCGGCCGAGCTGGGTGCTGCTGCACTGCCTCTGGGACTGAAACCTCAGCGTGGCCAGGGCAGCTCCTGTAGCTGTGCTGCACAGCCCTCTGTGTTGTTGCTCTGCCCTCTGACACAAGCTTTGTAGGGGCTCTAACGGGGTCGCTCAGACACAGCACGCTCACAGCTGCAGCCGCCTGCAGGGCCCCGACGCCGAGCAGCCGGAGCAGGGGCCGAGCATCGCTTTGGCCATCGCTGCCCAGAGCTGCCCCGAGAGGCAGCGTGAGGCTGCTGCTGGCCACACAGCGACCAGGGGGCTGGGACATGGCCCCTGAGCTGCCGAGGACAGCCACGGCGCTGCCCGGGGAGCCGCTCTGCCCCCGCGCAGTGAGACGATTGTACTGATCTGTTACTTGCCGTCTGGAGCCCAACGTTTAGGTAACAGACAGGGGAAAAAAAGGAAAGGAAAAGAAAAAGAAGTGACTTCAGCATACAGTGTTTTTGTCTTATCTGGGTGACCCCTGTGAGCTGTCGGTGGAGTAGGAATGATTCTGCCTGTCTCCCTGTCTGTTTGCACGTCAGAGGAGTGACTGGGAAGCTACACTGCCCCTGCAGCACACGGCAATGCCCAGGACTCATTCAGCTTTTTTTCTACATTATGGGACAGATTTCAAGCTGTCATAGTTTGTGCCCGTAACCTGCAACCCTCCTTAGGCTATACAAAGGTGCTGAAGGGACAGCACCTTCAGAACCCTTCCCTTCAACCACACAGCCAGCAAAGTGTGGTGTTTTAGAGACATCAAGGTACCTGTTTGTCACTGAGCTGTTGTTTGTTCACGTTACATAGCAAAATGCCTTCTGCCAGGCCAAACTCAGATGTTTCTATTTTGGTTAGTGATGTTTCAGAACAACCCTTTTTACTAAAAGATTTACTTTCTATTTAATAAATATCATTTACTAACAACGCTAACTGTGCCCGATGCAGCAGAAACTAAAATAAGCCCTGAAATCTGGAGCAGAGAGTGAGCTGGGCAGGGGAGCAGACCCCGGCAGGCTCCCCGCGAGCTGCTGCGGCACCGCTCCGGGACGTACCCAGGGGCACAGGGAGCTGGTTCAGCTGGAGCCGAGTACTGTGGGGGCACGAGCAGCAACCTCAGGAGCATTTAACTACGCAGGGAAAAAGTCAGTCAGTGGAACTACTGCTGGGGACAAGGTTATTCTGCCATCACTGTATCTGTAAGGCTACAACAAAAAGGGAGTAATTCTGTTTTCTAATTACTGCTCTGTTTCTGTGCCATAGAGAAGACTGGGGATGTTCACAAAGAAAGGTTAAAAGGAGGGTAGCCTGCCTGACTTCCCAGTATGTGAACCACTGCTGAAGTCAATTGACTACTTAGAAGATTAAAGAATGGAGCAAAATTTGGCTATGAATGACTCTGAGCAACATTCAGTCCTGCTTGTGACACTTAGGGTGTTAACGAGGTTGTACAGAAGAACCTTGGAGTTCTGCCTCTCCACAGAAGTGCCCTATTTATAGGTAGCACAAGCTTCATTGTGTCTGGAATACTGTGCCATCCCCTGCATAATTAGGTCTACACACTACAAACAAGTCAGATTTTTGTAATGATTCTTTGAAACACCCCCATAAAGCTTTTCAGCTCAAACCCGTAGCCTGAGTTACCACCACCAGCGTTACAACCAGTGCCCCAAGTTCTGAACGGGAACTGCACAAATGAACAGAAGCCAGCAATGAAGATCCTAGCTAGGGTGCAATAACTTGCAAATACAAAGCCATTCTGCCGTATGACCCTCTTACTAGTCATAACAAGCTTTTTGCTATGACCTTAATATTCATCCTGACTTCAAAAGCTTTGACTGACTAATAGGAAAGCATGAATAATAAATGCCCAGTTTCAAACATTCCCTAGTTTTGCAGCACAGGGGAGAATTTTAATGCAAGGATGCGCTCAGTTAACTCCTGATAGCCTCCCTTACAGACTATTCCAGCAGTGCAATAAAGCTGGTTTGATAAATATTCTAAGTTAACTGGTGCTTTACGCAGTTTCTCCTCTTCTCCCTCTCATATTGTTTCTTTCAGTCTGCTCTGTCCAGTCTACAAAACCCTAGTGAAAAATACCTCAGCAGAGCACAAGCACTCCTGGCTGGGAGAAAATCGGAGACGGTGCCCGGTCCTTCCCTCCCTGGCACCCTGGGGTCCCTGCTTCTGCCTCCCACCCGAAGCCCCAGGGAGGGAAGTGCCTGAGCAGACATCTCTTTGGGGAAGTATCTTTGGGGTGCACTCGGGGCCCGTACAGCAGGTGCCCCTCTGCGGGAGGGCTGCTCTTCTCCGCAGCCCTTCAGGCACCCTGTGGCTCGCCCAAGCCAGGACCGGCTGCATCAGCACAACCGAGGAGATGGCTGCCTGTGGAACGGGATGGGAGCGAGCACTGGGGCAGGATTTCCTCCCGCTGCACATACAAGCTCTGTGCCCTGGCCAGCTCACCGTGACCACGGGACAGAGCACGCACAGCAGCAGGCTGCAGGGCCAAATGTTCACCCGCGTGGCTGCCAGCAGCACAACACACAGAACCAATTACTACTTTGTTTCATTTACTGGTAGTTCTAGAAGAACAAAAAAAAAGCAAATGATTTTAGACAAAATCTTCAGAATTACGTAGGGCAAAATTCTGTCATGTTTGGTGGGTCATAAGGCCAAAAAGGCGTTTACTCAATTCAATTTTTTAATGAACAATATTGGATGCTCGTCTTCATCTACGGCAACATAAAACTTAGTGATATTTGTTCTAGCTACTTAAGACTGATGTAAATTGACCATGTTTTGGCCAATCTGAAATTACTTTTTTGATTAAAACATTCAAATTAAACCTTCCTCAAGAGCCCTGCTGGGTTCAGAGATGGGAATAGAATCTCAGCTCCATTTTTCACATTTCTCCTTAGCCAAGAATGTGAGTGAAGCAGCACCCCACAGCATTGTTCCCTACACAGCTGCAGCTATAGCCTCTCCCACACAGGCCCGCCTGCCCCAGGGAGCAAACCTCCTGGCACCCAGAGAACAGGTCCCCTCCAGGGATGCAATGGCACGGACAGTTCCTCACTGCTCTGCCCCTTACCCTGCTTGATGCACATACACTACACTTCAGTGGCCAAGAAAGTTGAAGTCAGGCATCAAGAACTATGAAGCAAGTTCCTGCAGCTTTCAGAGCAGATTTGCTGGAGTCAGAACAGGGGCAGGCTGTACAGGTGAGCTCTGATGTACACGAACTATCACCCGAGCTTCTAAGGTTGAAGGATGTGATTCAAAGCAGTTTGATTACTTCCAGAAATGATCCAACCCTCGTTGATTTAATGGAAGCTGGAAAACTCTTGTCATTTACTAACTACATCGGTTAAGCATTGCCAACAAATCTGAAACTGCTAAATACCAACAGAAGGTACCGTGATCACATGTGCATTTCAGCATGTGTTCTGGTACAGGGGCTACTATACGGCCCTGACCTGGAGCCTCCTCTCCCAGCCCTTCTATCGACTCCAAGGAGCTTTGCAAACAGCTTTGACTGATATACCTCAGTGGCTGCAACGAATTTTTGGAACCCAAAAAGTTATTACCGCCCACTACATCAAGCAAAGCAACTGATTTCTGTGCCATTTAACTTATCCTATGCTGGACTGTACCGTTAAGAAAGAATCATAGGCTCACCAACTGGTTTGGGTTGGAAGGGGCCTTAAAGCCCCTCTAATTCCACCCCCGTGCCATGGGCATGCACACCTTCCACTAGACCGGGTTGGTAAAAAGCCCTACACCAATTTCCTGCAAACACATATGCTAAAAATGTTTAGGATAAAACATTGGTGAAGTTTTCCATCCTCCCCTCAGCTAGTCTGCATTACAAGGGGCTGTCCTCATAGTTTCCTTCAAATCCTTTGGGTACGGATCTGCATATGTCCTCTGCTTTTCATCATTTACCTCCCAGAACGATAGTGCTGTATCAATGTGGGGTTCATATGTAAAAAACTAACTCACCAGTGTTAATGCAGGCATAAATTCATCTACCATTTAAACTATGCTTCCGCAGGAAGTGTTCTTTGCAGAACCAGAGCATAGATTTAAACTTGAAGTCCCATTTACTGCAAAGGGAGTTCTGCTTATGTGCATAGCGCAGGCATCAATTCTTCAGCAACTACGTTAGGACAAGGGTAAATTTGGTCATTCTGGAACAAAACTAAGCACACCTCAGTTCCTCTTAGTCTGAAATCAGCTCTGGGGCTTTAGTGGTAGAAGCCTGAATCTTGATTTCTTGTGTAGGTTCATGGTTAGTTACCCGTGACACTGCCTGTCTGTGCCTTTTATGATCGCTGCACCATGACTGGCATCAAAGCCTTCACACCTGGCTCACAACTGCCTCTAAGCACACGAAGGCAGAGGGGTCTCACAGCAAACAGAAACAGAAACCAGAGCTTCAGAGGTGTGTAACGGAGGGAAGTTAATCGAGGCAAAGAGGGAGGAGAGAAGAGATTTCCAGTTCTGATTTGGGATGACAGAGCACGATGCTGATTTTTATGTTAGAGTGGAGAACGCCCGCCCAGCCTCCGAGACAAGCACAGAGAAGCCAGCCTCCCTGCACCAGCGCCTCCTCCGCCCGGCACCGCCTGCCTCTGCCCCGCACGGGGCTGCGGCCGGGACAGACACAAGGCTGCTGTCCTGCGTGCTGGTTCGGGACACCCCTCCTCCCGCCCCGAGAGGCGAACAAGCAGCACTTACCTGGTGGGAGAAAGGCTGTATGCTGCTGCAGCTGCATGTTGGCAAGGGCTTGCTGGTATTGGAAAATACCAGTATTAAACACTGCGGTGGCACCATTGGTTTTTTCAAGCGCAGGCCTCTTTGGTAATGGGGGAAGTACAGCTTGAGGAATTCCCTGAATGGTGGATGGGCATAAAAATAAAGTCCAGTAAAAAAAAAAAAAAAAAAGGGGTGGGGGTGTGGGGTGTGGAAAGGATGGGAGGGAGACAAAAAGGAAAGAGAGAAAAGAGAAAAGAAAAATCAGTAGAAGGTAAAAAAATACAGGCAGCACCATGTTTAACCATGAGCAAGCAAGCAGCGTAGCAGACTTAACTACCAAATAAAAGGCGAGGTAAAAGCTTCACGAGGGAGCACTACTTTAGCCTACCAGTACAGCGATACAGGTAGACGTGCCGGAGCCGCACGTTATAGGAACTGGCGTAACCATTACGCTACGGTAAAGCTTGGGGGTTTGGGTAAGGAGCGAGGCTATCGGGGAGGGGAAGCAGCACTGCTAGCTCCATGAGGATCAACACGTAGAAGCGATGTTAATTGTCACCGTCCGGCGCGGGCGAGGCGCCGCCGGCACCGACCCGCTCCCCCAGCCCCAGCGCCTGCCGGGCATGCAGAGCGCCGCATGCCGGCTCCCCCGGCCGCCGCCGCGCCGCAGCGCCAAGCCATGCCAACGCGCCCTGCGCCCGCCGTGCGCAACGGGGCCCTCGCCGCTCCCGGGGACGGGTGGGGAGGGGAAAGGGACGGGAGGAGAGGGGAGGGGAAAGGAGTGGATGGGATAGGATAACGGGACAGGACGGGACGGGATGGGACGGGACGGGATGGGACAGGACGGGATGGGAGGGAGTGGATGGGATGGGACGGGATGGGATGGGGATGGGATTGGGATTAGGATGGGGATGGGACAGGACGGGATGGGGATGGGATGGGAGGGCAGGGCAGGGGGCAGCGGGGCCTGTGCCAACCAGGGGTTTTTCTGTGGCCCGGCCCCGCTGCCCCCGCTGGGCAGGGAGGGAGGGAGGGAGGGAGGGAGGGACACCGGGAGTGTTCCAGGTCTGCACATTAACCCCCAACTCGACTCTACGATACAGCTACATGCCAAGCTAAAAGGTGAAAGGTCATAGTACCAGGTCAAAGGTTGCCTCGAGGGGTCGCTTCAGTGATTTGACAGCCGACTGAGTCTTAATTAGCAGGCAGCGAGCACATGATGGCAATGGCCAGTGGGGTCAAGCGCATTAACATAAACAGCAAGCAGAGGTGCATCATGGGGGCAGCAGTGCATTTGGGTAGGTGAGAAAAAACAAATAAAAACAAATCACCGGATGCCGTGTACAACGGTAACAAGACTAGGCATGCACAGTACGGCGCGGGGCCGCGGCGGGACGCAGGCGGGACGGGGCGGCCCCCCCGGGCCACCCTCCCCGCGCCTCCCCGGGGCCTCGGGGCGCCCCGCGCCCCCCGCGCCGTGCCCCAGCTCCCGGCCGCGCTCACCGCACCTCGCGGCCTCGCCGCACGCGGGCCGGAGCGCGGCCGGCACCTCCTGATCGGCTCGCCACAACCAGCCCCGAGCACCGCCGGCGCTGCAGGCAGCGGGCACGTGCAAGGCGGGCGGCCGGTGGCTGCCACGCACGCACCGAGGTCGGTCTCAAACTAGGGCTCTACGCACACGGCCTCGCACAAACACGGGCTCATCTGTCTGTGCCACGAGATAGACCCGCGCCTACCCACGCACAAACACACGACACACGATATATACACATGTGCACGCACACACACACGCACACGTATGCACACAGATATGTACATGTGGGTACTCCGTACACCGACAGGATCAGTGGGACACCGTCACGGCCTGAGACCACCCCAGAGCAGACCTGGCAGCACAGGCTGGGAGAGCTCGCTGTGCCGGGTACCTCTGGGCCCCGCACACGCGCCAGCGGCTCCAGCTAACGCTCTGCTTGCTCCCTCGCCAACGTACTCGTACCCTCGGATGCGTTTCCCAAACTCACCATGGCAGCTGCCGTCGCTGCTGCCTGGGCAGCTGCAGCCTGGTTAACCTGGTACTGGGCAGCCTTGATCTTGGCTTGCAGATGTGCCGGAGGGTGGAAATATTTGCACTTTTCCCGTGAGCATCTCCCTTTGATGTAATCCATGCAGACCGTAACGGTGTTATCGTTGGTATCGATCATGGCGCTGTCGGCGGGGTGGGCGAACCGGCAGTCGTTCTCCCCCCGGTTGCAGTTCCCACGCTGGTACTCCCGACACACCTGCAACACCGGGAGAAGACAGCCGCTCAGTGCGGGCCCTGCGCCGCGGGGCCTCCTCATGGCACGGCCGTGGGCAGCGGGCTCGCTGCCTGCCCGCCAGGGTGCTTTGGTGCCAAGGGACATCAGAAGCTCTGCACAAAGAGCCGCGCACTCCGGAGGCCTCCTTGTGGCCGCAACTTGGCTGCCCCCAGGGCTGCCGTTTGCTTTCTGAAGAGCCGTGCTCCTGCCTGATGCCCAGAGGCCACCCAAGGCAGGCGGTGCTCCGCAGCACTCGCCCTCTGCCATGACCCGGACACCCCCGAGCCCTGAAGCCGGAGGTTACCGAGCGCTGCCCAGCCGCGTGGTGCCCCCAGGCCCACGATCCGGGTGGCTGCTGCGAGAGGACAACCCGAAACGCCGCGGGAGAAGGGCAGAGGGCACGGGCAGGCCCGACACCCCTGGCACGGCCACGTTGCGCAGGAGGAACCCACATGGCCTCGGGCACTACCTGCAGCATCACCACCGCGTCGGCTCCAGCCCGGCAGCCCTGGCACAAGCAGTGCCACCGCCGCACAACACCAGGTCCCTCTGCAGGCCTTGGAAAAGCCCCGTTTAAGAAACTGACGCACGCTCTTTTCATAGGCACGAACCACAAACAAGACGTGTTTGTCACTTTGGTTTCCAAAGGGCTATAGGAAACAGAAAGGGCCCGAACCAAGCACGTCTGTACAAAAATACAGCCGCTGCAGCGGGTGGAATTTCCTTTTAAAGGTGGGTGCCCATGAGCCTGGATCATCAGCACTTCCTCAAGAACCTTGGCTCCGATCCCTACACCAAACCCACCTCGGTTGTTGTTTGGTTTCTGTGCTAGCACTTCAGCTGCTTTTTAACCCCTGTGCCACCCTACGTGCCAGCTGCCCGCTGTCCACGGCTTGTGGCAGACACCCTGAAGGACAAGAGCAATGCCACTGGTGAACCTGCCCGCAGGGAGCACCCCTTTCTTCACGGCCTTTCCAGCACGACCCTATTTATAGCCTTTTTCCATGCGGTGACAAAGACTGGATGTATATTTGGCAGCAAACACACTGGCCAAATAAGCCAGCTGAGGCACCTCCCTTCCTCTTTTTATCCCCACGGCCCTGCTGCTCAGGGCTTGCTGCTTGTGGAGCCGTTCTCGTAGCACGCGGGAGGCAGACTGGCCAAATAACCATTTTCTTGCTGGGAACTTCTCAGGCGGACCAGTTCCTGGCCCAGTCCCTGCGCAGTGCCACGCGCTGCTCTGCCACAACGCCGGCAGGGGCTGGGCCAGGAGGTGGCATCTCTTTGAGCCATCACCAAATACAAGTTTGCTCCCCGGACCGGCCGTGTGCTAGCATCACCCCTGCGCACTCCTGGCCCCCGGTCTGCCTGCCTCGTTACGCCCAGGCATGCACCAAATGGAGCTGCCAGGTCACTGCTTCCCCAGACGTGAGCTTGGTCAGCCCTGCACTATGACTCGGTCTCTTTTATTGCTACAAATCCTTCCTGGGCAATAAATCATTGTCTTCTACCCAAGAACTCCTCAATTAATAAGCCAAAGATGATAAAAGTAAATTAGTATGCATAGATACACACACACACACAGAGAGGCGGAGAAAGAGAACACATGCCGAGGTAAGGCGATTTTATCCCAGTTAAAAGCCAAGAAAACTGCCCAGAGAACTGAAACAGTTCGGCAGATAAACTCTGGCCCACACAGAGCACATTTTCACAGGGCAGTCGTGCAGGCTGAGATAAAGCAATGAATGGCTCTCTCACAGAGGTCTTGAGCAGATCTGAGTGATGGCTCACAGCAGACACAAACCATAAAACCACTAGTCCTTTTAATCAGCATGACCTGCGATGGCTTTTGAAGCACTGTGATGCTAGCCAAGAGTGTTTGCAATTCTTGTTTGCTTACAAGCAAGCGCTGAAGATGGTGTTAGCTCTTGCCACAGGCAGGCAGCAATACATCATTCATCTGCTTGAGCAGAGAGAAGCACGGAAGCATGATCTGTGCTCTAGCCTTTCAGATCTGGAGAGTGTTTATTTGTTTGTTTATTTGTAGCCCTGTAATTAGTATCACAATTTTCCACTTGGTAAGGGAAGAAGCGTAACAGCAGCTAAGGAGCACAAACTGAACCTAAGAAGCTGGAATGACCGCATGATGCCGGGCCGAACTGCTGAGTTAGGGAATGGAACCGGCCCTGCAGGATCAGCCAGGCATCACCGTGAACTTCACTTGTTCTAATTTGGGGCCGGGTTTATTTTGATTGCCCTGCTGGGATCCCAGCTGCCCACCCTGGCGGAGAGACAACTGCCCCGAAACCTCGGCCGTGGCTGAGCCGCTCACCCAGAGCTGGACGAGGCTTGGCCAGGGCACATGAACACAGGGCGACATCCCTGGCCTTTCCCGAGCAAGTTCCACCTTTTGCCTCCTTTGCACTGAATTCAGCACAACAAGTATGCTGTTAGCCAGTACATTCTGCCTGCTGGCAACAACATGGCACATACGAATCACGCAGGAAACAGCAGCTTGATTGCAGCAGCCTTGACTCTCGAATACTTCTAACAGCAAAGGGCGGCATGCGAAGGGAAACGTGCTCCCAGAGCAACCCAACACGCAACGCCTTTCTCTCTCACTTCCTCGTCCCTTGCGGGTTCCCCTCTAGTTCACGAGAGGAGCCGTATTTTTGTTCACGGTATTTCTGGCAGGGGAGGAATGTGAAGAAAGCTGCAGGAAAAGTCTGAACCCTCAACATTCCCACCCTGAGACCCAGGTGCTGTAGGGGAGTGCCTGAGCACACCGAACACCCAGGCACCGGCGCGCTACCGGCACGGTCCCAGTGCTTGTGAGCTGCATCCCGCTGCTCGGGGCAGTGAGCAGCCGTCCCGCGAGCACTCAGAGCTGCTCAGGACACCAGGCTCAGCGCCTGGCAGGTCTGTGCTGCCTGCCTTAAAGCCCTGCTACATGTATGGCGAGATGTTAGCTGCGTGTTGGTCTGCTTCAGTAGCCCAGAACATGCGTGCTAATTTAATTAAGGACCCGGTACTTTATTCTTGAAAATAAGCATTTAAAATTCTAAACAGAACAAATCATATTCCAAGATTAGCTACTAACATCACTGCAGTTATTTTTTTTCAGGGGACAGTTCATTCCAAGGCAGGGAGAGCTAAGCCATATAAAGCTCTGCAGTCCTGCAGTAACAAACAGCAGCGAGCTCTCTCCAAGAGCAGGTAGCTACGTGGCAGGCAGAGCACACCCCCTCGGAGAGGTGAGGGGCAGTCCACATAAAATCCTGCAAATCAGTTTTGCACTTTTGTAATCAAAAAACTATACAAATGATTTGTTGTTCATAAGAACTATGGCCTTATTAGATAAGATAGATAAGAACTATGCCCTAAATCTAGAGACCTCTGATTAAATGACCAGGCACTGCAAAGCACTGGCCAATTATCTTCTCACCTGCGTATCAAACTGCTTAACCTGCATTTGCTGCGGGGAGAACAGGAGGAGGAGAAGCCCCCCCCCACCCGCAACAGGCACTATTTTTGTACGAGCGGTTCCGTGTGGAATCGCAGAGCTGCTGGGTAAACTGCAATGTGCTCCCGATCCCAGCCAAAACAAACAGCGACGCTGAGCAGCTGGGAGGGGGGCTGAAGCTGGATGTCTGCGAGTGATCCGCACAGCTCGGGCACAGCCAGGGGAAGGCCCTGTCGGAAAGGCAGGGCTGAAAGCAGAGCGGGCAGGGACAGCCCTCCTTCAGGAGGGGCTTTTTGCGGGCTTTTTCTGGTTGTTAAAACCTCTTCTTACTGCAGACCGTGCCTCTGGGTGTGCTGTGAGAGCACCGCTCACAGCTCCCCTGTGTGCAGAGCAGCCTGGCTCCGCAGTCGAGCATTTCCCCGAGCAGCTGCACAGGGACAGCACAGAGCCCCTGGAGGACCAAATCCTGCATGTGAAGGTTCCCCTGCCGCAGCCCAGCATCCAGTAGCTCCCCGCACATCTCAGTCACAGCCTGAGGCCAGCACAGCCTTGGCTCCACGGGCAGCAGGCAGCCCCGAGGCTCCCTGCTCGGGGAGGCTGGGCCTCCTGTAACCTGAACACGCTTGGGGAAACTCTTTCCTCGGAGAAAACAACTCTAAAAGGGGAAGTGATGCGATCCCGCGGAAGGGGAACCTGCGCTGATGTAAGCTCCGAGAATAGTGGCGGCGGTGCTGGGAGGGCTCGCTGCCCGGCCCTGCCCCACGCTCCTGCCTGCCTGCAGCCTGCTGCCCAGCTCCTCAGCCGGGGATGGAAACACCGAGAAAAAGGAATGAATTTCCCTTGTAAGCACACACAGACCCCACTGCTGCAGTGTGAGAAAAGCCCTACCATTATGACCGGCTGCATTTTGACAGATCCCTGTTGCTCCTCCCACCGTGCTCCCCATGTGCTCAGGGACCATCTCCAGGAACCCAACCCCACAGCGCGCCCCCAGGCCCCGCTGCTGTCCCCACAAGGACCTGAGGTCCCTGAGAGTGGCCGGGCCCTGACCCCACGCCAGGCCCGATGCACGGCGCTCACAGAGCAGGGACAGCAGCACCAGGCTGCCCAGCGCCCAGCTCGCCGCGCTCCCGAGCGCGTGGCACCGCCTGGCCGCGAGCCCTCGCTGCCGCAGCGCTGATACGGTGCCGAAAACAGGGCCAGGCCTTCCCGATAAGAGAGATTCAGGGCAAGGGAGAGTAACAGCTAGCGAGGACTAGCACTTGTCAGGGCTGTAGCGAAGGATGATAAACAAGGCGCGGGAGGCCGCGGGGGGAGTGCCAGCAGCATGTGGCCAGAGCACAAACATGCCAGAGGCTGCAAGCGAGCTCCCCCCCGGGCGGCTGCAGCACGGCCCTCGCACCAGCTCCCGGCGCTCGTTACCCGGCCCGCTCGTTAGCAGCTGCTGGACACACAAATGCAATCTTGGGGCGCCCCTGCAGCTACCACGGCCATCCCTCAGTGCTCCCGCTTCCTTCCGAGATGCAGGGCCAGGAGCAGAGCTGCAAGCATGAGCCGTGGTGGCACGCCCCCTCCATTGCCAAGACAGGGCGTTACCGGCTCCGGGGAAGCTCGCGCTGTTTTCTTTCACAAGCAACACATCGTCTGTCCAGGAGACACAATACAGGAGATAACTCGTGAGGGTAAATCGTGCCTGGCGGCTCCTACCTCCAGCCTGTCTGTCCTCATGAGCTTCTGGGCGGCAGCGGCAGCGGCGGCAGGGACCGGGACGCCGGGGTTGCCCGCCACCAGCATGGGCGCGGTGGGCAGGATCTCCGCCGGGACCAGCCCTGGGGACACGGGCCCCAGGTAGGGGTTGAAGGCGGCCGAGGCGTTGGTGGCTAAGCTGGGCGCGACTGAGAACATCGGCTGCAATCAGAGAAAAGGAGAAAGGCACTTAAACACCCGTACCCACCGTGCTGCCAGCAGCACAACCTCTTGGCCATCACCCTCAGATGGCAAAGCGCGTCCGAAACGCGCAGGCAGCCCCTCGGTGCGAGAGCAGCCTGCACCAGGGCCCCACCACACCGCCAAGCCACACACACCTCCATGCCAAGGACAAGGGCACTTCCCACCCTGATCCCAACCTGCCCCGGCTCACAGGCTGCGGAGGTTCCACACGGGAACAAGAGCAGGAGGTTGCAACCCGTTAGTTTTGTAAAATCGGGCGGGCTGGCCGTGCAGACACCGCAAAGAAGCACCGGGGGGATGCTTTATTTAGACTAAATCTTTGAGCCAGAGAGAAGCCATGCAAATACTGTGGGCTTTTTTTTGTTTGTTTGTTTGTTTGTTTTAAAAAAAGAACCAGCTGCCCTTGCAGGCTGTCACATGTTGTGAAGATAATTAGATGGAGAAGACCGAGCGGTGCTGTAAGCCCCAGTGCAGCGCTGGTGCACTGCAGTGAAGGTTAAATCCTGCTTCTGCCCCTCTGAATCCAGAGGCACTGTGCTAGCAGTGCAATTGCCAAATTAAACTTCGGCCGGAGTGTTTATCTTCAGTATCTAAATAAAGTAGTTACTGAAGGCATTTAGATTTTTCTTCCAAAGTAATTTTTAGAGTGAAAAACAACAACGAAGTTAATGCAGATCTTTTGCTGTTTCCTATCTCGCTCAGCCAGACAGCACACAGCACCACATGTTTTCGTGTTTCTGAGGAAATGACTGAATTGTTTGGAAGCAGGGAGCAAGCCCATTGGAAACACTGGACAAAAACACATGCAAAGGTTACAGGAGAAAAAAAAAGCCTGAAACTTGTGTAAATGGGAGTAGTTTCTTTAGTGTGTTTGCCTTTTCATCCATGTGAACAACAAAAAAAGGGAATTTTTACAGGAAATAAAGTAGTATTATTAACTGCACTATCAATTAACCGTACTTTGCATTGTTGTGTTATCATCTGTGCAATAATGAACGTTCAGATAAAACTGGGAGACTGTCAGTGTGTAACCTGGGACCTGATTTCCATTTGCCTTCAGCCCAGTGAGCCCAGTAAGTACAGCACCTGAGAGACCATCCTGCTGATTTGCTACCAAGATCACTTGATGTTTGTGTAAATACCCCCCAGCCTTTCGGCCACCACAAGGTACCACTGTTCTTACCCAGCCATTCGTGTTCTGCCGGAGCTCGCAGCTATCCTGCAGCCAGCTGCACACGTAGAAGCAGAACCTCAGTTTAACCATTACCCTGATGCTAGCCTCTCTGTATAGCAAAAAGGACTGCTAACTCTGAAGCACTGCACTAACTATTTTTTCATGTTTACCTAAACATTGCTGCCTATCTACACGCTGCTTTGTATAAAACCACGGGAGATGCATTGGGTTATCATTTATGAAACAAGCAGACCAAAAGGTAATAGAGAAGAACAGGTTAATAGGGAAGGACACGTGAAGTAGTGGCTTTTACTGTCTGCAGCACTTCGACTGTTCAGCTTTGTCATAGCCCCAGTATGAGTTTGCTGGCACCAGTGCTGCATCGCTGTCCTCAAACCAGGAAATAAAATAAAATTGCGGCGTGTGTACACGTCTGTTTAGAAATTGAAAAATCACTTTGAGGTTGCTCTGAAGTTAAGGCACGTAAAGTACAGCCTGCGTCTGAGCTGCCTGGCCGCACACACACCCCGCTTGGTTTCTGATCAGGAGGCAGCGAGCAGGGGCAGCAGCCCCGGCAGCAGCGCGGTGCCACCGCACCCGCAGCTCATGCGCTGACGCCGCCTTAGCTCACTTCCTTCCTTCGGTGCTGCATGAAATTTTGTTTAACAAAAAGATGGCCAAAATGAGAAAACAACACACCCTCTCTTCTCATGCTGGTAACTGATGCCAACAAGTCACTGCGAAGATCCCTCCAAAACATTTCTGCTTTTCTCCCCCTCGTACACTTCTTCTTGAACCAGACGAGGCATAAAGCCCTTTGGAAGAGTAAGTCCGCATTAACTAAATCAGATGGGCTACAGGATACTTACTGGAATTTGGTAGACCCCCAAAACATGGGGCCAAGTCACTATTTAGCACAAATACGAGGGCCATTTCTGCTCTGCTGATTTTTCCTAAGCATTTACTCTGAGTACAACCTGTCACAAATGAAGCAGTGCTGGAGAGCTCGCCTAACGGAGCACGTTTCCTCCTGGAAGGTGTCTGCAGGTAGATGCAACTCCCCAAGTCCTAACTTCTCCAGCAAGGAACCAAGGAACTGTCAGGGAAGTGCTAACGCAGACAGAAATATAATTTATTTCCCAACTCCCTTCTCCCGTGCTGCCATTTTACCCGTCAGAAGGCAGAGCTCCAGCGGGGGAAGCGCTGTGTGACCTTTACGCAGAATGCGCCAGCCTCCCCGCTGCGTTATTCGGTACCCTACAGTGTCTGAGCTACAAGGTTGTGTCCAAAGCTTGCTGGGCCACCTTTACCCATAGGTTAGCTCCATCAACCTCTCTGGACTGCGTCAGAGAACGAGCACAGGGCGTTCTGCTCTGCAGTGTGGCTGGCTGGTGGGCGCCCACCACGGTCACCGCAGACCGAGCCCCATCCCTGCGCTGGCGTCAAACCCAGCACTGCGCACGCGTACCGGAGAGGAACACGCGTCGTGCACTGCGTGATTACACTGCCCTGTGGCCAGATGAGAGGTTGCTGATAGCCCTTTTCCCCTGCTTTGCCTCTTCTAGGCAGTGTGGTTATCAGCAGGCGCTGCTCCCCCTGCCCAGCCCGATCTGCCGGTGGCACACAGCGGCCCGGCACACGCCGCGCAGTGCGGGGCAAGCTTTGCTCTCTGCTTACAGCGGGCTGTAAAAACCCAAGTCCAGTCCAGCAAGTAACTCTGAGAAGGTTCCCCTGAATGAATGGAAAACATCCAGTGGGAATCTTCTCAAACCCAGGAATTTCCTCGGGCACAAGAAATTGCAAAGGAAACGTCTGTTTGCTACACTGCCACACAGATCGCTCACTTTCTCAAAATTAGGAGAGACGTTACAAAGATGAATTAATTCAACAAAACATGAAGCAATGTTGATTCAGGCAAGGCAGAATGAAGCAGTACAAAGACAGACTAGCCTCTCGCTGTTTGATTTCTCCACCAGTTACCAACTTTTGTGGGCTCTTACAGCCACCCGTACCCCTTCAGCCTACACCAGCTCGTGGTCACCGCCCCAAGCCCCAAAGCGCACGTACCACAGGCTGCAAGGGGGCTCCAGGCATCATGGCATTGGCAAGCTGCATCTGCTGGGCCAGCATGGCCATGTTCTTCTGCTGAATCAGGTTATTGCGTCCATTTATCTCCAGCTGCGTTTTTAAGTGTGGTGGTGGGTGAAGGTATTTGCAGTTTTCCCTTGAACATCGACCCTGAGGAAGAGAATGAACAGAATTGGCTCAGGCAGTTAAAGGCAAATCTTTTTTGTTATGTCTGACCCAACCAAACCCAGCAAGCTCTGCAGGGCCCGGGAGAGGCTCCAGCTCCCTCCTGAAATGCTCACGTACCGATGGGAGCAGCTGCACAGCTCTGGTACCAGCTCCTTGCTTCACGTTTCCAAACTACACATTTCTGCAATACAACCCTAAAGGAGCAAGGAGGCCCCGGAGCCCAAAGTTCCCCCACCAGGAGCACCAGCGGGGCAGGGCCACGACCCAGCGAGCCGTGGGCTGGGAGCACCCCGCTCCCTCCTGGGGAAGCTTTGTGCACTAACTGGTCCTCACGAGTGTAGCACTGGAGCCCCAACTCTCACCAAAGGGATGGTAAGAAAAAGAACAACAAACAATTATAAAAGAGAATTGAATCCTTTTCTGGAAAAAACATGTCCTTTAAATTACAACCCTTTCCCTTTATTCATTCACCTTTGAAATAAATCCAACCAGGAGCAATGACAACGCAGCAGACAGCTGTACTTTCAGCAAGGAACCATCTTTATCGGGAACCAAATTAATTCAATACAGCTTGACCTTCTCCTGCAGCCTTGCTCAGAAAGTCGGGATGTCTTCTTGCTCCACGGTCCAGCAACCTGCTCTGTGCGCCCGTTTCTGCCCCCAACGGCCAGCACAGACGGCTCCGTGCTGCCTGCCTCCCCGCTGGCAGCCCCATTTCTGAGCTCACTTCCCCAGGCAGCGCGCTGATGTCGGGCTGATAGAACCCCGCTCAGAGACAAGCACGCACAGCTCTGCCGGGATTTTTGGCCAGGCACGCAGGTGGCACAGCCCTGGTGGCACCGCTGCGCAGGCAGAGCCCGGCGCTGCTCTGTTCGTGTCAACTCTTCCTCTGATACGAAAACCCGCGCTAATTATTGGTACCACTAACGAACGTGGGGCCAAATTACAATTTACTGGTTGCCTGGAAGATGATTATCCTACATTAGCACAGCGCAGAAATCAGGTTTAATTACTGCTAAGTGCGCCACAAGGAGCTGCACCACGTGTTCCCTGACTCAGAGGAGCAGTTCCCGGACTGACCCAGGAATGAAACTGATCTCAGCTCTTACTTAGCGGTGGGCTTTAGGCTGCTCCGTGCTGCCCCAGGCTCAGCCTGGAGCCTGGCATCCTGTTTGGTACCCCATGGCCTTCCGATGGATTTCAGAAACCCCAGCCTTGTCGGGCCAGAAGAAACCACTGCCATGACCTAACGCCATGCCCGCTGGCTCCCGGCAGGGCAGGAGCCCCCCTCTGTCTTTGCTCAGCAGCTGGTTGTAAGGAGGACAGGAGGACGATTTACTTTAAGGCCAAAGCTACAGACACACACCCCTGCCCTGGGTGAGCCGTGCTCACGCTCAGCTCCCATTACTGCAGCTGCCAGCCCGCAGCTTTCTTCCTGCTGCCTTGGATCCTGGTGCAGCCGTCTGCCTCCAACCATTCTGCATCTTCAGATCCCAACAAACTTTGCAGAAGAAGTGCAGGCCTCTCTGTTTGGGAACAGGCTTTCTGTTCTTGTTTGCATTCTACAGACCTTCAGAAATGGTCCACAGAGTGCCCAGGAGTCAGAAGCCACAGGCCAAAAGCCACCGCCAAAAGCCCTGCCCCAGAACAAGGACTGCAGTAATCCCTCCTGCGCTGCGAGCAAGTCATTTCTTAATTACCTTCTCATTACACCCAGCTAACTTCAGACAACAAAGTTTAAGGCAGACTTTCACCCTCTCACCCCTCAAATTTTTTTTTTGTGGACCTTTTCTGACCCCTTTTCTGCTTTTTCAAGCATAAGAGCATCAATACTGCAAGCAAGCAGGTGCTGAGCAGCACAAGCTGGGCACACTGGCACGGCCTTCGTAACACTGCCAGCAGCCTGGCAGCATTTTAACTGAATCCTACTGGGTTAAAATAGGTTTTATTAAAATACCTATGCTCCTGCTACGTGCAACACTCTATCTGAGATCCCGCCTGGAGAACCAGCCGCCGTGGGAGATGAACGCGCCTGTGCCTGCGTCCCTCGTACAGAGAGGCAGGAGGAAAGCCCCAGAAACGCCGCTGCTCCAAGCAGGGCGCGAGGCAGCCCGCTGGGGCTGGTTGTTTGGGCTGCTTCTATAACCGAGCAGCACGGCCCGCGTTACACAGCACTCGCTGCCCCGCTCGGCCGCTGTTGCCACAAGGACTGCTCACAGACAGCGGGCTGGGGGCTGCCTGGCGCTCAGAAGGCCGCTGGCCCCGTACCATGGAAGCCCCCTGCAGACGTGCAGGAGCTCCTGCTCCCGCCCTGCCGGCGGTGCCGATGCCACGGCGGGGCTGCGGGCACTGGGACACCCGCACCGGGAGCTCCACGTGGCCGCCACGTGCTCCCGCCGGGAGGATTTGTACCACGCGCTGCTGCTCAGCCAGGGCCTGGAGCCAAATTAATTCTCCAATTAAGAGCTGTCGCTCAGCGGCAGGGCCCCGCGGCAGCACCACGCAGGGTGCCGCGATGGCCAGCGGCAGTGCCGGCATCAGGAGCCCCCGCGCCCTGGGGAGCCCCGCGGTGCTGCTCAGGCTTTTATTGCCTGAACACAGCAAAGCAGCAGCAGTCCTGGCGCAGAGCTGCCGCAGGTTCGGGGTTTGTGACTCGAAACACACACAGCTCTCTGTTAGGGAGCATCAGTTCCTCCTGCCAGCAGAGCTCAGCCACTGCACCCCAAGTGGGAGGGCGGTCGGTACGGAAAGCCCAGCCCCTGCCCGTAAGTGATGGAACTGCTCGTACAGATGCACACGAGTCACGCAGGAAAGCATTCAGACATCGGCTGCGTTTTGCTTTTTAAAACACACGGCTCGCGCCTGCTTTGTGGCAGTAGCTGTGCTCCAGCCCAGCGAGCACATGGTCAGAGAAGTTTTGGAAATATCAAGCAAAGAGTTACTGGGAGGGCTCCACCGACCCGACCTGACAGATTCAGATTCCAGCCCCGGTGAGTCAGTGGCTGTGCTCACCCCAAACCAGACAGCGACCCACGGCCACACCTCTGGCCAGAGCCTTCCCAACCATTTACGCCCCTGCCCGATGAGGAGACGGCACGGGCTGGGGTGCTCCCACACAGCTCCGGGGCACAGCCAGGGCGTGCTGGCTGGCGATGGCCACTTCTGGTTCCACACAGCACGAATCGTCCCGAGGATCCCTCCGTCACACCTCAGGGACACCGAGCAGCTCCGGAGCTGTAGCAGGCGGCACGTGCCGAGATGGGACAGGCAGTGCCTCGTGCCCTGCTGGCAGGGATGGAACCCGGCTGCATGGCTCTGTTTCTGCAAGTGATTCCAATGTCTAACATGACAAAAAAACAAACAACAACACAACACAACACAACACAACACAACACAACACAACACAACACAACACACAGCCAGCACAGCACAGCAAGGCCCGGCAGGCCCTGTTCCTGCTCTGAGCACGGTGCCGTGCTGCGGGAGGAGACCCGCGGCGAGCTGGGCTGCTGCACCCGGCTGAGCCCGGGGCTATTGCCAAACACCTCCCAACGATTGCTTTGTCGCCTGTTTCTTTCTGCGGCTTTATGGCTGTTATTGCAGAAAGGAAAAGGAGGAGGAAGAGGCCTTGCTGTGCTGCTCCGGGTCACGCTGGGAGGTCCGTGCCAAAATCAGCGCTGCAGGACCAGCAACAACACGAGTCTCTCCAAGCCTGGCGCCACAGGGCACCCAGTGTGCTGCGACTCCAGCACCGAAGGGCCCTCGGCAGTGCCCCCGCTGAGCTCCTGCAGCAGCAAACCCAAACCCGTGGTCCACGTGCAGTGTGCTTTGTGGCGATGCCACCCAGCCCCATAAACACTGGGTTTGCCCTCGGGTGGCGCAGGAAGAGCCCCAGCTGACGGCACTGCCCGTGTGGTGACGTTCTGTCTCGCCTTGTTTTGGCAGGATGAGATCCCGGGTACAAGAATTAAATGCATTCAGCTACCAGTTTTCTATTTTTTAATGACCTCTGCGCATCTTCTCAGATCCAGCACAGCCATAAAACACACTGAGGTGGCCACATGATGACAGCCTCGAGTGTGCACCTCACGGATAAAAATCTCAAATCCTCCTCACTTATCACCCGTGCTGATTGCGTTTGTACTGGAAGACAGGCCAAGGATCTGTCTCACTGTCCTGAAACTCAGCAGCCTTAAAGAAGCTGAGGAGTGAGCCCACCCCAGCCCCGGGACAGGGCCACCTGCAGTGTCCCCACACAGCATGGGGCAGCCCCAGACCCCACATCCCCCGGCCTCGCCGCACCCCAGGCGCCCGGCCCCGCACAGCGAGCACGGGGGGCACGGGACGCTGCTGGGCAGGATCCCAGAAAGCCTGTCTCTGAACTCCTAAAGCCATCAAATCCTTTTACAGCAATCTCTGGTAATCCGCATGATCCTTACTCAGGCATGTAATAACCGACGCTCTGGGGGAACAGGAGTTACTTGCTGCCAGGAGCAGCTGCTCAGCGCCGCAGCTCCACGCAGCGCCAGGCGGCCGCACACGACACGCAGCTGCAGGCACGCGGGAGTCCATCCGTCCACATCCCTGTTCACAGCTCCTCGTGTCCCTGCCACTGCCTCAGCCAAGGAGCAGCCTCGCGGCCCCCCAGCCACTCCCCGCAGGAGCCGGGCAGTTCCCAGGTAAGCGGCTGAAAGCAGCAGGAAGCGGGAGGCCCGGCAGGTTGCCCTGGCACAGCACGGGGATGTGCTGCAGCACCGAGCAGCACTGCCAGGCTTCCACCTGTGCCGCTGTTACAGGGCAGGAGGCAGGTGAGTTGTCAAGCCCCACGTCCGAAGGGACAGCACGCAGCCCTTGCTCGGCACAGCTTCGGGAACGGTTCGGGTTCTCTCAGCTGGACGTGAAAAGGGAATGCCACAAGAGGGGCGACACAAGGAACGTTACCACACACTCTCTGAAGAGTCGGTATACTTAAGAATTGCCTTTTGCCTTGGCAGAGCAGGGTGTGAAGCCCTCAGCAGGTGATGAACAGCTCTGTCCCAGCTCACTGCCCGGGTGTGCAGCGCAGGTCCTGCCCTGACAGCTCCAGCGGGATCGCTGCTGCTGCCCGCACACCTCATGTTCCCTCGGACCTGTGGGCATGTGCCATACCAGAAAGCAACCCTGGCTGTTAAGGTAATGAAGTAATACATGAATAGAGAGGACTAAACAAATAGACGCAACTGTTTCCAGTAGTTTTTGCAGTGCGCTGATACTTTAAAAGGCTCCTCTGCCTGGTGGAAGCCAGGAGGTGGTGGATGGCGACCTGAACTGGGCAATTTGCATCCTCACCCCCGAGGAAACACGCAGGAGCAGTCTCTGTTATGGACGCTGTATTTAAAGCGGAATTGCTGTTGTTTAAAAATAAAGCCTTGCTTTTGTGATTTCAGGAGTGCAGAGGCAGCCAGGGGAGCTCTCCCGTGCGCAGAGCAGCGTTTCAGCTCTCCCGCACACACTGGGCCCTGCTGGGGCGAGCCTGGTGCGTGCAGGGGGCAGCCGGCAGCATCCGAGCCCCCGCCGAGCTGCAGGGACGTGGGCTGGGTGAGACGAGGACGCAGACTGCAGTGCCCTCTCTGCCTGGCGGCCGCTCAGCACAGCAGCCTGCCAGCGCCGCACGGCCCCTCTGCGCTCACGGTACGGTCACTGCTGAGTAACAGCAAAACCAACGGCACGGCAATAAATCGGGCCCCGTGCTCACACAGCACACCCACCGCCCCTCGCCACAGCTGAAGGGCAGGGACGGACAGGAGTTCTGTCTGTCCGTACTGCAGAGCGGTGCCGGTGCGGGGTGAGACCTGCAGCCGCATCCCCCACCCCACACAGCTGGGAGCACGGCCCGAGGATGCCACCGCACCCACAGGGCGTCAGGGACGTGGCCTGCACCACAACTCTGAGATCCTCTCCTCTTCTGCCTTGCAGACTGAGTATTTCAAACCTTGCTATCCCCTTTGTAGTGCTTTTCCCTCCTCTTACCAGCACAGTATCCAAACTATTTTAAATACAAATGGAATAAGTTTGTCAAGCAAATAGTTTACTGATTGAAAAATAATGAGTTTGGATTGACCGAAACCATTCCTAAATTATACCCAAAATTACCCAACCGTATCGGTGAGGGAAACAGCCATCAATATAGCACTTTGATAAACTAAAATTAAATGGCAAATGCCAATTGAAAAATGGAAAATTACTAATTTCAAAATATCAGTTAGCTCTGCAATTCTGCACAAGTGAGACAAAACTTCCCGGGTCTGTATTTTGTGCACGAAGTGGGGAGCCCAGGTACAGCCCTGCAGCCTGCCCCGCGGCCACCCCAGCACCCCGACCCCAGCACCACCTCTGGCACTGCCCCGCTCCTGCGCCTCTGGGCCTTCAGTTGCTGCTCCCAGCAAAATCTCTTTCAAGCAAATTCAGGTGTGAAAGGTGCCTGGCCAGGTCCGTGTCCGCACTGGCACCGGCCACCCCATTGCTGCGTGCCCCTGCCCTGAGCCAGCCAAGGTGGAGGCAGGTGGCTGTGCCAGGGGTCGGCTGGAGGCTGGACCCAACCCGCACCTCCTGAGCTCCCGCTGCATTTGGGCACTTCCAGACAAGGGACAGCGCTGACCTTGGACTGACCGAAGGAGAGCTGAGCTCTGTGGGTGCAGCCGGCCCCAGATCCAGCCAGGGCCTGGGGAAGATGCAGGCCTTCAGAGCCTTGGAGGAGACACTCAACGCTTGGCAAGACTTATCTGCATCAACCCTGCTGGACTCCCTCGTTTGGCAAGGATCCCGCTGGTACAGGCAGCTTGCAGCTGATTTTGGCATCTGGCAGCTCCGATGAAAAACTGTCTGATGTTCCAGTCAAAAATTGGAAACTTGTGCTCAGGACCCGAGGCCCTCTCCCACTCAGGCGGCCGCTTCCACCACTGCCAAGGCAGCTGAGGGAGGAGCAGCCGCTCTCCCTGTGCGCAGGAGCTGACTGAGCACACAGGAGCCGAGGGGCACGGTGACCACAGCCTGGCTTCAGCCTGTTTGGAGATGGCCGAGCTCCTTCAGCGCTAGCACTTCTCGGCATCATGAAATGCCCCGTGAGGAATACATGTGACAGCTAAATTCAGCGCTGACAAAAATGCAGAGCCACCAGATCTCCCCAAAGCCTGCCCCGCTCGGGCCCCCCCAGGCAGCCAGCAGCACGCTGCCTCCGCCCTGCTGGATGGGGGCGAGAAGCCGGGCTGGGGAAGGACAGCGTGTGAAACCGGCCAGGGCCTGAGCTCCTCGGTATCGACAGGGAAAGTATTTCCAGGTACTTAAAACGTTCCCCTGAACTCAAGGTCAGTCACTCAGATGCGAGCTCTCTGCGAATCGATACCAAAGCCCAGAGAAATTATTTTCAATGCATCCCACTGAGCAGTGCTCTGAGACGCTGCCTTCCACAGGCAGGCTCACTGCCACGATCCCTCCGAGAGCTTCACCAGCATCCTCGCAGCCCTTCAGCCACGCGGTGCTGCAGTCCCTGCTCGCTGCAGTGTCCCGGAGCTGGCCAGCACCCGCAGCCCCTCAGCACGCCTCGCCCCCACCTCCCAGCGCAATCCTTCTGCCAGAGCTCCCCTGGGCACCACAAATCACACACAGGAGTGAGTTTTAGGTAAAGCAGCAGTCAGGGCACGTCAAGAAAAAGCCGGGGGGGCTGGCTGTGAGACACACCTCTCGCAGAGCTCCTCAGGTTAAAAATAAACGAGGTCAGCACCTACCACAGCGTAAGGCAGGCAAAGTCAGGCAGCCTTCCCCTGCTCCTCACGGAGCAGACACTTGAAGGTACCTGCGCGAGCCTCTCCCCCCGCTGCAGTGCCGCGAGCTCCTGCACCACCAGCAGCAGGCCCCTGGGGAAGCACCCCCAGGACACAGCAAACGCAGGGCGATGCTGCAGGCGGCGGGGGGCAACGTCCTGCACGGTGCTGGGGGAGCTGGCGCACGGGGCCACCGCCCAGCTGCAGCACCAAAGCAGCCCGGGCTTCCCGCTCGCTCCCCTTGCTGGGCTATTGTGCGTGAAAGGAAGGGAGGCGTTCGGACACCAGAGGGCTTGCTGGAAAAAAGAGAGCACACCTGAAATGTGAACCGCGAGGGACATGCGTTGAGTCGTGCTGCTGGGGGGCCTGGAGCCCAGCCCTACGAAACGCCCCAGGAACGTGCCCAAGAGATGCCCTGGTGACAGGAACGGGGAGAGCGACCACGAGCCAACAGCAAAGCTCTGGTCAAAAGCAGCGGTGTTATGGAAAGGGGGCAAGGAATGAAAAGCAAAGAGAAATGGCTGGTTTAGGTAGGTAAGATGAGAGAGGAAGGAGGAAAAGCACCGCGGGGAGCACACCACGAGGAACGCAGATGAGAAGGAAAGGAGAGGGACCCACCAGGAAGACAGAAGGCTTTGAAGACGAAGGCGAGGACAGGAGGGTGCATGGGGCTCAGGCTCTGCCCCCGCAGTGCCGAGGCCACCAGCTCCGCTCCTGCAGCCCTGCAACGTGGGCAGCGACCTGGACGGCAGCGGTGGTTAACGGGATCACCCCGTGTGTCCTGCCATGGCCACAGACACAAACCCCCATCACTCCCTGGCCAGCCCCATCCTGCCCCAGCACCACATCCCCGACAGGCACCAGGGAGCCTCCGCCTGGTCTCCTCCCTCCACCCTCGCCCTGCCCAGCACCCCCACGGCAGGGAGCTGGGCCCCATGGCTCACCGCCACCAAAGGCACCATGCCCTCACCCCCCGCAGGCAGCACACAGCCGAGCACGGCCCCGCAGCACCCCACATCCTCAGGCTCAGGGCTGGCTGCCCGCAGGGTGCTCCGTGGGGCTCCCACTGCCCCACCTGCCCTGCCACCAGCCCCAGGGCAGTGCCCGTCACATCCTCACCTCCAGCACCCGCCCGCCACCCCGGTCCTTACCTCCAGCAGAGCACGGGCGCCTTCCTCTTGCTCTGGCTCAGGTGCAGGAGATGGGCACGGTTGGGGTCCGCCCGTTTGCCACGTGGGGAGCTGCAACGGGGGCCGCAGCAACCGCACAAGCCAGGGCAGGCGGGCGGCAGCTCCTGCAGCGCCAGCCAAAGCACGGGGCAGCTCCTGGCCTGGCTGCGGGCGGCGAGGGGGCTGGCACAGACACCCCCACGGCAAGCAGCAGCGCTTCCCTCCGACCCGCAGCTGCTCAGCCCCCCGCTTGGCCCCGCCAGCTGCGGTAGCTGCGTGCAGCCGCACGACCCCGAGCGCTCGGCGATGGATGCGGCACGGAGGGGCTCTGCTCCAGCCTGGCGCAGTGCAGGTGGTTTAGCTGTGCACGTGAAGTGGGGGGAAGGTAAGCTAACATACAGGCCTGGGACAGGCAGCTGCGGCTCCTGGAAGCCTTACCCACTCTTGTAAATGAGAATCTCTGGAACTGGGTAGGGAAAAGGCCTACAGAAAACGAGGAGTGCCTCATTTATGGCATTGCTCACTGCCACACAAACTATGGGACTTGTATGGGAAAGGACACATCCCCGTGTGCCAGCCAGGCCGTGCAGCAGGAGGCAGCCGGCCCCGCACCTCGTACCCGAGGCCTGCAGCCCCGCCGGGCCCCGTCGCTGTGTGCACTGGGGGCACGGGGCAAGCCCCGAGTGTCCGAGCACGGCGAGGCCATGAGTCACCGACATGTGGTCACCCCCCAGACAAAAATAGCTTGTTTACGGCTCCGCTGGGTTATTTTTACGCACGGGCAGTGCTGGGTGCCCGCGGTGGCTTGGTGCCGCTGCCCTGCTCACGGCGGGTCCCTGCCAAGCCCCCAGCCCCATCCCCACACCCACCCCAATGCGCCTTGCCCTGAGCGTGCAGTGCCCGAGCGTACTGGGTCTGGCAGGACCCATCCCCAGGGACAATCACACCAGCACACGCTGCGGGTGGGCCCAGCACGGCTCTAACACAGCGACAGCCCAACTTGCCCTGCCGCGGGCCGAGAGGTGGCTTCCTCCCATGCACCCTCCCAGCGCACTCATGGAGTAACTGCGGGAGCTCTCCCGGGCTGGGTGCTCGCTGTCAGCGCGGGGTTTGGAGGCTCTGAGCCCAGCAGAGCGCAGGGGAACACCCGCACAGGCTGCCAGCAGCAGGGGCACGGGGGAAGCAGTGGGGCAGCGGCCGAGGAAGCTGCTGGCGAGTGAACATTGCTCAGCGAGAGCCGGGTGTGGGGGAAGCAGCGACAGCCTGGGATAATGGGAAGCTCGCTCACTTCGGGGCACCCCCAGGGAGCCTGCGCCCAGGGACCAAGGGAGCCGGCCGAGAGGATAACAGCACCAGACGTTAGCAGGGGACAATGCTAGAAAAATGCAAATTTGGTTATTTTACTACAGAATCTAGAGGGGCCTGCACGCACGGCGGAAAGGAAAGTTTAAAATCATTAGACAACAGATAAAGCAACTGGACCAAGCCAGAAGGAAGAGAAGCTAGATGGATAGTTTTTTATGGCATAGGCAAATACGGGAAGAAAAAGACATAACGAGCACATGGTTAAACAGCAGAGAAAAGAAAAGTTAACCAAGTTCAGAGTTTAGAAATTACCGCACCGAGCTGCCTGCACGCGGTTCAGCTTTCGGGGCAGACCAGGAGAAGCAGTGACAGCGCTCTAGATAACGCGAGGAGCGGGGGGTTATGAGTCCTTAAGAAAAGAACCCCATAGTGCAAGCACGGGTAGCGAGCAAGCAGCGTGGTGGGCAAACCCAGGCTGACACATCGGGATTATTTTAACCAGCAAACGTGTCCAAAGGCTTCCCAGCAGGTGGGGACCCCCCAGCCCCTGCAGCAGACCAGGCTGTGGCACAGGTTAGGAACAGCCTTACCACACGGCTGGAAGGGAAATCTTTAAAACAGAACTCTTCCAGGGGAAGTACTGGGGGGAAAAGGCACTGAGAGCTCAAAGAAGCTTACGAAATACACAACAATTGGGTAAGAGGAGCAGACGAGAGATGTAAACAGCAGAAGGTGCTTTTGGTGTGTGTAAGGCCCTGCAGCACGCCCGGGCTTTGCGAGAACAGACGTGAGGCTGACTGCGTCCTCGCTGCTCCAGCGACGGCCAATGGCTACGGATTGGTGGAAAATGCAGGCGGCGAGGTTTATTTTTCTAAAGTTAGAGAGTCACAAAACCTGCCAAAATAGTGCTGTGTGGTCAGAAGTCCCTCTAGCTGCTTACTGGAGCACGGGCACTGACAGCCGAACCATCCCGGGCCCGCAGCAGCACGGCCGAGGCTCCAGCCCGGGCACCCCCAGCACACTGCGGCCAGCAGAGCAAGGGGCAGAAGCTGCACAGGGGGGACACGGCTTCAAAGAGAGCAGCCAGCCCAGGTGCCCTTCAAAATCCCTGCTGCAGACCGAGGGGTGTTCCGGACACCCGCAAGGAAACACAGCCTTGCTCTGCGCCCTGCAACAAGCAGCCGGCAGCGCTCACCCAGAGCTCCCCAGTGAGAGCAGGCAGCTCCGAGAGGCAGAGGCGGTGGCAGAGGCGGCAGCCTGCCCCACGGGCATGGTGTGAGGAGGTTCGGGTGCCGCTGGGGGGGCCCCGTGCAGCCCCAAGCCCCCGGCAGGGCGCTGTGAAGGACCGGGCAGTGCCAGCAGTGCCGCTCCCCAGCGCCACGCTGCTGCGGCTCGGCTGCACCCGGCTGAGGCTGGCAATGTCTCCGGAGGAAGTGGCATTGGCTAATGGCAGTTTAAGTTCGTTATTAAGACATTTCAGCAGTTCCATTACCTCTCCCTTATGCACGAGAGAGCAAACAGGCTGAGCAGATAACATCTGCAGAGCACAAAAACACGTCTCTGGCCTGGAGACTCGAGCTGCTCTCGGTTGAAGCGAGAGCCGTGTAGCTGGTGGGGAAATTAAAATGTTTCCATGTGTGGGAGCCTTCCGAAGTACAGAAACAACCAGCAACATTCAGCAGCCCAGCACATCGGCTCCCTCGAGAAGCCAGTTTTCCCCAAGTTCAGCACGAGCGAGACCATAGCAGTCACGGAGGTGAAAGCATCGGCCTCCTCCTCCTCCTCCTCCTCCCTCCAGGGACACAGCGAGACCAGGGAGCGAGGCGGTGAGGCAGGCACCCTGCCTGCCCCTGCCTGCCCCTACCCTGCCCCTGGGCGCTGTCAGCAGCCCCGGCCCTGCAGCAGGCCCCAGACACCTCCTGGCCCTGCCCCGGGCCCTGCGCTGCTGCCTGCCCCATTCTGCCCGGCACTTCCCAGCTCCTGGGGGCCAAGAACATTTTCCAGCGATGTTACGGGCAAGGTGAGCGCAGTAATTCCTCAGATAATCCAAACAAACCTTCGGTAGTCACCTGGTAACATTTAATTAAGGGTCATTTAAATGGATCAACGCCTGGGCCAGCAGCAGCAGCACGGCGCTGGACACCTGCCCTTCAGCTGTGCCCAGAGCGCGGGGACGCCCGGCAGCGCCGAGCAAGGCTCACAGATTAAACGCGGGGTATTTTTAGCAACCGATGGTTTCTCAATTTGTATAAGCACAAAGCAGACTTTCTCAATTCACAGACGGCCTTTCCAGCCGCTGGAATGCCCCTGAAGGCTCCTTTTTACACAGACCCAGGGGCACGACAGACACCCAGCGGGCTGACAAGACCTGAGCGGCCGCGGGCAGCAGGGTGCAGCTGCTGGGATGCGCAGCGAGGCCAGGCTCAGCAGGCAACACCTGCACACACAGCAACCCGGGGGAAGGCACCACAAACAACAGCTTCACTGCAACACATCCACACGCGGGCAGGAAAAACCGCCGGGAAAGGAGCATCTCGGTTCTAGGAAGTTACTGGAATCTGTGGTGGATAAAGCAGAAAATTGAGCAAGTCGTCCTGACAGCATAATTACACCACAGAGATTAATTTTTAAAAATTGTCACATGGAATAAATTAGATTAATGGCAAGCTCAGCCATTTTTCAAACCGCTGCACTTAATAAGGGAGAGGAACACACAAAGTCAACAATAAAGTACTTGCAGGGATGTTTCCCCTCGGACAGCAGCGCGCACACCAACGCACCTCCAAACAGTTTGGCATCGCCCTGCCCACATTTCGGGAGCCCTTCACATCAGTGGCAGCCAGCGCCATCCTGCACTGCTTCCACAGGCACCTACAAAACACAGGGCGTGTGCCGTGCCCCTGTAGGGACGCTGTGTGGGTACAGGGACAGCGCGTCTGGCTGTGCAGTGCCGGGTACAACTCAGCTCCGAGCCTTACAGCCTCAGCACACGCTGCACTCCTTTCCTCATTGCCTCCTTACTGGGGCAGCACGCACCTGAAACCATCAGAAACACATCAGGGATGTGCGTGTGCTAACTGAGAGGCGTTACCAGAATCTTCAGGACCAGCCTGCGATACCGGAGCCAGTCCCTGCCTCGCTTTGGACTTTGGGTGCCTCAGCTAAGGCACACGGCAGGCGCCCAGCAAGGCAGAAGCAGCCGCATCTCCTCCACACCAGTACTAAAAATCCTTCTGTGTGTTTGCTCCCTGCTCACACAGGTGAAGCCCCAGCAGAACCCTGCTTGTCCCCAGCTACAAACGCGGTCTTGCAAAGAGCTGCTAGGGGCTGAGACCAAACACGTGTCCTCGGGCTGTGTGAGAGCCCTTCCGTGCTGCTGGGCCCAGCGAGCTCCCTGAATATCCCCTTCTCCGTCTCAAGCTCCCTGAATATCCCCCTCTCCATCTCACTTTACTCTCCCTTTCCCTCCCCACCTGCCTGCTCACCGTGCCCAGCCGCTTCTCCCGCAGTGCCTGTCAGGCTGTGCAGCAGCACTGTTTCCCTCTGAGCTCTGCCTTTCCTCTGTTTGTCTCCCTCACCTCCCTTTAATTCCCCTCCTTTGCTTTGCCCTTTTTCCAGCCGGAGATGGAAGCACCTTCCTACCCACTTTCCTGCCGGTGGAAGCACCACTGCAGCCAGCACGCTGCATGCTGCAGCTGCCCTAAAGCCCCTCACCCCCCTGCTCAGCACACCCAGCTCAGCAGACGCAGGCACGCAGCCCTCGGCCACCACGCTCCCCTTCGCCTCAGCTCCGCAGGCTCCCGCTGTGCACGGAGCTCCCAGCAAAGCCCAAGGCCCCCGACCTGCCCAGCAGCCACCCCACTGATTGAGGGGAGGGCACTAAGGGTGTTGTAGGGCCGCACAGGCAGCTGTGCAAGGTGAGGGTGCTTCGGCTCCCCACCCCAGGCACCGTTACTACAAGTGGCCGAAAACCTGCCAGGCTCCTGTGATGCAGAAACCTCCCTGTTTAACCTTAAACATTTCCTCCGGGAAACCTCTAAAATTTCCTCCGGGAAGGTGAGCACCGGGGCCTCCTGCCAGCCCTCACCCCATTGCCACAGCCGCCTTACACAGGGTCAGCCTGGAAGTGCTCCCCTCCACCTCGCTGCAATCACACCAAGGCAGACAGCTCCGCTCCCCTGAGAGCCGCCCCCTTCCTCACGCAGCGCCCGCTTCCCTCAGCAGCCCTGGAGCAGGATCCTTCCCATCACCAGCACTTCCCCACGGAGCAGCACGAGCGAGCCCAGCATCCCCTCTGCAAGGCGAGGCAACTGCCTTGGTCCCGGCCCGGGCAGACAGCTCCGGCTGCAGGCGCTGCTCCGAGCCCTGAAGCGCCGCGCAGATTTCTAAGAAAGACGCGGGTTTTATTTCCTAACCGGCAGCCAGCTGGGCTAGTAGCACCACGCAGTCCCAGCGAATAAACAGCAGCTTCTCCAAAGTCAAAAACCAGATGTGATCATTCAGTCCTGGATGTAATCTGCTGCTTCCAGCAAGTTTAAGGGCGAGCCTTGGCAACCAGGCAGCTGTATTCAGAAAACCCGAGAAACAGAGACTTGCGGTCATCCCAAAACGGACAGAGGCCTTGCAGGCGGCTTCCGATCGCTCATTTGAAGATGTAGGACAAATGACTGAATATTTTGGAAGTGAGCTTATCTTATTTTATGCCACTTCAAGTTTTCCCTGCAAATCAGTTCAGAAACTCCTCATGGTGCGCGGAGCAGCAGCCCCGGCCATACCCAAGAGGAGCCCGCCCTGGCACGGGCACGCAGGCTCTGACAGCTGCAGTGTTGCAATGCAATCCTGTCAGTTTGCTTTAATTCTTTTTTGATTTCTTCCTGCAGGCGCAGAGCTTAAGCTGTAATTTGAACTCTGCACACCTTAGCGAGGCACAACTCCTGTTTGGATATCCGATAAGACTCTGAAATGCCATTTCTGTGCCCCCAGAGGAACACGCAGTTCCGACTCCTTGTTTTCAGAGGGCCACTTGCTGCCCAGCCCCACGGCCCCACCACCTTCCCAGCCCGTGTGCCCCTTCGCTTCCGCTGCTGGAGCTCAGCCCGCTGGCAGGCTGGAGGAGAAAAACCTATGCAGCTACAGCCGATACGGCAAATCAGATCTGACTGAGGAATCGGACCACTTTGCACTGCTTTTCCTCCTCTTTTCCAGGGGTTACTGCTTTATCAGCTCCCCGGGAACCCCCCGTGTTTCCCTCGTGCCCAGGCCCACCCCGCAGGCTGGGTGCTGCGGCACACCATGGGCAGGACACGTTGCTGGAGTCCCCTGCCAGCACGCTCTCTTACCAATTTTCTGGATTTCTTTTCTTGCTTAATTAAAGGTGACGTAGAGCCAACAATCTAACGTTACCAACAATTCTAACATTATTAGAGAAATGCGTTCAGTGGTTTTCTTTTCTTTGCATTGCAATCAGTGGGGTCCTTTTCCTTACGCAACTATAACAAAACAGTCAATGATGGGTGAGAAACTTATTCCTGTTTTCTGAAGCAGTGACAAAGGAGAGAGATTTAAACAATTAACAACAACATCCCTGAGGCGTCAGCAGTAAGGCACTCACCAGGTTCAGCTGTAATTATAACACCTTTATATATTTTTAAGGCTACTCGATAAAAAGTGAAGTGTCACTATGAGAAGAATTCAGGAGTTTCCTTTTGGAAAAGCAACTCCTGCAGCAGGCAGCAAAGCACTGACATCCTAACAGGTATCAGTGGGACAGGTAGGAGGCACCAGAGCTTCCCACTGCCCTGCTCAGTGGGCACACCTCAACCTGGGGCTCGGGGCTTTTTCTGGGTTTCACAAACGCAGCGAGACACAGCGTTCATGGCTTCTGTGCTGAAGGCAGAGGAGGATCGGGCTCCTGCATTGCAGCGGGACACCCAAGTAATGGGCAGTAGCAGCCCAGCAGCAGCGCAAGCCCAGGGGAACGACAAGGTACCCAAAGTGTCAGTGCGCAGAGCACACACCAGCCCCGAGCAGAGGAGGGGGGCTCAGGCCAAACTGCAGAGCTCAGCGGGGCCCCTGGGAGCTCGTGGAGCTCTGTGAGCAGCCCGTGCAGGAAGCACACCGCGGGTGCTGGGGAAGTGCCTGCCAGCAGCAGCACTGGACACGGCAGCGACAGAAAGCAGCCTGAGCCCACATCCCTCCTACTCCCTCCTCTTTCCTCGGTGCGTTTACAATTTCAAAAATATAGGTACAAAAGGCAGCGAGGCAACCGAAGGACGCGGTGTGCAGAGAAACGGCATCCTGCTCGCATGGGTGTCCTCAGTGCACGCGCAGCCCCCCCAGCCCTGCCATCCATCCCTCCATCCATCCCCCCATGTCGGGGCATCTGCCTCGCGGTGCCCAGGAAGCGGCAGGTGACTCAGCCATCGGAGCATCTGATGAAGTTAATGGAGCTTCAGAAATGAATCCTGCTTAGGCATTTTTTTTTTCCAAGAAAAATTAAAAAAAAATCAATGTTTTAATATTATGCTCAAAACAATTTCTGTTCCTAAGTCAGTTTCCTGACTTAGGAACTCGATAGCTTACTTCTGCTGCAGACAGTTTGACAGACTTTTAGGCATCCAAATTTAGGAAGAAAATCGGATAAATTTAAATAATGCAAGCCACAGCTAAGGCTGACCCAGCTTTAGCTGACAATTCGAACACACTGCATCATCGTTTGTGTCTTCAACCCCCCCTAAAATTACCCGCAGGTGAGATTATGGCACACACACTGACACTGGTCAGCACAGAGCCCTGAGTAGCCCCGCGGTGTCCCCAGGCCTGACCCGAGGCAGGGACTCACTGCAGGAGGACGGGGGCTGCTCAGACCGCAGCGCAGGCCGGTGCCGTGCTGCAGAGCCCAGCAGCCCTCCCGCATGGACACCACAGCCCTAGCGGCTCCAGATGAGGTGCCCCCCTCACCCATGGCCTGGGCTGCCATCTGCAACCCCTGCTCATTTCCCTCTTTTCTTTCTTCCCTGCGAAATGACAAGCAAAGGCAGCGGCCCCAGGCTGACCGCTCTGCGGGCACACCAGGCCGTTCCCCGGGGTGCCAAGGGCTCGTAAGGAAAATCGCAGCGACTAAAACCTGGCTGTGCCTGGGCACCATGCAAGAGCAGCCAGTCAGTGCCAACACTGCCAGCAGGCACATCCCCGGGAAATCAGTTCAGTGGGATGGTAGCTTCTGGGTGCATCCTTAGTAAAGGTTTGCCTCTCAGGGAACAGCACAAACTGCCTCCACGTGTCCGCATCAAAAGCCTCCTATCTCTTGGTAAACGACTCATTGACCTCTCAGAGCGGAGATAAATCCGGTACAACACTTTCCTGAGTTGTTTTTGCATAACATCTCGTGTTTGTGATAGCAGCCGTTACTTTGTTATGCTTTCCCCACTTGTTTAGCTTAGCGCACGCAAAAACCTGAAACAAAAACAAAACAGCGACCGCCCGGCCAGGACAGGAGCCTGCACCGACACGCTCCCGCTGCCCTTTATCGAAGGGACTCACCCCACAGGCAGGCTCCTTCACTAGAGGACAGCAGCAGGCAGGAAGGAGGCCGCACTCCCCCGCCGGGACCCACGGCACGGGGAGGAAGCCCCCAGCCCAACGCAGGCCCCTGCTGAGCGCTGTGTGTGTGATGTTAGATATGGCCCCGGCCCCCAGCCCAGCAGCTGTGCTGACTTCAGGTGGTGCCGGAGCCTGCCACGGGCACTCCGAAGCCCTGCAACAACGCCGGCTATTCCCTACAGCTGTAGCCACAGGCCTCGCAGCTCCTTGCAGAGGTGATAATTACCTCCTTCCTTCAGAGGATGGAAACAGAACCCCGCTGATGGGAAGGGCTCCTCCAGGCGCTGGTTTCTGACGCCTCGGTAGCTCCAGGACGCTGTCCTACAGCGAAGGCAGGCGCTGTCCCGCTGCTGACGGGATGCCCATGGCCATAATGCTGGTGTCCTGGTGGCGGTGAGTCTGCCTTGTGCGGAGCAGCAGCGGCAGTGCCGGGCTGCACGCCCTGTGCCACAACTGCCCTCGTGCCCCCCATGCTGCGCCCGTGCCCAGCACCACCAGCAGCCGGTGTGATGCCACCGGCTCTGCCCCGCGCCGTGCCCTCTGCTAACTCCCAGCACACACCAGCGCTGCAGCTCCAGGCTTTATAATGTTTTTTATTTCCTCCTGTGCATTGTAATTGCTGTCATTTTAAAAATAAAAAAATCAGAAGTACATTAACGAAAGCTTCTCACTGCCGTGCGCTGACACAGGCCGGGCGGTGGGGCTGGGGACGCTCTGAGGGTTGGCCTTCCTTCCATCCAGAGCTCAGCAACACGCGTGTCTGAAGGCAGAGCGCAGCAGGATCCCCACAAACCCCCTACAGCCCGCCTCCTGCCTGCACCAGCAACCTGCAGAGCTCGCTGCCGTGCACAGCTCCCCCTCAGCACGCTCAGCAATCCCCCGCTCTGTGGCTGGCTCCGCTTCCCAGGACTCATCCCAAGAAGAGATCGTGCTGCAGGACGACACTGACACCCTTGTTTCCCAGCTTTTGATTTCAGTGACCCTACTGAATTGAGGTACTGTTTGTGGCACAGGTATTTTAGACGCTAGTGTAATTTAAGTTGTAAAAACCAAAGAGAAGGAGCTGGAAACCCACACGTTCAGCACCTATCGCTGAAACCACAGCCCCACACGGAGAGGGCCCAGCTCAGAGGCAGCCCCAAAAAGCACAGCAAGGCTGCCAGCACCCTGTGCCCATTCTGTAGCCTGTCTGGAGGCACCTTGCCTGCTGTGGGGAGCTCTCCCTCCCTGAAAGCTGTGCGTTTGCAGCAGGGAAAGGCCAACCACAGAGCCCCGAGCACAGGAACACAACCACAGCGTTCAGGGGCACCCAAACAACGCGAGATGGAAAACACTTCTCCAAGGTTCACTCCCCCTGTGCGGGGACACCACCAACCCACTTGCAGTTACAGGGTGGAAACTAATCATCATATTGCTTACGTGGTCTGTGCTATTAAAAACAAAGAATCCTCACAGTGACTTAGCTGTTTCTACGTGAAATGCCCTTTATTCTATCTACACGCAGGGAATCATTTGGAGCCAAAGGACCAGGAGCTGCAGCCGTGCTGGACGGTTCCAGCCCCGCGAGGCTCATCTTCCCCTCATTCCCCCCGTTATCCCTTCCCCTTCCCCCGAGGAAAAGAGCAGAGCAGAACAGCGAGCATGGACACAAATCAGAGCAGCAGAAGGGCCGGCAGGCAGCAGCGTCTCCCTTTCGGGCTCCGGGGTTTCTGTGGCTGCCGCCGCTGTGGTAACCGTACGTCCTTGGAAATAATGAAGAGTTACTCACTTTCAATGAATCAAAGCAGGCGATTACGCGTCCGTTTTCAACTTGGCAGCTTTTCGATGGGTGTGCAAATTTACATTCCGTGTCTGGCCGTGAGCAAGTCCCTCTCTGGAACTCCCTACACACCTCCAGCGTGAGCCATTTTGTGTCCCGGATCGGCGTGACGCTCACAGCCATCTTTGGGCCTTACGGGGCCTTAAAGCTCTCCGGGAGAAGCGGCGGGCGGGCGGCCGAGCCCAGGGGCCGGCAGGGCGGAGGCGCCCCCCCCGCTCCCTGCCGCGATCCGCCGGCTCTTCAGGGCTCGGGGCCGCTCATGGGCGAGGCGCCGGGAGCCGGGGCCGGCGCGGGGCCCCCTCAGGCACCCATGGGCGCCGGGCCGGGGGCGGCCGCGGGCCGGGCGCGGGTAGACCTGGCGGCTCTGCGCGGCCGGGGGGGGGGAGCTGCGAGGAGGCCGGGGGCGCCGGGGCTAGCGGCGGTCGTGGCGGTGCGGCGGGCAGCAAGCAAGGCAAAAAGCGGCGGCGGCGGCCGCTCGAGCAGCGGGGCCCAGCAGCGGCGCGGCCGTCGGGGGCAGCCCGGTGCCGACCTGCGGAGAGAACAGACACGTTACACAGCGCCCCGCGCCGCGCCCCGCAACCAATCGCCGTGCGCCTTGCAGCGGGACGCCGGGCGGCGAGCCAATGGCGGCCGCCGTCTTATGCGAGGTCGCGCCTGTCAGACGCTCGCCGCCGCTCGGCGCTGCCTCAGGCGGCCCGGCCGGGAGGGGGGGGGGCAGGGGGGGGGGCACGGCCCGGGGCGGCCCCGCGGGCACCGCCCCCACCGGAGCCGCCCCCCCCGCAGCCCCCCGGGACCCGCAGCCCCCCCCCGGCCCCCCCCCAGCCCCTCCCCGCCACCTGGGGCTGCCCGTCACGGCCCCGCGCCCGCCCCGTCCCGCCCCAGGCGGCTGCGAAGCTGCACGGGGAGAAGCCGCAGCTCCCACCCAGCCAACGGGGGGGGGGGAAAGGGGGTGAAAAGGGGTGAAAAGGGGTGAAAAGGGGTGAAAAGGGGCGCCTCGGGACGGCTGCACCCCGCCCCTCCCGCCCCGATGTGCTGCCCCCCGTTCCCGGGGGGGGGCTGTCAGCAGGGCCCGCAGAGCAGCGGGGTTGGGATTTACCCCTCAGACAGACCCAGAGCTGTCAGCCCTAACACAGCCCTCCTGCAGGAACCGACCCGCTGCAGGCCAGAGGAGGTCACAGAACCCTCCCTGGTCCCCACAAGCCCCGTCCCGAGCCGATGAGGGAGGCTCCAGCGAGCCCCAGACCCCACCAGGACACCCAGGTGTGCACAAGGCCAGCACCAACAGCCGGGGCCGCTCCTGGGGTGTCCCCGAGCAGCTCGGAGACACTGCAACAGAGCCAGGGGGGGGACTGTAGGTGAGAGGGGCTGAACGGTTTGTTTCGTTTTTTAATTTATTTGCGGTTTATCTGGGGGCTGGCAGTTTCCAGAATCTACCTACCAGCCCATTCCATACTAAAGGTTTGGTTTTTTTTTTCCTACTTGTCTTGGAACTGCTGCAACATTGATTTGGCCACAGCGTAACTTTGTATTCACTGATTGCTGGGAATGCAAACGGACACAGAACCAGATACAACTGAGGAAAACTAAGTTAGAAACATTGAAAGTGGATTAAGGATGATTCTCAGAACACACAAAGCAGATGCAGAGAGCAGTAGCACCAAGCAGTCATTCCTTCAGGGAGTAACAGAGGTGACTTTGCTGCCTGCTCAGCAGGGTCACTGAAAATGATTCAGAAACAGCTTCACAAATTAATGACAACGTTACTTGAAAACACCCAGGAAAGTGAAACTACCCCGAGAAGGGCCACCTGATCAGGGTGTCCGAGTTCTGGTTCAATATGCTCGGTTTTTATTACTTCCCGCTCTCGCCATGAAGAAGCGCTGTGCAGCTGGGTTAATGGCGTGTTCCTCCTCCTCGCTACAGCCCCTGACACAGACGCAAGGCATCTGAGCGCGGAATGGAAATCGCTCCCCAAGAGCCATTGTTTTGACTCTTCCTGTAACTGGGCTTGCTGGACGTCCCTGCCTTCTCTATCTCAATTCACACACGTCTCCCAGAGCAAGATGTATAAAGCTGGACAGTCAGAGAGCACGACAATAAAGAAGAACACGGCACTGAAGAATGCTATTTTTATGCTCACAGAAAGTGGAAGCTGCAAAAGCCAGTCTCAATGACATGGGAACTGTCAGCAAGAGCAGATAATTACACAACATGAATCCATCCTCATGACAATGACTCTAATGAGATAGGAAATGGAATAAAATCAATATTCTATTTACACTGACAGGACAATCTCAAAGCTCAAAATTGCCAAATAGCTGTCTTTTAAATAAAGAAATACAAAAATTACCGACTGCCTTAGAGTATTTGCAAAACACCTCTGCCAAATGTAAAGTTTACCAATAACATATCTCAACATAAATTTGGAAAGGACACAGCAATTACTCCACGGCAGAACCCAGAGACGTAATTATAGCGCTGTCACAAAATTAAGCCGAAACAATGAGCTAATTAACAGCCTGGCCGGTAACAGCGAAGGGTAGGTTACAGAGAAATAGCCTCTCGTAATCTCTGCTGCTGAGCAAACCGAATCTGTCTCGCGCTCTCACCGAGGAGCTGCGCTGGCCGCTCCGCGTGCGGGAAGCAGGGAGACCCCTCTCGGCCCGGGACTCCGAGTGCTGCCGGGCAAAGCGGTGTGCGAGGCAGCGGCACGGAGGGGCCACGGAGCACAGTGCCCCGCTGCGGGGCTGCCCCAAGGGTCCTCACAGCTCCCCCCTGCCCAGCACCCCGTGACAGAGCCCAGCAAGCCCACAGGCACGCGTTAGCGTTCAACTACAAAGCAAGCCCCGCACCAGATCTGTGAAAAATCTGCCAGCGTTACTTCTGTGACCCAGATATTTTGCATAATACACGTAGTTTGGGTAGTAGTAGTACCAGCAGCGTTTAGAGGCTATTTCTGTGCTGTTTCGGCTCTGACGGAGTAGCTGGGGAAGGCAGTGCCACCTCCCACTGCCTTCAGTGGGCTTCTCAGGCAGCTCCTCATCGTGTTTGTCTCGAGCACGCTGCACAGCCTCTGAAACCGCCTTAGCAGAAACACCTCAGTGTGACATCACATTGGAAGTTCAGGCGTCCAAGCACACTCGGTTCATAAAATTTGGATAAATAGCAAGGAAAGAGGCAATGTCATGGAGTGTGTACCCTAAATGCACGCGCGCTACCACCTTGGGCAGCAACAAGGCACCTTCCTGAGCTCAGTTCTCCAAGCTTTGTGTCCCTAACCAAACTGAAGCGACTCCCAACAGCAGCCAGGCCACTCCAGCACTGGCGTTCAAATCCCACAGCCCAGTCCTTACTTTAGAGTAATGCTATTTCCGAGTCAGAAAGCTATACTGCAAATTACACAAACTCCATTTTCCTTAAAGAAAGCAAGGTTACGAATTAGCCACTGTTACTGCAACTGAAAGGCTTCAAACTAAAGAAACACGCCAATTGACATTTTTTTCCCTCTTCCCTTTTTTTTTTTTTGATCTATTGCATGTATCAAACCCCTTCTCGAAGCTGGCAGTACTTCACATTACCTGAGAGCATTAAATGGATGGGTATTAATAACCGGGAATAGGCAAAGGTCAGTGTCTGCCTCTAGCCCAGCAAGATGTGCACATTAGCTGCTGCCCTGCTCTCAGCTCGTAGGCCAGAGACACAAAATGGCAGGAAGGACTGCGCTGCTTTTAATCCATTCTGCTATTGATTGATGTGCTGCGACGCACTCACGTACCCATCGCAGCATTAAAATTGCAGCTGCTGTTCCTGGTAGTAAAACCATAGCCATATGATAATTCTTTTACCATAACATTTACATAATATATGGTACAAATGGGCAGTCACGTATTTTCCTGGGAATTACAGGGGAAATTAAACCACGGAATAAGGGCCATTTCCCAAGCGAGTCTAACAAGAAGCTTGTATCTTTGAGAACAGAAGTAACCCAGTGATTTGCCTTAAATCTCTGAGAAGTATTTTTCAATTGAAATAACAAAAAGCTCTTTTATTCACCAGAAACGAAACACCCAGAAGTTGTAAGAACCAACAGCTCTTTCTGCTACCACAACCCAGAACCCGACGCGCTCTCCAAAAGTAGCGAGGTTCCTCATTAATCAGCCCCCTGCACGCTGAGGCCGCCCTGTTTGATGAGCTGCAAACGGACACGCGCCACGGGCTGTGGGGCCCAGCGGGATGCCCCTCCACGCAGCGGGGGCTCCTGCACGCCTGGGGCAGGAGCGTGATGGGTACGGCTGCCCCGTTTCAAGTAAAAAAGGTTTCTTCTCTCTCCCCTAGCTCACACAAGTGCCTGATTTGTTAATCACCTGTTACTCCTCAATGGGACGGGGACGGAGGTGCCCGCTGGTTGCACAGCCGATGTTAACAAGAGTGTGCAGCAAGCAGCATTTTGCGGCGCTTTCCTCAAGAGCACGGCCGTGTGAGGAGCCTTGGGACACAGCTCCCACAGCTGAGGCTCAGAACCGGGAGGTTTTGGTAACAGCGGTGGAATTACGACACGGAATGACACCGTGTACAACGCCTTCCACATGGGCAGCGACCTGCACCAGCACAGGGGTACGCACACGTGTTCGGCACGAGACACGCGTAAATCCGGGACGTGGGTACTAACATCCACAGGAACTCCTGCAGAAATACAGCCTGTCCGTGACTCAGCAAGGGAAGCGACCGCTGCCTCTAACAGCGATTCAGCTGATGCTGGTGCTTTCAGGGAGGACAAGTGACCTGCAGGCATTGTCACTGCGCGAGATGCAGGCACCCGGCCTCGAGGCCTCTCCGGCTACTTCAGCGCAAAGGAGAGCGCGTTGGCACCCCACTGCAGCCCAGGCTCTACCCCAAAGCTGCACGTAACCTCGGGAAGGTTGCTGGGTTCAGCACCAAACCTGTACCGCTGGTCACCGCCCTTCCCACGGCAGCACAGCCGCCTGCCAGCAGCGGGCACAGCGCGGCCACCAACCTGGGGAGCACCCGAGGGACACGGCCCCAGGCTGGGTGCTGACGTGGCCGTTTCACCCTGCAGCCTGCGAGCCTCCCTGCTCAGCTCCGCTCCCCTGCCCACCCTTCCCTCGCGCTTGCCGGTCACTTTGTCACGGCATCAACCACAAACCAGGAGCCTGGGTGCAACCCTCAGATCCTTGCACACGCCAGATTAATTAGCGAGATCAAATCTGAGCTCAATTACCAGGCATGGAGAACGCTCCTCGTGCCACCTCCCCGCGGCGCCATGCCGCTGCTCCCCGCTGCAGGGCACAGCACGGCTCCACTGCTCCCCGTGGGGGACAGGCACAGCTGAGAGCTCCCCACACCGCGTCCCACCAGCCCAGTGCCTGCCACGTGCCGTCTGTGAGCATCCAGCGGCCCCAGCACTGTGCCCGGCCTCGCTGTGCATCCTGCTCGAGGGCAAACAGAAAGGGATGCCCCTCGCCCCTCCAGGCACCCGGGGCAGGGCAGCCTGCAGCAGCCCATGCCGTGTCAGCGTGGGTCGCGGGGTGGCCGCAGTGCTGGGGCTGCTCCCGCACCTGCTGCGAGGTCAGAGGCAGCACCGGCAGCACTCCAGCCTGTCCCTGTCCAACGAAACCCTGCGCAGAAAGCAGAGAGCACCCTATTTTGAATACATTCTGGCCTTACATTTAATTTGTAGCAGGCGTATTCTAGCATAGCGAAAACACAGTGCCCAGGAGCACAGGGACACTTGTTGTGATTCAGTTCAACATCTGAACAGTCTCAGGCAAGCCAGGTAACCGTGTGCCTCCAGGTATCACGTAAAAGCTCCAAATTAGTCAACAACAGCAAAAAGGAGCAATCAGAACTGTGTGACTACGCTTTACTCTGGGCAAGAAGTGCAGTGGCTCTGGGGCCATGCTATTTAAGATGGCCAAGCCCTACGCTGAGCACTCGCTGCCCCCAGAGCCCGTCCCGTCCCGGGGCAGGCGGCGTGGCACAGGGCCCGCTGCCAGCACCGAGCGAGCCTGCAGCCTGCGGGGCAGAAAGCACCCGGAGATCCCGCACTGAAGCCCGCGAGCCCTCCGGCCATGTTCCAATTAACGTTCCTCGTGCTGCGTGGCAATTTTAGAGGCTTGCATAATGCCCCAAACATCCATCAGAACTGTCTGCCTCCGCTATTTTTATCAGCTTTCCCCTCGTATTTCCCACGTGGAAGATTCCTCTCTGCCCTCTGCTCAGCATCTCAGCTTACCTCCTCTTGCAGCAACACCTGCGCAAGCTACCGACGTTGAACCACGCAGCGAGGCGCCTTGAAAAAAGCTCACAAAGATCACTGCTTTCCCTGAATTCTCACTCTTACCTTTACAAACTCATTTAAAAATAGTGAGCATGAAAGTTAAAAATCCTAGTCATAAAAAAACAGAATATTTGAACAGAGCTTCTGAAAAGATTTAAGGAAAATGAAGTAATTTCTACACTTACTGTGACAAAAGACAGAGTGCTTACAAGTTGTAGAAAACAAAACAAAAACCCCAAAGCAATAATTCTGTCAGTCATGCAGAAAAATGAGTGAAAGAAGTTCAAGCTACTGCGCTCAAGACGCCACCATTAGCTGTATTTAATTAGAAGAAAGGAGCAGAGCTGTGCCTACTTTCCGCAAAAAATCACATCATAAAGGTTAATTTATGGAATAGATTGGCACAAATAAATACAGGGGCTCAGTAAAATGCTGATAAACAGCAAGATACGCTTCCGGGGGCTTTCTTCTAAGCAGCTGGCAGAGCTAAGCCATAAAAGCAAGTGTCTGCACCCCCAGAAGAACATTTTTAACTGTTACACATCAAAGGCTGAGGAGCACATAATTGCATTATTAATATCACTGATTCACTACCTTTTCTTTTGCACTGCCTGGGAAGAAGCCTCAAAGTCATTTTAAGTTCTGCCTACGTACCGAGCACCGAAGGGTTCCCACATAGAGCCACATATAGAAAGGATCGCACTTCAAAACAAAGGCACACACCCCGAGACAAAGCCCCCGTTCAGGCACTAACGAAGCTTCCAAACACGGCAAGAGGCAAGTTTTGTTTGGATTTTTTTTTTCCCCAGTTTCTGAGAGTCACAGAAAAAACAAACTACCAGTTTGTTTCTCCTGAGTAAGCCAGGCCGTGTTTCTCAGCCCGCGGGGCTGGCAGGAGCTCCCTGGCACAGAGAGCAGAGGGCACGGCACCGCCGCAGCAGGAGGGAGAGGAAGGGCACGCAGAGGAAGGGCACCTCCGGGGCCATCGGGCCGCCTCTGTGCGGGCAAACCCAGGCACACGCCTGCACCCCAGCGCTCGGGCACGTGCACTCACACAGACACGTGGTGCATCTGCTGCTTGTTTGGTTGGGTTTATTTGTTTCTGGTTTGTTTTCTTTTTCTCCAGTGAATCCAGGCCTAATTACGGTTGCCTTCAGCTTGGCAACCTGCTTGGAAAACCTGACAGATGTGCCTGCTCCACCGAGCTGCCACAGCCTGGCAGACTCCTCGGTCCGCACGGGTAAGGAGGGATTAGAGACCTCGGATGTGCCTCGACCCTATTAGTGCAGCGAGCTCTGCCCTCTCCGACAGCAGCTGCCCCCAGCGGGGGAAGCCCACCCCGGTGAGGAGCCCTGCTCCCGGCACTGCCCCCGGCCCACCATCCCGCAGGGCTGGGCTGTGCGGGCGAGCCGCGGCCGCTCTGCCTTTTTTAGAAGGAACGATTCCCATTAACTTCTCTGGAAGGACTGGGCCCGCAGCCCAAAGCCGGACTGGGTTCCCAAGCCCTTACTCAGCCTCCGGAGCCAGGCCGGCCCTGGCGGCAGCACAGCACAGCACAGCACAGCACAGCACAGCACGGCGCAGCACAGCCCCAGCCAGCAGCCGTGCGGATGGGGCTGCAGAGGCCCCGGCCCCGCTCCTGCTGCTGCCGCTGGCCCTGCCGGCACGGCGAGCCCACGGGGGCTGCGCAGGGAGCGGTGCTGTGCCGTGCTGTGCTTCACGCCCGTGGTGCCCAGCAGCGGGCACGCACAGCTCCAGCACTGCTCTGTCTCGGCGTGCGGTGGCTGCAGAGCGCACACACATGTGCCATCGTGCTCCCCATGCAAGTGTGAGCTCACAAAGAGCCACCCACCCAAGTCAGGAAGTGTTATTTACAGGGTCTGCAACATTTTAGTCTTCTTTCCAAAAAATACCTGCTCTAAGTTCAACCCCAAGGCCTATTGTGCTTTGCCAGATGATCCGTGACTGTCTCATGACTTATTACGTTGTTATCATCACTAAGCTTAATAAACAGGGCTGCTAAGTCTATTAATCTTCTAAAACACCAAGGCTGAAACCGTAGAAACAAAACATCTTACTACGAGATACGTAAAATGTGGTACAGTGTGATAAGGGGGATGCTCAGTGTGCGCTGCTCTTCTTTGTATGCAACTGCAAGCAAGAGAGGCACTTCTGCAAGAACCAGCTCCGAATGTAACCATACTGACAAGTGGTTGAGTGGAAAAAAAATTCCTTTTATGACAAGTATGTAAGTGAAAAAACCTTCCTTTTACAACAAAAGCCTCTGTGGGAGGCAGGCAGCAAGGTGTGCTTCCAGCAGAAGAACCCGGGCTGTATTCTGAAATTTCAGCTGCCACCTGCAGACCCAGACAAAGAACCGACACCGTGCGGCGAGCCCGGCGGGGCGGGCTGCGGGACACCTCGCTTCTCCAAACAGCAAGCAGCACGCCGCTCAGGCCTTGAGCCACCCGGCACTTCTTGCTGTTTGCTGTGCTGGAGCTCACCTGATGCAGCTACCAACGCGCACAGCGTGCACATTCACACTCCAAAACGCCTCTGTTTGGTGTCTGTGCCGTGCCGTGCCTCGCGCCCCTGTCCGCCGGGCTCACCAAAAGGAGAACGCGGCTGCGGAGAGCTCACGTGCCTTTGGTTTGCCCTGTCCTGGCTTCCTCAGTTTTTCTGCCTAATCTGTAGATTCAAACGCAAATTACCTCTGAGTGCACTCCTCAGCATCCTAGTGACATAAGTACGTCTTTAGCTTATAAGCCGCTGCCTCTAATTAATAGCAAGCAGCAATCAGCCCATTGAAAACTGAGCTGCCTTCAGCGAGCACATGCTTAGGCCTCAGTGAGAGCTAAGGGATGAGATCTGCTGCAGGCTTTCCCTTTAGAGTACATTGAAAAGGGAGCTCTCCCAGATACCTCAAAAAAGGACTTTTCTAACATCCCCACCTCAATTGGAAACATGGGCTATCTCACTGGGTAGCGCTGACAGCACGCAGATATTTTCAAAATAATTGATACCAGAGGAAAAGCGATTCTCCTGATCCAGAGCTGGACTTCACGCCGGGGTCAGCACACACCAAGCCCCATGAAGCCATCGAACAGCCCAACAGGCACGGACAACCTCACGCACCCTGACCTGTACCAGCTCGAGTGGCCACCAGAGGCTGAGGGGGGATTTCAGGCCAGCCCCCGAGGCAGAGGAGTTACTGCTGCCTCCGAGCGGGGCACGGCAACACGTACCAGCAGTTAGTCCTCTGCAACAGGAGCTGCCGCTGGCTTCGCTCACTTCAATGCCTGGCCAGGAGCTAAGCCCCATCATGAACCGCACCCCCCTCACCTTCCAACTTTTTGCACTAAACATGTATTTCGTTGTCCTGGGATGCACTCAAGTTCCACACAACCGTGATGCAGTTTTAAGGGTCCTTTTCTCTGTCCCTGTAAGCTGCTCCAAACTTTCGCTGCCACGATGGGAACTGCAATCGCACACCCTCACGGCAGGGCAGGCTCCAAACGTCACCAAGGACAGCACCAAAAAAGCACTCACATGTTTATCCTTCTGGTAAATAATTACGGGCTCACAGGAAGGAAATGCTGCTTACTTTGCTGCATTACTTGGGAAACTGAGTTTACAATATGTAATTGTTAATAAAAAAATCTGGGGCAACTGCTCTAAAGCCCCCAGAAGCACAAGCAGGGGGGGCTGCTGTGTCCACCAGCAGGGAGCAGCCACGGAGCTGACAGGGGGATGCTGTGCAGCGAGGAGCCACCGAACCTGGGGCAGGCGTCCCTGCCAGCCCTCTCCCCCACAGCTGCTGGCCCTACAAACCCATTCATGAAGCCTGGACCCGCACACGGCAGGGATCCGGGCCCTCGTGTGGTGCTGCTGTGCCATGGGGTGCTCCAGACCCACACCACCGCCAGCAGCTGCCCGCCGACACAGGCGTCCTTCCACTCACACTGGAAAACCCTCATAAAAAACACACAAAATACAGCACAGTAAAAGTTCTTCTTGACAGCAGTGGCAAGATTTTGTTGATAAATGCTCATAATTACAGAAGTCATCCTCAGCATGGGCAAATACTGTAAAAAAAATAGAACTGACAGCAAAAGGGAACAACTTTATGCAGCTCTATCTTAACGAGCTGATCTTGGTTAACAGCAAAATTACCTTTCCATGGCATTTGCATTTAGAATGTGCATAATGCAAAGGAAAACACCCATTATGCCTTTGAAGGTGATGAATTGTTACTTGATGGTGTCTGTTATAACCCAACGTGTGCCACTTCCTTGGTGTTGGCTCTGGCAGAGAAGCGAGGGCCCCAGTTCATCCACACAGTTCCCAAGCAGCAATCATCCACTGTTCCGGGCGTCAGGAGGCGCTGAGGCTCATCCTCCTAATTACAGGCATCCCTGTGCTGCTGCCACCCCTGCACTCACTCCGAGGAAGCAGAATAAAACAAGTCCTCGAAGGAAATAAAAATCGAGAGGATGCAGCGAGGTAACGCGGGCAGCTTGGTGAAAGAAAGCACCGAGGGTACGGGCTGCTCTCAAACGTGCATCAGCGTGGGATATTTGTCACGGAGGGGCCAAAAAACGTCGGCTTATTCAGTCCTTGGCTCACCACAGGAAGCAGAATGAAGTTAAACTCGGTAGTTATTACCAAGTATTACTAGTAAATGATAAACAGCATCTCTGACTTCATGCAGCGACCGAGGACCGGAATCCAAGAGGTGGAACCAGGCAGGGGAAGCCGACCTGCCTCCAGAACTGAAAACGAAAGCCTACAGCTCAGGTTGCAGCAGCTCCTTTCACACTTGCTTAATCTTGAGTACCTCCCGTAAACTTCCCAAAGCAGGATGAATCAACGTCAGCTCCAGTTTAAGGAAAGTCAGCAAATCCCCCGGAGATTTTTCCGTGGAATCCCAGACCTGCAGGCACGGCCACGCCACCCCCACACAGCCCCAGAGAGGCAGCGGGACCTGGCGCTGCTCCTCGCCCCGGGGCCAGCCCGGGGAGGTGCCCTGGCACAACCGCCTGGCACCCTGCTGCCTTCCCGTTCGAGCACTGTGCCCAGGAGGAGGGTTTGGTGATCTGCGTCTGACCGGCAGGCCCCCACCCCAGCAGCGCACACTCAGGAGCAGGGCAGCCCTTGGCCACATGTGCCCGCAGGAGGAGGGGGCACACAGCCTGCTCTGCAGCCAGGCAATCACACGCCAGGGAAATTTCAAGGTGAAATTCCCTGCTTCCACCAACCGAAGGGATCTGCTGATGCTGCTTAGGGGAGATGCTCTCTGTTACTACCTCTGCTGATTTGCCGGACTGAACCACCAGACACTTTCTGCCACGAGGGTGAGGCGGGGTGCTCGATGTGCCCAGCAGGCTGTGCAGAGCCATCAGGCACACCTGAGCTCCCCTTTTCTCATGTTTGAGAGATTTCAGACCAGAAAAAAAAAAAAAAAACAAACACACAAAGCTTGTGCCTACCCAGCACGTGGCTCAGCTGTGCTTCACGACACTTCTAAGACAATGAACTTACAGGAGGATTTGCTGGATAAATGAAATTAAAAGCACCACTGTTCCCACCGCAGGGCACCCCCAGTGCTGTGCGGTGGGTGTATGGGCGCGATACCCTCGGTGGCAGCTGGCGGGAGCTTTTGCAGGACGGCTTCTGCACTGCTTTGTGACTCGAGTGAATGACAAATCACTCAGTTTTGCCCATTCATTCATCTGCCTCATAGTACAACTAAGCATCCCTGGGCTCAGATCCTCTCCTGCCAATCAAAACAAGGCGAGTGTGACAACAAACGAGCCCCGTGCCTTTCCCTCTCTCGTATCAAGCTCTGTATCTGTTGCCTGTGCACTTTCTCTCGGTACCCACGTAAATAATCACACAGAGCTGTGCTCTCGGCTGTCATGTACACCGGGCGGACTCCACAACTCCATAAATCCATGCACACAGCACAGCTGGGTATGTTGAGCCTAGAGACTAACTGGCTGTAAGGCTTGAACTCACCGTTGTGCCTTGTATTTAAGCACCTTTTACTCACACCCAGCCCAACCAGGCCGTGCTGCGGCTCCTCCAGCCCCCGGGGAGCCCCGCTCGGCTTCACGGCGCCTGGCCCTGACCCCGCAGGAGCCGTGGAGGCGGCGGCAGCGCCCTGCGCCCTGCTCCCCTCTCCCTGCTCCCCGTGCCCCAGGGGCCGCTCGGGGCTCCCCCCGGGCCCCCCCCCCGCAGCGCCGCCCTCCCGGCACCTGCTCCCCCCGCAGCGGGCCGGGCCGGGCGGCAGCGGGCGCCGGGAGAAGGCCCCGATTTTCCAACTTTCCGCCCCAAAAGGATACCGAGAATCCTAACAACGCGGCCGGGAGGCGGCCGGCGGGGAAGGGCGGCCGCTGCCCCCGGGCCCAGCCCCGGCCCCCCCCCGGCCCCGGCCTCCCCGCGCCGCTCCCGTCCCCGTTCCGTTCCCGTCCCCGCTCACCTCTGTCATGCCGGCGGCCCGCTGCCGCTGCCGCTGCCGCTGCCGGTGGTGCCGGTGCTGGTGGCGGCGGCCCCGGCCCCGCTCTCCCCGCGCCGCCCCGGCCCCGGCCCCAGCTCCCGGCTTCCGCCGCCGCCCCCCCCCCGCCCGGAAGCGCGGCCCCGGCCCCAGCCCCGGCCCCGCGGGGTCCCGGAGCCCCCCCCCCAGCTCCCGGTCCCCCCCCCGGCCCCTCACCTCAGCCGCCCGCGGTCCCCGGGAGCGGGCGAGGCGGCGGCGCGGCCTCGGGAAGCGGCGGCGGCGTTGCGGGCCCCCGGTGTGCGGGGAGCGGCCTCCCTCAGCCCCCCCGCGCCCGAGCGCCCCGGCGGCTCATGAGTCACGGTGCGGAGCCGCCGAGCACACGTGCGCCGCCGCCCCCGGGCTCGGCAGGGAGGGGAGGGAGGAAGCGAAGGGGGGGGGGGAGCCGGGAAACGGCCCCGCCGCGAGGCCTCCGCGGTCCCGCCCGCTGCTCACGGGGCTGCTCCGGGCTCCTCCGGCACCGCGCGGCCTCACGGGGCTCCCCCCGGATTCACCCCCGGGCCGCCTCCCCTCGGCCCCCACCGCGCCCCACAGCCAGCACCCGACAGCCAGAGCCCCATAGCCAGCGCCCCACAGCCAGCACCCCACAGCTAACACCCTATATCCAACACCCTATATCCAACACCCTATATCCAACACCCTATATCCAGCACCCCTATACCCAGCACCCCATACCCAGCACCCCGCCCAGGGGCTGCAGCTCAGCGAGGGGCAGGCGACCCCATGGGCTGATTTTCAGCTGTAATTAAAGCACTGCCTGAAATTGCGCAGAGCGTTCACTAGAGGAACCCCGGCACCCAGCAGGATGAGCTCTGGCCCGGCTGGTGCCGCTCTGAGAGCAGGTGGCCAGCACCCGCAGGGCCCTGATCCTGCGCTGAGCCCCCTCGAGCAGCCCCTTCCCTGCAGGAGCCCGTCCTGCAGGGCACACGGGGACAGGGGGACAGGGGGACACTGCCAGCAGCGGGGCTGTGCTCTCACAGGAGCCGCTGCAGCAGCGCTGTGCAGATACCGAGACACCAGGGCCTGCAGGCCACCAGCCTCACCCCCAGCCAGTGCCCTGATGGAGGACACAGCAGCTGTGCCTCACCGCTAAAAGTGCCTCGTGTTTCTGCAGCAGAGGCCTGGCAGCGCTATTGAACAGAATTAGTCAGATGTAACTTAAATGTGCCCCTTCCCAGGGCACTGCTGGCCATGCAGAAGGGAGCTCCGTGACAGCTGGTCACACCGAGCTGGGACACGCAGGGTCGGCCCCAGAGAGCACACAGACAGCAGGAGGGCAGGGAGAGCTGGAAGTGTTCTGGCAAAGCCAGGACTGAAGGGAAACACAGCAACAATCTTACAAGATTTAAGGAGAGCATAAAGAGCAGGGAATGATCTTGTCTCTGCATTTATGGCAGGGAGGACAAGAAGACGGACTTAAACTGCAGTGAGAGAGACTCAGGCTGGACCTGGATAAAAAAGACGACTGCCAAGGATATTAAATCAAGGCTAGACACTCGTCTGGATGAGTGATTTAGGTACCTGCGTCCTGCCTTGGGGCAAGGGAGTGGATTAAGTGACCATTTGTGGTCCCTCTCCCAGCCCTTTCTGCCTGTAACCTCACTGAGGTTTCCTCTGGATCCCCACTTCTCTGCTCCATCCCCAAAGCTCACAGTTTACCTTTTATGTTCTTAATTCACTTTTTTTTTTTTTTTGACAGTTTCCATTAAATATTCCCATGCCTTTGAAAAACTTTTTTTTTTTAAGTTCTCTACTTTGTATTTTGCTACGTTAATAAAATCAAAGGCAGAATTCCCTTTGTCTTTTGATATCAAAGCACCAATCATGTCTGAGCCGAATTTAAGCCAAAACCCTATGAACGTTTGCACTGATTCCTGCAGACAGTTTGCTTAGCTTTGTGTTTTAAAATATTGTGCTCTGTGAAACACTGGAACATTGATAAGAGTGAGTATATTTGAATGGATCCAAGCGTGCATTCTCAAAAACCTCACTTTCAGTTATTCTTTCGTCCCTCAAACTTTCAGTTTCTGGTTTCTTCCACGGGGATGAATTCAGACCGTGTCACCTCATGGCAAGTGCTGCAGCAGCTCGTGTACCTCCCAGCCCCTGGTGCTGTAGCCGCTGTGAGCACAGCCCTGGCCTCTGTGCAGAAAGCAGGGTTACAGCAGGAGGTTTCCGCAGGGGCTGCCTTTAGATTTAGAAAGCGTCACAAACAGTCACCGCTCCGCTTCCAGGGAGCTTTCTACTTTGAAAAGTAATTCATCAGAGCATGGATATGTGTGGTAAGAGTCCCGTTCTGCCGCCAGCATGACTCAGACCACGCCACGAGGCACGGCGCTGCCCAGGAGGAGGCACACACCTCTCCTACCTCCCTGCCTGCTGCACACCCGTCCCTCGCCCACGGGGCGTGCGGCGCCGCAGACGCTCAGCGATGGAGTTGGCCACATTCACAGGCCACACGAGGAGCTCGGTTCCACGTGCTACAGGAACCAAAAGACAAAAGCTACACAAGGCCCTCATGTCACGAAGTTTTTGCGTTTGGCCTGGAACTGCTGCTGGCTCCCCACCGCCTCAGGTCGCTGCTCCATCGCGGGGCAGGCACCTCCCGGCGGGGCTGTGTGACACCTGCACGTGCGGGCTGGGATTGAAATGTTCGCACACCTCTTCCTGCCTGCCTTCTTTTGGCGTGGAAAAAACGGCTTCAGGGAACGCCAGGTGCTCCTAGGTGACTTTATCCTGAATCCTGAGCCCTGCTACTACTATTTAAATGTTACTACACCCTGCCGGATGCTTTCGCCTTGAAGCAAACGGTTGCCAGAGCAACACGCTGCGGCTGGGTGCTGCCACAAGGCGCCACGCTGCAGCGGTGCCTGCTGCTAAAAAATAAGCCCAAGTGCTCGCTCACCCCCCTGACAGTCTCCCATTTTCAGACCTGGTTGAATTTCAGCCTGCTCTTGTTTCCCCAGACTGGGATTCCCGACCAACTTATTTTCTTATAAGCTCTGAGACTGGTGTTAGTTCACAGCCAAAATGAATAGCGAACTACAGGAAACTACAAGGGAAAGCAGCATCAGAGAAAACAGTGAAAAGACAAAGGGTTTATCTCAGGTACCAGGCATGGAGGTTTCTCCTGTCCAGTATCTCCATCAACAGACACCTTGGTTCAACTTTTTTTCGCTACCAAACACACCAGGTTTATGTAGGTGTGCTAGAGCTTTGCCTTTCTGTGTTCTCCCCCTCAGCCTTGTCCATTTCCCCCTGAATTGTGCACTTTGTGTTTGTAATTCCAAGCATCACTTGCTATCCATACTCAGTTCCAGTATATGTTTTTTTTTTCCCCATTTATAAGGTAAAATTAAAAGTACTAAAGTAACATCTATTGCAATTGAATGCTATTTTTGGTCATTTATTGATAATGAGTTTCTGTTGGCTTCTGAAATTTCAAGTGATTGCTCAGAATTACATCTTTCCCATCCTTTAATCTTAAACAGAATAAACCAAATCACTTGGCTATTTGCTTGGAAATTTATCAGGCTTGGGGACAACTACAGGAACTTGAATCTGCCTTTTCCCCCATCGGTACTCAGGGCTGAACTAAGCAAAGTTGTGTTGTGAAATGAGCTGACAGTGTGCTTTTCAGCTTCAAGGAATAATTCCTTCACTTTGGGAGAGAAATGGTAACTTCTTAAGAGATCTGAACTCAGTTGTTTCCTTCTTACAGCTTTTTGTTCTATTGTATACTCTGGTATTAATTAATTAACTTTTCATTTTGTGTGCTCTAATCACACCCCACAACAGGCCCACGCAGCACTGCTAAACCCTCTGTGAAAAATGACTCGAACGTCCCTCCTTCGAAGCTCCCAGACAGAGCAGCTTTGGGGAAGCATCCCGGAGTACTGAATGCACAGGGAAGCAGAGGCCCTTTGTTGGAAGGGAGAGTTTCTTGGTATTTCTGTTATTTACCTTCTTTTACTTTTTCTTATAAAACCTGAAAACTGAAAGGATATAAAGAAATATCATTTTCCTTTTAGGAAAGCGTGCCATGAACTTACGTGTGTGTTTCCAAGAAGCTTAATCTAGAGCAGTAAAAATGTTGTGACAATTGGTGTCCCATCTTATTTTCACATTTGCCTGACTTGGATCACTTTGCCTGTTGATACGTAAGGCAAGGGCACAGATGCACCACTCAGATAACTGCGGCATTGGCTGCACACGCCTTGGTAGTGTCTGGGAATGAATATTGGAATGGATCATTTGTTGCCCTTCCTGTTTCTGTTCTATCACAAAGGAATACGTGAGTCTGTTTCCTCTCCATACGCTTACATCAGTACACTGGGCATTTACAAAGCAGTTGTTCCGGTCACAAAGTTTTCTGCACAAACTCTTTGTTGCCCAGATGTCCCCCAAATAACCGCAGTAGAGCAGCATCTGTACAAATGATCTTTTTCATGCACAGAGCCAGCTTTAAAACTTGCCCAGTGACTAAGACGTGCCTCCTCGCACAGGACAAACGGCAAAGTGAGTGTGTGGCCACCGAGATGCTCGCAGCCCTGGCATCTGGCACGGCTGCTGCACAGCCCCCGCTTTCCCTACCCCATGCCCCCTCCTCCCCACAGCTTTAAAGGTCCTTACTTCAAAGCTGTTACTTGGTTGCAGTGGCACTTCAGATTTACTTAACTTCATTTTCCTGTCATTTTCCCATTTTCCTGTAAGCACACGCTGACCTGCAGCCGCCCGAGCCAGTCCTGCCCCATTGGGGACCTGCCACTGCTGGCCGTGTCCCCGTGCTGGGCCTTGGAACACTGCTCCTTCAGCAAGATACAGGTCAAGTTTGCTTTGTCATTGGTTTGGTGCCTAATTCGTATGTGATGTGGTTTCTTGCTATATCCTACAACTTGGGTATTCTATTTTATACAGGTTTCATAGGTTTCAGCAGATTCAACTGCAGAGCACTACTTTGAGATACCAAGTGCAGCTCTGCAGTTAGCAGATGTCCAGGCAGGGCACGGTGGAGAGGAAATCGTAAGGAAATCTCCGATTCAGCGGTCTCCCAGATTATCATCTGGGATACCACACAGAACAATGGACTAATTATCTTCCCAGCAGAGATGAAGAAATATTTCATTGTATGCTTCAGCTTCATATATCATTCAAAGAAAAAACTATAAATTAGGAGATGAGGGAAAAAAGAAGTATATTGTGTACACAGAAAGTATTCTGGAAGACATTTTCTGCTGTAGAGTCACTATGTGTTACTACAACTGGAGCAAAAAAGAGGAACCCCTCTCTGGCTGAGCTGACACAGGCCTCAGCACTGAAGTAAGATTCTGGCCTCTGATCGTTGTGAAACAGCTGCTGCCCTTCCCTCTGGAAACCGCGCTGCTGCTGTCCAAGCAAGAACGGCTGCAGTGCTCAGAATTAAGTTCAGAGCGGCAGACGCTCTACAAGTCCAGCATTGCAACACCCGCATTTCCTGGGGGTTATAACTGAGGATGGTTATTGGCATCTTCGCAGCTATGCCTACAGCAGAACATAAGCACTTCCCACTTCCAGAACCTATTTCAGAATGACCCAAAGGGAAAAGTTTCAAGGGAAAACTTTTGAGCGATGGTTTGTCTTGTAACAGCCACGTCACTAGGGACATAGCATGAAAATATCTTTAAACTTTCTCTTTGTAGTTGCAAGTTTCTTACTCTGAGAGATTATTTAAACCCGTAGAACATGGTGGCTCAGATGAAGGAAGCCTCACAGCCCATTTCTAGCCACCCCGCAGAGAGCAGTTTCTCAAGACATCCTGTATGGGCAGGAAGATGCCGCCAGCGATGCATGAAGCGCGCCTGTTGCAGCGCCCGCGCGGCAGCAGCTCCTCGGTCCCTGCACCACCAGCGCAGCCATTTTAGCCCGCGGCTCCCTGCAGGGCCACGGGGTGCCCAGAGCCAGGTCCGGGCCCGCTGCAGCTGCAGCTCACGGCCACCGAGTGCTGGAGCTGGCCAGCAGGCTCACAGCACACAGCGCCGAGCCGAACTCCTGGCTGAGAGGGAATGGGAAGCAACAGGAATCTTGCTAAAGAAGTTACAAAAAAAGAAAACAGCAGCAAAGAGCACGATTTGGTTCAGAACTAGCTGAACAGCTCCCAGGATTTCAGGCAGATGTGCAATGCACGTCCGTCTCCTCATCCATTTAGCAAGGCCAGCACCAGCAGTGGATGAGCCATGAGCACAAAGTTTTGTTCAGCTTCACAGACACTTCCCGCTGTACAGCTGAACGTGAGGCTTTTCTCCTTAGTATTTATCATAGCGCATCACTGAAAGGACAAATAAATTAAAACACCCTGAGTGGCCTTAGGAGCCTCCCTCAGGATCCAGGCAGTACCCAGGCAGCACCAGGTTGCTGCTCACGGCTCAGCTACTGCCAGGCTCGCAGCTGTGGGACTGCAGCGTGCTCTCACTTCTCTGTTACAGAAACAAAAATTGCAGTGCCAATCAATCAAGCTTGAAATATGCCTTGTGGTTTCAGTTTATCGCACCAAATGGTTGAGTACAATAGTTACAAAATAAACATCGGGCTCTAATTTTCCATTTTTTTGCTGGCCATTACAAAAGGTAGATACACGAGTTACTTCAAATGTAGATTGAAACGATTGTGGCTCTCGAGAAGCTATTCGGTTCCTGATGTTGTTTGTTCAGCACTCATAAAACTTACATTCTCCAAAAGAGTCTGACATTAAATTTCAGTGTTGCCAGTAAAGAAAGTAATTCTTACATCTCTTTTATCAGAGCGCAAATTCTTTGGTAAAGAACTTCCGCTTCTGTACAGCAACATGGAGAAAATCGATCTCACACCACAGGACTGAGAAGGGTTTCTGTTCTTTTTACTGGTGTTAATTGCCTGTACATTTTCGTAAAGACAATGTACGGATTTCACACTGGGCACTTCCACTGCACGGTCCTTTTTATTTTCAAGCTTTGTGCAAATATTAAGTGATAATATTTTACTAAAAGTAATAAAATATTTTATTAAAAGTAATAAAATATTTAGACAAATCTCTACAAGCCTGAAAGTGTATAAATGAGCAAACTCCACCCTGCTAATTTCACAGCAAATAATTATGATATATGCTCTGCCCTCCGTGTTCTCTATGAAGACAATTTCTTCAACGCCTTTTAACCAGTGGAAGGGGCCCCCTCCCACTTACTGCGACCTCTGAGATGAGAAGCGCAGGCACTTGGTCCAGGTGGGCTCTGGCCTGGATCCAACAATATTTTATCAGGGAGAACCGGTGGGACCCGCGCTGGCGGCAACGCATGTCATACCACGAGGGGGTTAGCGCCATGTTAGTTAGATCGGGTTCCACAAGCCACCCGCTGCACCAAGGCCACGGCAGCTGCAGGTCCCCGGTTCTGGAGGCCCGGGGAGGATGGGGCTGCCCGGGGCCAGCATCTGGGCTGCATGGAGCAGCCAGGTGCCGATGCTACGTGGCTGAGGCGGCAGTGTTACAGGCACAAACCCCTGACTGCATCCCGGCTCTGCTAACCGTACAGAATGAGCCGCTGTGAAGAAACTGACCTGGCTCCCTACAGCACACCAAAATCTTTCCCTCAGCTTTTCCAGAGAAACAAACCTTGGATGAGACAAACTGATGAAACATCAACAAACAGAACGCGAGAAAAGACAGAGAGGCTCCCACTGCGCCGTGGCTGGGTGCATGGGGCCAGGCGTGCCGCTCGTATCCCTGCCACACGTCCCACCTCGTGCAGAGCCCACAAGGAAGGGTCTGCTTGGCAAACAGCTTGGGAGCCCGACCCTAAGGCACTACCGCTGCTTCAGGGATCCTAGGAACTGCAGAGTTTTTTACGTAAACTTTGCAGAGCAAAATTTAAGTTTAGTGGGTTTTTTAGCACACTATCTAAATCTTCCCCAACTGAACTCTTAAAGTACGTGCAATAAGATGCAGGCATAATAAAACTCTTCAGCTTTCTAAATGACTTACCATAACCTCCTAAAGCACCGTGTATCATTCTACCATGAGTTTGCAAGGGCTACAGAGCGGGACAAAAAGCGCAGCTCTTACCTGCCTCGCCTCCTGCGTGGCTTTCGTCTGAGCACGGCTCCAGCGCTGCGACGGCGCAGCCACCGCCTCCTCCGCGCCGGGCCCGGCGGCGCGGGGCTAATTACAACATGCTCTCTGTGCAACGGCGGGACGGTGGCCTAGCTCGAGGGGAAATGGTGAAAGGCCAAAATAATTGCGGCTCCCGAACCCTATGGGTCTGCGAATGTGAAATGAGCTATTCTCGGTAGCATTCAGCAGTAACCATGGTGACAGGCTGCAGTTTGCATATATATTTTCTTAAAGAAGCAAAAATTACTGTCAGCTAATAATAAAAAAAAAAAAACGTTAGGGGAAGTGCTTTTGCATTGCAGGCACGTCCCTGATGACAGAGGCTGCTGCAGCGCGCGTGGCTCGCGCCACGGGCAAGGCTCTTGGCTGCCGGGCACGGCCGCGTGTTTCAAAACCCCCAATGGAAGCGGCGCAGCCCGGCCGGCTAATCGGGCACCGGCACCTGGTGCTGGGGACAGGCGCTGGCCGACCGACAAGGCAGAGCCTGGGGGTGGGCAAGGGCTGCGGGCGGAGGCCCTGCCACAGCAGCCGCGCTCCCTTCCTGCGCCGGGCCCTGCGAGCCGCAGATAACGGCAGCCACACCGCCACCAGCACCGGCCTGCTCTGCTGCGGCACAGCCGGAGAACCCCGGGTTGTTTCTGGGGTGGGCGCCCCAGCCCCGGGCTGCTGTGCCGGCAGCCGGTGAGGAAGGAGGATGTGCCGAGGGCCACAGAATGTGCTGGAAGCACCCGCTCGTTGCTCAGCCACGAGGCAGACGCTACCCGCGGCTGCAGCTGTGCCTGCCCCTGTCACAGCGCCAGGCAGGGCCGCGGGGCTGGGAATGGCCGCCCGCACCGGGGTGGCACCGGGACGGCACCGGGACAGGGCCCAGGGTGCCAGGGGCAGCATGT